>NC_040913.2:93302757-93651092 GCF_004126475.2 Phyllostomus discolor | reverse complement strand
TGCAGCACTGTTTAAAGGAAAAATAAATGGAAGCCACTGTATTTTTTTTGTTCTCTTTGATAAGTTAGTTTCACTTAGATCCCAGTGAAGAGAGGGGTTTCAACTAAAAACTTCTACTATTTTTGCAGGATACAGTTATTTTAATTTTGGGGGCATTTTTGTGTCAGAGTGAAAGCCCACAGATACATGGATTGAAAAGACCCAGTCCCCTGGGTTATCTAACCCAGGGCAGCCCATACATAGCACATTCTTCCTCCCTCCTTTCCCGTTCTCCTGCCCACGGTGTCAAATCCTTCAAATCGATCCGGACAATTCTCCCCTCGGAGCCGAGGGCAGCTTCACCACGGTGCTCAGCTCAGGCCGCGGCAGGCGCAGAAATCGGGGCTCCAGCCCTCCCGGACGCAGTCTGATCTCGCCACGTCACACCAGAGAGGGAGGTGGCTGGGAGCTCCGTCCAGGCGGTTTCCTGAGCTTCTGAGCAGGAGGACATCTGGCGTGTTGTCATAGGAGAGAAACTGGCTGAACCACGCCCGTGGGGATTTACAGCTCCGTCTGTAAAACCCGGACTTTTGGAAGTAGCTCTTGGAAACAAACTTTCAAGGCTACCAGGTTCCGTTGGGGGAATGTTCTTAGAATGTGGCTGGAATCACCTGGAGAAACCTCTGGCCCGCGTGTGGCTTCGCAGGCGGGTGCCTTCCGTCCCTGGCACTCCACAGATGCCCGCGGCGGCACGCCTGCCCCACTGGATGGGGCCGCCACCCAGAGCCCCGCTGCCTCGGCACACGAGGAATGGAGTTGGCTCAGGCCCCTCTGCACCCAGGTACGATCCAGCCCCTTCCCTTCCGGGGTCCTTGGCTTTGGGAGCCGGTGGGGTGGGGTCCCTCAGCTTTCCTGCCCACCAAGGCCACGCGGACCACAAGCCTTTGCTCTGCCTTTTCTCAGATTCCCACAGACCCCGCGGACCTCTTGGGCCCGACAGGGACAGAGACAGACTTGCCACCTCACAGTCCCTGTAGGTCTTCCACTGGAGGGGCCCGTCACTCCCCCCTCGTCACAGCACCCCGCCCCCAGGACAGGGTCTGGCCGGAGTCTCTCGGGCACGTCTGCTGGCAGCAGAAGAGGCTGGGGGGAAGCCTCAGTGGTTTGGCTCACACCTCGCTGTCCCCGTGGGTCTGTGCTGGGAGGAGGTGTCCCAGCAGCCTCGTTCCCACTGACATGGGCGCTACAGCTTCACCAAGTGGAAGGCACTTGGGGTTCAGAAATTATTCTCGTTATTTTTAAGTCTTGCGATGTCCACCGTAAGACCACGTCTGACTGGACCTCCCTCTTCCCAGGTGAGCGATGCAACTGCCCTGATTGTGGCCTTGAAAGACCTGGAAGAATCCGTCTCTAAAATGCTGTCACTGCCCCAACACTAAGGTTTCTAGTCCTTCGTGCGGCTTCTAAGCCGGGTGGAGAAGGGTTCGAATCCAAGTCCGTGTTCTTTAAAGAGAACAGGCCCTCTCCCATTCCCACACGGCGGGCTCTGGACCTCGGGCAGGGCAGCTCCACTGGCTGTGGTTGGCGTTTCATGACGTCACAATGAGGAGCGCGCACGGAATCCGCTCGCGATTAGAAAACGAAACGAAACACTCCGGGAACCGCGGACTTCTGGGAGGTAAGGGGTGTCACCTCTCCCCTGGGCTCCGACCGCTGCTGCCGTGCCGCCACGCTCAGGTTTCATGGGTCTACGACACGGCGTCGTTCTTGGCAGTTACGGTTACCAGTGGCTTCTGGAACTATTTTCTCAGTCAGCTTTCAGTAAAACGTTCCATTTTGATCATTGAGTGCTACCGTTTCTATAGTGTTATATGTTATTGGCGTAAGTTGAGGACCCGGAATAAAGTTCCCTGTTAAATGCTGCTTTGAGGCTTTATACAAACACCCGTTAATGACACCAGCTAAGAGGCTCTGCAGACATAGCTCACATGCAGTTCTCCGTGTGGGTCGGCTTTACCGTGTGTAAAAATCAGTATTGGACACTCGCCTTCAGCGGTGAACGCACTGTGCATGTACTTGTATATGGTCGCTGTAAACACGGGGAAATTGGGTCCCCAAGGTTTTATTAAAATTATTTATTTGAGGTCTGTCCGGTGCCACCTGTTGGTGACACAGCCTGTGAGCCAGCTGCATGGCCTGACCCGGCCCGTCGACGGGGCAGCTGGCCTGCCCTGGATACGTCCTTATGGGCCTGGAAGCCGGGCAGAAACCGCAAGGAGCTTAGAGGTGATGGCGGTGTGCGTGGGTGTGGGGTGCTCTGCTCCAGGAAAGGGAATCATCAGAAATCCTCCGGCTGGTGTGGCTCAGTGGATTGAGCACCAGCCTGTGAAACAAAGGGTTGCTGGTTCGATCCCCAGGCAGGGCACATGCCTGGGTTGTAGGTCTGATCCTCACTTTGGGGTATGTGAGAAGCAACCACACATTGATGTTTCTCTCTCTCTCTCTCTCCTTTCCCCTCTCTCTAAAAACACACAAATAAAATCTTTAAAAAAGAAAAGAAGGACCCCATCCCCGTGGGTGGCGTGGGGCAGCCTAGTGGGAGGTGGAAGGACCCAGCATACCTGAAGCGTTCCCTTTGAAGCGGCAGGTGCCAAGTTCTCCACATTCGTGTCAATGAGAGTCAACAGGCTCCAGGTTCTACACAAGCTGCAGGAAACCCCCGACGCGCCTCAGAACGCCAGGGGCGTCAGGTGAGCCCCCCGAAACCCAATCTGAAACGAGACGACACGTATCCCTGAAAGGCACACAGTCTATGCTGTCACCTAACCCGTCGCAGAAGTGCTCTGTGGGGAGAGGCAGTGTGTCGGTCTCGACTCGGACGTGGAGCCAGACAGTGACGGGGCTGAGATGCCGAGCGGCCTGGTGGGGGGGGGGAGCGGGCGGGGGTGGCCCAGACTGAGGGGGCGGGGGGAGGGGAGGCTGGGCGGGAGGCGGGGAGGGGAAGGGGGGGAGACTGAATACATCTTCCTACACCAGAGAGCCAGGTTCAGAGATATTTGTACATAAAACCACACAAACCCACTGAGATGCACTGTGTTCCCTCATCCCCTCCGCTCCTCACCACGGCGTCCCCTAGTCCTGCTTCGTGTTCAGTGTGTTAGCGGGGGGGGGGGGGGGTCACATAATGCGATCGGGTCCACATCTGGTCTTCTACGGCCCCTTCCTGCTTTAGAAACCAGAGGCAGGAACTGTTTTCAGGGAGCCGATCGCCGATAAGGAGGCGGAGCCTTACTCCAGGGACCAGCGGCCGGTCACTGACTCAAAATTCACATCTCCGAGTGGAAGCTAGCGAAACTGTTATCGTACCGGCGGAGTGAACAGTCAGTTATTTCAGCAAACACTTGCTGAAAACCTCCTATGGCCGAGACACAGAGGTTGTTATCTGGTGCTCGGAGAGGGGCTGCCCCAACATCAGAGTGGGGGCACCAGGTGGCGAGGGCTGGCCTCAGCCGCTGACATGGTGAGCTGGCCTCAGTCCAGACTCGGGGGGTGGGCGCACTGAGACACCCAGTGGGGTGTCTCCCGCTGTGTGCGTGAGCCCACAGTCTCCTGACTCCCCACTGTCCATCGAACTGTTTATGAAACACAGATAGCGACTTCAAAACCTCTCTCTTTTTTTAACCTAAGACTTAGCTTAGGAGAAGGTGGCAAGCTGGTAGAAATACCCAGTCAGGACATGGATTCATCGCAGGAGACGCCACTGCAGTCGGCACCCGGAACGCCGTGACGCAGGCACCACCTGCCCGTGAGCCCGCCTGGCCTGGGAGGGCCAGCCCATGCTCGTGGCCCCTCTCGGGGCACCACCACTGGACCCCTTAGGACCCCATGTTCAGCTAATTCATGAGGATGGTGCTGTTTCCGGACTTAACGTGCAGGCACCTTAGGGTGACGTGTGCGTCCCCTGTCCCCCACCCCACTGCGAGGCTTCACCTCACACGTGGGAGGCAGAGACCAGTCGTGCTTCATCCCACCTGTGCAGGTGGGCACTTCCTGGGAGGGAGTCTCTATGCAGGTACTGGCTTCTGACTGAGACAGCCCCCGCATGGCCGGCACACGGCCGTAGCCTGTTCCGGTCTCACAGTGGGCACATTTACAGTGGGGAGAGTCCAGAAAGGTGCTTAGAAATCACAGTTTCAAGTTGAATTGTGAAATTATAGATTATCTATTTTTGTCACCTGGTTCCCACTCTTTGGTTATGTCACAAAATGATTTTTTAAACCCTTACACTGTCTTACATCAACATAATAAAATATAGCGGGTGTGAGGTCATAATCATACAGAAGGGGCTAAGCACGTGACCCTGCGAAGAAACAAGAGAGAAAATACCTTTATGAAGGTGGGAGATGAGAGCTCATATTAAGTTCCCAGAAAATTATATCCAGTTTTGTTAGGAAAGTTGTTTTCTTTGTTAAGCCACTGGTAGGAAGTTGCAGAATGACCTCGATGCTGTTGAAAGGTTACACCCTCCAAGCCCAAGGATGTCACCAGGCTATAAATGTATAAATGACTCCCATCTGCGTTGCCCAGACACGAAGGTCGGCAACATCAACGCGCACAGATGCTGGCGGGGGGGGATGTCCCGTCTGGCTCCGTCCCCCATGAGGAGCTACCCTGCATGGCGGGCACCCGCGGCCGCAGCTGGGGGCCTGGCTCTTCTCACTGCAAGGAACGGCACCCCTGGCGGGGCCACCTGGACCTCACAGGCCACCCAGGGCACAGACTCCAACGACGAACCCAACACAGTTTATCTCACTCCATCTGTCCAGCACGCAGGACAAGCCATCGTCACCACGTGGGAGCCCGCACCCAGCCACGTGGTCTCACCCCTCTCTGACCCGCCCGAGGTCCCTGGAATAAGCCTTCACAAACCGCATGGCCTCCTGAGCCTCGGAGATGAGCCCCTGCCCGGCCTCCCTCCCCGCCCTCCTTCCAGTGTGAAGCCTTCCAGGTGGTCTGCCAACCCCGCACAGCCCACCCCCCGCCCCCCAGACTTCCTCCCGGTCTGTCCCTCCCGTTCCTGCCCCCCCACTGGCCCCCCGACACAAGCCTGTCAAAGCCTTCAGGTTCCCGACCCGGCCTGAGGCTCCGGCCGTCACTTCCCCTTGCTCGCTCTGGGCAGAGACACCCGTGACTGTATTTTCCCTCGGGGGACATAATGCTCTTTCTTTGTCTCTTCTCCACTTAACCTCACCTCAGGGAAATTTCCCCCCCGCGCCCTGGGAGGAACACAGTTCCCTCTCGCCCTGGGTTTCACGATCACAGACCACCAGCCATTTTTGTGGGGACGTCCGTCTCAACCAGGGGGGCTCATCTTCAACAGAACCCATTGTGGGACCGTCCTGGACGGACACGCGCTCCCCTGCCACCCGCGTGGGTCCGCCAAGCTTGCCTCCTCAGTCCGCGGTCCCCCGAGTCACCTCCAGCCAGGGACGGCGGACGGACCCCTTCTGAGCACGGCACTGGCTCAGGGAGCCCTGTGGTTCTGACCCGGGTTTCTCAGAACCGCGCTGGGGTTGAGACATCTGTCACCCAGGCCTCCCTCTTCTCTCTCCTGGGACACGCGTCAGACCCTCACGGGAGTCCAAGGCTCTCCCCGTACCGCCGTTCCCTCCCCGCTGTCTTCCCCAGTGGGCACCAGCTGGCACATCCGACCTCCTCCTGCGGCCTGGCTCTCGGGGGGCCTGAGATTCAGTGTGCCGCTCTCTCTTCTTAATTTGCACTTCCCGCGCCTTAATGCAGGGCCCTGTGCGCAATATATATTCAACTCATACTGTGCGCATGAATTACAAATGACTGTGTAACAATATAAATGATAATATCAACAGCAAACACCAAGTGCGAACTATTTTCAGACACATCACCTACATTTGCACGTTTGAGCGAGCATGGTGGGCATTACTCTGAGCACACCCTGTTCCACCACCGATGGTGGGACCGTGGCAGCGAGACACTCGGGGGTTGCTCTCAGCCACATAGCCGACTTGTGGGCACCGTTCGTGCACCAATGCCGGGCCCTTGCACAGCCGCCTGCCCCTCCCAGCTGCCCCCTTGTGAATGCATCGCACGTGTGAGATGCTTGAAATCACGGGACAACAGAACGGCCATCAGTAGTCAGCACATTCTGAAAGGAGATGCCAGTGCTTTGGGAGGCTGGGGGACGTCCCCCGACAGAGCAGGAAGAGCGGGGAGAGGTGCGGGTGTGGGCGGCAGGGGAGCAAAGCTGGGCGCTGGGAGGCCCTGGGGGCCACCACGGAGGAAGTCGGTCACCATGCACGCGGCCAGAGAAACGCTGCCAGCCAGCCGACTACCGTGGGAACATTCATGAGACCCACGGGGCCCTGAGGAGACGGGGAATAAAAGCAGGAAGACGATGAACCGGAAGCCTGTGGCTGAGACATCAGACTAGCACCAAATCCACCGAATGGGTGGATTACCTTAACTCTTTCATGGGAAGAAGCTGAGGCCATAACTCAACTCACACCTAAATGGGCTTCCTTCAAAATCTACATATTCATTTAGCAGCTATAGGATGAGCCACTTAGCAAGCAGGGGCAAATGGATTATTAAAATGGAACAAAAAATACATATCTTGACTATTAAAATAATACTTTTAAAAAAGATTTTACTCATTTATTTATTTTTAGAAAGAGCGAAAGAGAGGGAGAGAAACATCAATGTGTGGTTGCCTCTCCAGCACCCCCTACTGGTGGCCTGGCCTGCAACCCAGCATGTGTCCTGACTAAGAATCGAACCAGTGACCTCTTGCTTTGCAGGCCTGCACTCAACCCACTGAGCCACACCAGCCAGAGCTAAAAACAATGCTTTAAAACAAGCTCAGCTTAAGGAACTGAGGGCATGCCAGAGATGGCAGGCGCAGAAGGTGAAGCCTGTCGGCACCCAGCCCCGGGAGAGGACCACTAGGGCGCGCACGGTGTGCCTGCCCCCTGACCTTGATCGGCAGACAGGCAGCTGTCGGCAGCTGCCGACTCTTCCTCCCATCGGCTCCATCCGGGGGCATAGCTCGCACAGACCATTCCCTGAGCTCCTCAGAACGCACCTGTGTGCCCTCCCAAGTGCCCAGGAAAAGCACGACGAGCCACCCACCTTCCTTTACGGTGAAAATAAATGCACACGGAGAAATCAATGCTACTGTCTTCGCAGAGGGAGCCACACGTGGGCAAAGCCTGTCCCGCCAACACGGCCCCTGAGGTGTGCACGGTGACGCCTCCTTTGGCCTTGTGAACACCGCCTGATCTGGTCTGGCCGGCTTGAATCTGGGGGGCTTTCCAACCGAGTCCAGAGCTCTGGAGCCTCTTGGCCAGTGGCGGCATCTCACACACAGCTCACAGCAGCGCCCCCCGGGTGCTCCAGCGTGGCACCCACTCTGGCACGTCGCTGCCCCGCCCCGCCCCTCCCCGTTCGTCCTCTGTCCTCGCCCTGAACCTGCCCGGCTGCCTAGAAACGAGTTAACATCAATGACACGTTTCCTGAAAACAAAGCTTTCTTCGCTCAAGACAGAAAACCTGACAACAGGTAGAAAGAGCTGCACGGCGCCGACTTCGGAGGGAACGCTTCCTTCTTTCGCGTGTTCGCCACGGCTGTAGAAAGCGTGACGTGTGCACGTGTGACCACCCCCATGCCACCCCTGCAGGCTCAGAGTGGGAGGCCCACTCCTGAATGTGACCAAGGGTAAGACTGTCGGGGTCCCTGCCGAGGAGCCTTGGAGTTGGGGAGGAACGAAGAAGAAGAGCGATTTTCCCCAAAAATGTTTCTCCTGCTGCGCAGCGCCACCGTCGGAGTCCGGAGGAGCGGCAGACGCACTCCGTGGGTCCAGCCGGCAGCGCTCTGCGGCTGCCCAGCAAACCGGGAGGCGTGCGCCCGGTCTCCCGACCTGCCTGCTGTGTCCGGTGTGTGTGTGCCCAGCACGTGTGAGATGCCCGGAGGAACCTTCTGGACTCCTGGGTACACGGGATGGACACGCCGCAGGGAAGGCCCAGACGACGAAGCCTTGTGACCCTTCGCATTTCCTCGCTTCACCTCCTTCCCCCGACATGTCACTGAGAAAATGGTGATGTGAAAGTTTGAATAAGAAAGTACATGAATAATCCAAAAAAAGGAAAAATCAATCAATCAATGTCTTTGATAATTAGAAACTATTTTTGTACATTTTGTTGTCACCATTTTTAATTTATTATCTCTCATATAAATTCACCATTATATTGTTACTTACAAGCATTTAAAAATGACCTCGTGAAGATAATAAAAACACCCAAGGTTTGGGAAGATTCATAATTTTGTTCATTTTTAATAAACTTGTTACAGTCTCACAGTCTGCAAGTTTTTGAAAACAGAAAGCAATAGCAATCCTCAGAGACAATATTTTTCTAAATTTTAAAATCTGTTAAGTATGCATATATGCAGAGAACACTTTATAGTATTTATATTTTATTGTATTCGATATTGGAGATATTTCACATTTTAGAAGTGCAGAGAGCTGTGGTCCACAGGAAGAGCAAGGTGTGGACCTGCAGGTAACGATACATGCTGTTCCGGGGAGCCGGTCGGTTTCGCTTGAATGAGACAAGTGTCCCGTGGGAAGCTTCTAATTTTAAGTCTTGTGTCACTTGATTGGGCTTTAAAAACACAAGCATACAGTACTGATCTGAAGGGCATTTTGACATATCTGAATATGACAGTTAGTACAGTGTGAGTACAGCCAAAAAAACAAAGCACTTGAAAAATGTCACACAATAATTTCTACCAGCACTGAGAAGCTAAAATATTTTGGCTTTTCTTCAGTTACAATGGACTCCATAATTGCTTGCTGTTTACAATTTTTTGTCTTTTCTTCATGCAGCTTAATTTATTCCTCTCTCTGTTGCGGCTAATAGCCACATTCTCAGTTTTCCTACATTTCAGAGACGCCTGCTGCAACAGTGTGGGCTCACACAGGAGATCTTGGGGTTATGGTAACGACAGGTGTTTTCTGTCTTCAGGAAAACGTACTCTGAGGTCGGTGATCAAGATGTGCAGTCAAGAAGAGCTTCCTCGGAGTGTGTCCTGCCCCCAAACCTCCTTAGTTCCTGTTTTTCACCTTAAGCACAACTCCTCAGCACCCTGTCTCGATTTGACTAATGTCCATGATGCAAAGGGCAAGGGTGGCCATTGCTTTCTTACCTATGTCCTCGGTAGTGACGCCAGGGGAATTAAACTGAGAATAGCTCATTCACAGGGTTTTTGCAGAACACGGAGCGTGCACAAGCGTGGGTCTATAATTTCCTAAACCGGCCCCGGCAGCCGTGATGACCCCACCCGCCAGCAAGGGCCTGTGACGCGGCCGCACAGCGGTGCTTCCCGCACCGCCCCGGCACCTTCCGCGGTGGTGGTGGGAGCTGTCCAGTCCAGCGGGCCTTTTCCGGGCAAAACAAAGATTTAGAACCTAATTGAGTCATCCTAGAATTTCTTCTTCTGTAGGAAGGCATACTAATTTTTCCTGTGAGAAATAGTGCCATTGTTACTTTGGGTAGAAAATTACTACTCGTTAAAGTTTCTAATTTTTCACAGTATAGTCTATATTTGGGTCTACCCAACTCTGAATTTTAATGCTAACTTCCGTGTAGAAATTTTAGGAAAACTGTTATTCTGCCTATTATTTATGTTAACTTGAATGTTCTTTCAGGTAATTATTGAAAATTATGATTTCTAAGAGTATATATTACATTACCTGAATGTAAGTGGCACTTTGCAATTGTTCCTTGAATGATGTTGTGAATTCACCTGCACTAGAACCTTCTAGTCTGCACAGATTTCCCACAGCACAGGCAGGGATGCCACCACTCAGGCACGGAGAGCTGGCGCTACCTAGTAAGATAACGACAAACTGGGTTCTCTAAAACCAAAACAGGGAATATGTTATCAAAAGTATGACAAGAATCCATGGAAGTGGACTCTTTTATAAGAAATTTAACTTCAGTGCTAAATAGTTTTAATATTGAAAAGTGCTGGTCAAAATACATTGGGTGAAACACACAATGTAATAAATATAACAAATTAATTTTTTTAAAATCTGGCTATAAATTTCTTTGCAGATTATGTCATTAAATATATCACTGGGTCTTATTATTTAAACATGGCTCAATAATTTACTTATAAGTATCGACTGGCCTAGAAGTTCCCCTTCAAAAAAAAGCAATTTTGGTGATATCTAAAACTTTAAGCTAACTCTAGCGAAAGCAAGACTCAAGAAAACCACAGCAAAAGCATGATTTTCCCAGCTCAAACCCTGGATGTATTATTCAAGCAACTAACAGGTAACCTCATGGTCAAATTATTAGGAAAAGTCTTACTTAACCAATACTTACAAATAGATGGTTTTAAATAGACCCCGGCATCATGGCCGGACACAGAGTGGTTAATGGCTGCTTACAGAGGTGTTCCTACAGGTGCTTTGTAGTTATTTCACGATGCACCAAGTCACCGAGGTGGTGACAGGTAAGTGAGTAAACCGATTACTTTACTAAGGACAGTAGATAACTGTGTCATTTCACAGTGCTTGTAAAATCACACAATATTTACTAAAACAGAAGGAAAAGAAGCAAGAACTCGGTAAACACTTATTTGGAAGAGACCTGTGCCACCCCAGACATGAGACACGCTGGTGTCAGAGGTGGAGATGAGGCGGGGTCCTCACCCTCCCCACGCCCCCGTTCTTGGAGGGGACAGGGGCGGTTCCCACGTACTCCACTCCCACCGACGCCTACCGCAGCAGGCAGGCTGGGAAAACTCACCTTTAATTTCAACCGAGTGTCTACATTCATCGCTTAGCGGAGCTCACGACCCCACAGAAAGAGGCCCTCGGCAGCCACTGGGGGTCTCTGTCCCTGTGCTGTCCCCAGGAAGGGTGACGGCCCCTCTGGGCAGCCCGTGACCGCCCGGCACCGCTGAGCGGGGAGGGTCACACTGCTGACAGCATGGGTGACCCACACGGCACTTATTGTAACGTACTGCTGGTCGTGAAGTTCCCGGGCCCCAGCAAAGGGGGAGGAGGAGGCTGCACGGGCCAGTTAGCCACTGCCATCACTCCAGATGCTACATGAAAGCGCTTAGTAAGAGTTTTTATCCTATTAATGTTTAATGTGTTCAGCTGTTCAATGGCCCGAAATGACACTTTGATTTCCAGCGGAGAGTCCCCGAGCACAGGGGCTCTTACTCAACTGCGTGCAGAGTTCATCCAAGAGCCCATTCCAAACGGGGCCCCTTACCCGAGTGCTGGTGCATAAGAAGCGAACATTCCCTTAATGAATAAAATATTCATGGGCAAAAGCCTGCTCCCCTTCCGGACGCGCCGTGTTCCTTACTTCTGGACTTAGGCACGCATTAACGGGACAGAGAACTGCAGATGCCCGGCGAGCTCACACCACTAGCTCCCCCAGATTTGGGGGGAAAGCACCTTCCTTTCAAAGCTGACCAAGGCACGGCCATCCTCACGAATGCACTGGGATCCCTGCAGGAACAAGACCTGCGGCCTCTCCATGGTGCGTCTGGAACATTCCAGCAGAAACACCCAGCCCTGTCAACACCCAAGTGCCTCTTGGTCCCTAGTGCAATCTACAGGACTCTTCTCTACGATACGATAATGTACACACTCTCAGACTATCAGGCGAGTATCTACTCTACACACGCAATTCTCCGTGACTGCTGCTATGTCAGTCGAATGGACCTGTGTTTTAATTCTGTGCGTCATTGGTAACCATGGGGAAAAAAGTGGCCCCTGGAAAACGAGTTCTTTAAAGTTTGCTTACAATTCATCGTAAGGTGGGACGTGGCCAGAATGCAAGAAACACTGAGCTGCACTGTCCACGCTTTCATCCAGTAATGCTTACGAGCACCTGCTCCGAACCAGCGTGGCCCAGAGCCGTACCTCTGTCTGTCACTGCATCTCGGCCACAGAGGGCTTCGAAACGTCACCATCACAGTGTCCCTCCCCACCTCACCGAGTCGGTGCCCAAATCTGTCCACTCCCGCCCACCTCCGCCTTCCCCTCTCCAGTCCAGCTGCGGTCACCTCCAGGGTGGACACTTTCGGTCATCTGTCACCGATCTTCCCTCGGCCACTCCGTTCTCCAGTTAGTTCTCCGCGATGCAGTCTCCCCTTCCCGGCGGTCCCGTCACTGACCTTGGAATGCGGGTCCCGAGGACCCCGGAGCTCGGTAGAGGCTGCGCGTCCCCTTCCTGGCTCCCTAGGCTGCTGCCCCACGGTCCAGCTCGCCACCACCTGCACCCGGATGCCTCTCCGGTTCGTCTGCAAACGTGCCAGCGTCTGCCTCCGTGGGGTCTGGCCTCCTCGTGTCTTCCTCCTGAGCTCACTGGTACCCCTGCTCCCTTTCAAAGCCCCAGGACCCCTTGCAGGGAGAGATCCCCCCCCCACCGCCCAGGCTGGAGGAGCTCTCCGTGGCTCCCCCAGCGCTCCCCCCACAGCCCTCCCTGCGGCCGGAGAGTCCGTGCTTTCCCTCACAGTCTCCGACCAGCGGTCCTCCCCCCCTCTCCCTGGACACCCGGACCCCGTCTGACCGGCCAGCCTGTGGTGGCCTCGGGGACGCAGGGTCTCTGGATGTCAGGGTTGAGCATCAACCTTACACACAGTAGGTGCTCAATAAATACTGCTCACTAAATAAAAGAGAAATACATAAAAGAATTGCTTTCAAATGTAAGTACGATAGCTAGGAGACTGAAAACTAGTTCCCCAGAGGTATCTCCCACGTGTACAAATAGGTTGCTATCTATCCAAATACGTCCAGCTCAAGTGACACTGAGGTGCTTATGGAAATTCACTTAAATGTTGATACTCAACACAATCTACCGTTATTTCGTGCACTTAACACGTTTGGAGTCCAATGTCAGCTGTGATTGAAGACTCGAGAATTAGAGGAGGATGACCCCGATCTGCATGTGCGTGCATCTCCAAGCTCTCCCGGGGCTTTCCAGTTCAGTGGCCGCCGTGCGGACCCGTCTCCATGGCGACGGGCATCGGATCGCGGATGCCGTTTCTTCCGGATTGCTTTGATTGTCACGAACGGGGGGCATCGAGAATTACAGGAGACTTTGTATTTTGCATCCAGCACTCATAAAACATACTGTCTAATGTTTCTTTGTTTTCTCTTGTACTTAACTGATTTTTATTTCTTTAATTTTTTTAAATGTCTCCAAGTCAAATATATGAGGTGAGAGGAAACAAATTCATGTAATACCCTTAAGCTCTCCGAGTCGGCTGACTTTTCGGCCGCCCTCTCGGAAGATCCTGTGATTTATTATAATAATGAGACCCACCCTGTGATTTGGAGTGTTTGTTTCAGAATCACCTCTCAGTGTGGGGTGCTTTTCCTTAACTCTCCTCGGAGCAGGGGGTCTTCCGTCTCTGGGGCAGGTTTCGGTTCAGACCCAGATGCGCTGGGCTCGGTGACCCGTTGTCCGAACTCTTCGGGATCCACGGAGACACTGGGCCCCTCCCCCCGCACTCGCACCGGCTGCCAAGGGGGCCAGCGGGCTGTCCCCGGCCGTCCAAGCTCCGACGCGGCCTGCCGACCCAGCCTTCTGTCCCCTCCGGCGGGAGCCCGCAGCCCTCCCCTCGCAGCAGCGTGAGACTCATTAGTCTCACCCCAAGGTACTTCTCGGCCTCCCCCAAAGCCTCCCCAGACGCAGACAGGACAAATTGCCGCTTCAAAGCGCGCGTATGGCCCCTACGACAGCAGGCCCGCACGCCGCCTCTCCGCTCTTCCGCTCGCCTGCACTCAACCTCAGGAGCTCGGGGAGAATAAAGAACGGGTCTCCCTTAGAGCTCCGTGCTCTGACCTTGCAGCGTCTTGGCTTGGGGCAGGCCCCGATAACTGCGTAATGAGTAAGTATAAACTTTTCAAGTCGCGGGAAGCAGACCTCAGTCCAGCCTCGGTGGCTGGTGGCCAGCGAACTGTGGGCAGAGCCCGTCCCCGGAAAGGTGTGAACGTGCGGGAACCACCTGTGGGTTTAAAGCCAGGACCTTGGCTTTGAAACCGACTATTCATCAGTGACAACGTAGTACGTTGCCAGGGCTCCCAGTCTAACTGTGGTCGCCAGCACTCGCCCCTCCGTGTTCAGAGTTTCTCACTTGCGATAATGAGGTGAACAGAAGCATTTTAGAGGGACTACCCAGTGTGTGCCCTCGGCGCAAGTTAAAGGGCCATAAACCTTCCCACAGGCCCTCAGAGGAGTTTCTAATTTCCTGCTTCTGCCGTCAAGTCTGTCTCTACAGCCAGGCACGGAGACAGGGCGGAAAGCGTATTTCACTAGGTCCTCGTTTTTAAACTATCACGTGGAAGCTACTTTGTGGAAAATTATTAAATCAGTGCATTTCGTTACATGATTCACCTAAAATAGCATCTTCTCACGTACGCCACAGGAAAAACAGATTTCCACGTTTGCCGTGAGCAAGGCACGGCGGAGATTCCATTCAAATGGTTCACAGAGAACCGGAGGGCAGAACGGAACACGCAGGAGGCCCTCTGGCCGGCAGAGGGGAGAAGAGGCACAGGAAAGCCTGCAGAGGGCGGGTTGGGGGAAGGGGGCCAGGTAGGTGTCCTGAAGGGGAAGCTTCCAGAAGGTGCGGGTTTCACGTTTGCACCCGGAGGCCTCATCCCTGCAGGGGCCATTGGGGGGCCCACGGCCTAGCCCCAGCCTCTGCCCCAGGTCAGCTTCTCTGTCCGACCCTGGGCCTTGGTTAACTCCCCGAGGGCGGGATTGGTATTAATCTGTGTACGTTTGCTGATGGTAAGTGTGTAACTGGCTGGCTTGTTCTATTCCATGTCTTTTATGCATGTATTTGTGAAAGTATATGTTATTTTTTATTTTTTAAATTGTGACTGCTGCATCCTTGCCAGCTGTCATAGATCACCACAGGAATCTTGTAGTTCAATGTCGGGGGGCAGTGCCTGTGGGGGTGTTGTGTGTGAAGACAGAGAGACTGGATGTGATAAATATTCAGTTTCTTTCTCAACATTCACCAAACACTTACATGGCACCTACTGTGCACCAGGCACTGCTTTGGCTCCTGCCGTGACCCTGAGTGGCAGGTCCTGTTTCCCTTACTTTGCAGGTGAGGAAACGGAGGCACAGGAAGGTGGGGGACCCCTGACGTGGCACACCGGCAGCCTGGCAGGGCCACCTCGTGGACCCCCGACATTGCACCCGCACCCGAAGGGAGGGCAGGTGAGCACAGAAACAGAGAGAGAACCGTCGGAGCTGGAGGGCGGCTGTCAGAGAGGCGAGGGCTCCTGGAGGGAGCAGCAAACAAGGCTTCTCCATAAGGAGACGAGGAAAATGGAGCAAAGGCAACATTTGACGAGACAGCGGCAGATAATTTGTCATAATTGATTAAAGCCATCAAGTCACAGAAGCGAAAAGGTAGGACACATACAGAGAAAATCCAATTTCAGAGTGCAATCTGCAAATCAGTCACAGAAAACAGTGAGAAGAGCCACGATGAAACCAACGGCGGATTTCTCCACAGAAACGTGGAAGGGAGACGCTCAAGATGGGTGTTTTTAAGGACGGTAATAAAACGACTGCCAGGGTGGAAGCCCGCCCCTTGGAAAACACCTTTAAAAAATGAAGACATCTTCCGGTCCACAGACACAAAACCCTGGTGGTTCCTTTCAGGGAGAAGAAAAGCAATGGCAGGAGATTCGGAAAGGAGGGGGGAACAGGTAATAAGGTGACGGCTAAACGTCAGTGGATCTTCAGTATACGCAATGACAAAATTCAAGTTTGCAGGTAGAAACATGTGAACAAATAATTGAAGCTGAATTCAGCAAACTGTGAAGACTGTCTGCCTGGTGACTTTTATTCATTTCATGTATAAATTCGGACTGGTTTTACACCGTGCTCACACCACACGGCACCGCACAGACCTGAGTCTCAGAGGCCCTCTCCTATACGCTCTCCTGAGGTTGGGCGGCAGCTTGAGAATATAGGCGCGGTCCTTAAGTTCTCTCTACGGTCTCTGTGCTTCATATTCCATCAACGATTCTTACATAAAAACAGGCGACAGAGAAAGAGAGAGAGAGAGAGAGAGAGAGAGAGAGAGAGAGGCAGAGAGAGAGAGAGAGAGAGAGAGGCAGAGAGAGAGAGAGAGAGAGAAAGGCAGAGAGAGGTGTGTATATAAGAATTATAAAATGCGTAACCCACCAAGTTAACACGTGTGCCTTCTCCTGACATGCTGGCACCCTGTCCTTGACCACATGCTCAGCCACGAGCCCCCACGGGAACGTGGGACCCGCTGCGTTCATGATCAAAGTCACACCCAAGTCCTCTGTCGAAGTGGGAACGACAGCTTCGTGATTCTTCAGGAAGACGCCAGGGGTGCACCTTTCAGTGTCTTGTTTCCCGCTCCCTTCCCCCAGACTTCCGGATGGACAGTCTTCTCCCCTGATGATTCACGTCACCCGCACACATCACCAAAACCCCTTCCAGCACTGACCGGCACTCCCACTGGACACCCCGCACCAGAGCCCCGGGCCTGGGCCCGTGACGGGCACCCCTTGGAGAGCCGCGTTTCCCGGGACCCCTCACGCGCATCTCCAGGTGGTGGTGCGCTGCAGGTGCTCTGCACGCAGGCCCGTCTCCCTCTGGGACCAGGGCTTGGTTTACAACTTCGAGAGTAGGGTGCCAGGCACGCGATTCGACAGCAGGGCTTCCTGCACGCGGTTTGATGAGTGAATAAACGAGGGCCTGACCATGTACCGAGACAGGACTCTGAAGCCGAGCTCCTCTGAAAGTCTGCTGAGCTGAGGGCACTGTCACGACAGCCGTGCCCATCGGCTTTAGAGGAAGATGGACTGTATTGCGTTTGGGACCATGCATGGCCACCCAAAGGAGGGCAGGGATTTTGTGGCTCAACCACATGCCAATAGAGCCAAAAAGGAGAAAGAAGCAGCACATCGGACCACCGATCGGAATACCGAGCGGAAAGAGCTCCTCGGGCCCCTCCCATGTGGGTAGAGACAAGGCCGTCTCTATCGGATAGAGCTTCCGGAAGCTTCCTTCTCTCCTCTGGAGGCGCCCCCTGTTTGCACAGAGTTGGGGGGGTGGTTATTGATGGTCTGGGGTGTCCTCTTTCTCGTGAAGTGCATGCCTCACCCGCCACAGCCCCCCACTTCCCATCTATGCACAACAGTGTGGTCAAGGGCATTAGGTGCTGTCAGCGCAAAAATAAATAGAAAGTATACGGCCCCTACACTATCACCGATTGGTAAGTGTTTTTACAAGAGAACCTGGGATTTGTCATTGTTCTCACAGAAGAAAGAAAGGACACAGCAACAAGGAAAATGGCAATAGCCTAACTATAATAATCTGAAAGAAGGAAATTTGTCTATAATTAGATGTGAGCAAAATGTGTGTATTTCTAAACTGATATTTTCCCCTCTGCATGTAGTATGCCAATAAAAGTATTTACTCATTTTTCTTATACATGTTTCTCCCCTGCCAAATTCAGACTACTAACCATAACATCTTACTCTGAGGCTCTTGGAAGAGGAAAAAAAATCCCTGACGGTGAGCAGGACAGCCCTTATTTTGTCCAGTATTGAACATGAATGGGATTCATTAAAGGCGATCAACCATCTGCTCTCTCGCGCCCAGGAAAGGACCGGAGCCGCACACGTCACCGGCCAGTCCTCGGGTCACCGTGTGCGTGACTGGGGCCCATGTTGCCTTTATCACGAGACTTTCGTACCACTGACCCCTAGCTCGTCCCTCACAACGTGATGAGTGTGTTCTCCGCCCCACGGGGGGGGGGGGGGTGGGCAGGTGTGCTGCCACTGAGAACTCCGGGCATGAGCAACACCTGCACCACGTACGGACTGCAGGCACAAATACGGGACTTCGAAAGGGCAGACACAATGGCGAAGAAGAAAACAATGTCGTTGCCAACATGGAAAAAAATCCGTCTTTGGCATCGGCGGGCACCAAGAACGTGCTCCCTGTTCCTGGGATGCAGCGTAGGGACAACCTCAGGATGTGACCGGGGCCTGGAGGTGCCAGGTCGCCTCTGGGTCGTCACCTAAGTCGGTGGCTGAGGCCCGCCACCGCGCTTCGCCTGCCGAGGCTTGACATGCTTTCTCTTCCGAACGTCCAGGCGTCTACAAGTGCGTGTCCATGGCAACCGCCCCTCTGGGAACGTGTGGTCACTGCAAGTCTCGTGGGTGCCTCTACAGTTCCCCGCTCCTTCCCGTGATACCAGCGCCTCTTTCTCACCGTTGCTGTTGAGGCCGTTTTCTTCCTGAGACGAGACCAAGATAACTAACCTACCCTGTGTCTTGCCGAGGAAGCTCTCCCGGGCCATCCGGAGACCTCGGGGCCATCCCGAGTCATCCTAGGGACTGTCACCGATCACGCCCGCGTCCCTGCTGCAGTGGGCGCCGGAACGCTAGCCCTCAGTGCAACGCTGTTTGCAGGCGGGGCCTTTGGTGGGGGGGGTGATGAGGTCATAGGATGGGGCCCCATGAACGGAATGAGTGTCTTCATGGAGGGACCCCAGAGCACTCTATCTCCCCTGCACCCCGTGGGCACCCAGCAAAGCGACGGCCACGTAGACAGCTGGGTTTCAGCAGACTCCGAGTGAGTGTGTCGGGGCCACGGTCTGGGGCTTCCTGGTCCCCAGGACCACGAGCATCAAGAGGTGCTGGTTGTTCATCAGCCCCCGCCAGCGGTGCTCGGCCCCAGCCGCCTGACCACCCGAGACAGTGGCCGCAGTCACAGGGCCATCCTGGGAGGTGGAGAGGAGCGAATGGAATCCAGCCCCGTCCAGAACATGGTAAATTCCAGCGTTTGACTGTTCAGGCAACGCTTCAACATACTGAAAGCACTTCAGACTCATTACATTTAAGTTACGAAACCAAAGTCACTCAAAACAGATTCTTTTTAGTTTTTTAAAGATTTTATTTATTTTTAGAGAGAGGGGAAGGGAAGGAGAAAGAGGGAGAGAAACATCCATGTGTGGGTGCCTCTTGCATGCCCCCTACTGGGGACCTGGCCCACAACCCAGGCGTGTGGCCTGACTGGGAATCGAACTGGTGACCCTTTGTTTCACAGACCTCGCTCAGTCCACTGAGCCACACCAGCCAGGGCCAACAGTAATCCCTAAGACTGTTCAGGTATGCAGAGTAGCAATGCACTTTATTCTCCTATTGGTTGCAGTCACTAAGATTTCTGGGTGATTATTCGGTCATAGCAGCAAAAATGGTTTATTCCATTTAGTGAGAGTACATTGAAAGTGTTCCATTAAAATGGTGCTAATTTTTTAAAAAGTATCTGCTTGACTAAGTTTATAAAAGTCAGAAATGAGTGCTAAATTGTATTTACTGTTTTTACTGTTCATAAAGATAAATAATATGGCTTTTATAACCTAATGATATATTTAATTTTCTAACATTGAATCCATTATCATTGTTTAAAATGAGACTCTTCTACCTTATGTCCATTAATCTTTTAATATGCTCCCAAATTGTGTATTAATATTTACTTAGATATTTTGAACCAGCATTTATACGTGAGATTTGCTATAGTTCCCCTCTTATATGTCTTTTCTAAGGTTTTTTTATAAGTGTAAAATTCAGAAATTTATTTAGAAAATTATTTTACTTGGTTGATATGCTGGAGGAGGTTTTAACATCCTTGGGTGTCTTAAATAATTCATCCAGGCCAGTCCTGGGTCTTATTACATTTGTCGGGGAGCGGCTCCCCCGGCTCCGGGAGAGGCAGGGGATCGCTCTGTGTGAATGCAAATGGGCACCCCAAAACCTGCTGCGTCACCGCTGCTGGGAGCGAGCAAGGTGAACCGAATTCCTGCAGAAGCATGAGCATTGCTATGGTTTTCCCGTCTCTCCCCTCCTTTTCACAGGTACGTAGCAAATCAACTAAGTGCCGCCAAGGTATTGCTCAAGTTTTGCCATTGTTCTGATGAAAAAACGAGTGTAATAACTTTGGCGCTAATTATGTGTCTTTGGCATCCTGTGTCATCTCAATAGAAATATCCTCAAGCATAGGAAAATGGTTATTTAATGGAAGTGCAGAATAAAGGAGAAGGCTTTTAGAGTCTCCGGCTAATTGTCAATTATAAATAGCTTGTAAAGTGACTACTTGCAGCAATTAAAGTTTATGCACAATCACACTTCCCTTCATAATGGAACACAAAGTCACACACGGCAAAAACATTTCCCGGGTTCCCGGGGTCGGGATTCTCAGAGCTCTGAGCGGGTCTCCCTGGGACAGCTCCCCGGTCGCGACCTCGGTGAATGAACCCCGGACTCGCCCTGGCTCTCTCGCACACGCGGGTTCTCCTGGCCCACCTGCACCCCTGGGCTGGGCCACCACGGTGACTGAGAATCTCGGGCCAGCTGGCTTCAGACCACAGGAGCCAAGTTCGAGCCAGAGTGCCCGCAGAGCCACACTCACTCTACCGGCAGGTCTGCCTCTTCCAGCTCCTGTCTGTGGTTTGCCTGCGCCCCGTGGTGGCCCGTGGCACGTAGTAGATACGTCACCACACTCCACCGGCCTCACCTGGCCAGCCTCCCTCTGCGCCCCTTGGCCCCTGATCCCCAGGACCCCAGCCCCTCTGGCCCTCGGCCTGGCCTCCCAACCTCGAGTTCACATGATGACCTCCTCAAGGCCTGTTTCCCCGTCAGACCCCATTCCCAGCCCCTGGGTGTCCAGGCTTCCACGCAGGCTGTTTTTAGGGGGGATGGAATCCAACCCAAAGAGATGATGAGACGCAAATGTATGTTTGAACCTGTTCTTTCAGCTTCAAAGCCTGCATTTTGCTCTGCTGCCCATGACACACACTCATCATAAAGTCTGTGTGTGTGTGTGTGTGTGTGTGCCTTGCACCTCAACATCTGAAGGCGTTAAATGCCTGCTCACTTGGCCGGCTTCCCTCCCAGGCTCCAGGCATCTCCGGGCAGGTGCATGGCCTCAGGTATGATCGGATCCTCCTCCCGGTACATCAGTGCCCAGGGCACCACTTCTAGTGATGATGGATCGTGCTGAATAGAACTGGTTATCTGACAAAAAGGCCAATGATTCCAGCACATCCAGCAATTTGAATGTTGAGATGTATTATTATAATTCAGTGATGGGTTCTCTTTGAAACTAGATGCCAAAGGAATAAGATGAGGGGGCGCATGGTGGTGTCTGTCCTGCCATTGTGGCGTCGCTGGGAGCCCTGCACGGAGCTCAGGGCGGTGCGCAGCGGTGTGGCGGTCTCACAGCTTTAGCGGAGCCGGCACTACCAGAGCCTGAGGAATTCCGACAGCGCCTGTTTAGCTTCCGCGGTCACGGGGGTTATTGACTAGCTGCTGGAGCAGGCCCGCGTGGAGGTGCAGGGGAACAGCACTCACGCGGCTGGAGGTAGCGGTGACGCCACACTCCGGGGACAGAAGACGGAGTGAGGAAGGAAAGGGCGGGGCTGTCCAGAGGCGAGAGCTACTGGAGAGGACAATCGCACTGTTGTGACCATGGCTCCAATGTTTTTTCATCTCTTCATCGTGCATTCACTTATTTTACTTTCATCCATCCTTCCTTCCTTCCTTCTCTCCTTCCGTCCACACACCCACCCCGCTCACCCACTGACCCATCTGCAAATGCTCACGGCCCTGGGAAGCTGAGCAGGACCGTCCTCACCCTGGGGCTTCCTTCCAGACGCCTCTCAGGCAGCAGAGCCCCCCGCCCCTCCTGCAGCCACGCCGACTCTTCCGCAGCTGCAGGAGGGGCCTTGTCTACGTTGCTTCCTACACTCGGCGGTTCCTTCCACGCAGCGATGCCCGCCAGGGCGGCATCCTCGTCTCGCTCCCCCCGGCTCTCAGCCCCAAACTCTCCAGCACCTGTCCTCCTCCAGGTACGGGCGGGTCTGCCCAGGCCCTGCAGGCTCCCGTCCGTCCTCGACCCCTTCACGCCGAGGGATCCTGCGGCGTTCGGCCGGACCCACCCCGAGACCAAGACGCAGCCCTCCCGCTCTGAGGGACGGGCCGTCCTGGCTCCCCGCCCCTCTGGTCACGTGCAGCCTCTCCGTGCGCGTTCCCAGCAGCAGCCGGCAACTGCGTCGCACGGCACAGGTGCTGGAAACATGGGTTTGGTGCTGGAGCCGCTCTGGGGCAACGCACGGGCCCTGGCAGCGAGAAAGTCAGGCTTGGGGGGCGGGACAGACAGGCACCCAGGGAAATCACAGCACGGGTTACAAATAACTGTGGGAGGGTTGCAGGACTTGTGTGCGGGACAAGGGTTAGGAAAGATTCCCGAAGGAAAGGGCTCGGGAGCCTTTTGGAGAAGTGACGTCTGGAAGGAATCCTAACGGATGCATTTCTGTTCATGCCTGTTCCGGCTAAACAAATGTGGAGATTTTTCTCCTTTGTCTAGTTATAACACTTAAAATCTTATGCATAACACACAAAACATCATTGCTTAACACTCATCATTTTGTCATCCAGCAAAATATTGACCTGCCTTTAACAAATATTTTAAAAAATTAAAAAATTCTCTGAATGGATACTTTCTTCCGGAGTCCACGTGGCATTTTTCGGCTAACTCCTTGCGATTACTGTGGTTCCCTCTTTCGAATGCTGATTTCTGCCGGTTCACGGCTGGGTCCAGCTGCATGCGGCTCTTCCCCAGGAAGCGCACTCCGAGAGCACCGGCGAGCGGCGCCCGAGAGACACGCACACACGCACGCGTCTCGGGCACTCGGGCGCTACGACCAGCAGCTCCCTCTCCTTGGGGGACCTGTGCCGTCAGTGAAGGGGCCGTGTTCCTTGAACCGTGTGATGGACGCGTGACTTCCACCAACGGTGGTGACACGGAAAACAGCAGCCACCTAACCGGAGAACCACGTGGGGGAGGGGCGTCTTTCTGGGCCCTCCGCACACAGCTCTCCCCTCCCAACAGCCAGGAGATGGCCTCCCGGCACAGCCCCGCAGCGGTGGGGCGGGGGGATACCGCCCTGACGGATGCTATATGCATGGCACCCCAAAACCTGCTCCTCCTCTGTTCTCATGGAAACCACTTCTTCTAATTGATTTTCCCTAATTTACATTATTTGTCTTCTAAAAATATGCTCAGGCATTTTCTGAGTTCCTACCTTCCAATTCTACTTGAAGTAGGAACTCCCCCTCTGCCAAATCATGCAACGAAGAGTGAAATAAAATACAGAAATGACAAAAAGTATAATTTGGACCAAATTACGCACTTTTTATATTTTCAGCACACTGTATCTTCACAGTCAGAACACTCATTTTGCTTAAAGCGTGTCATTAACTTCTCTGCACCATCGTGGTATAATCACACAAAAAATTATGTGCTTGAGCTTTTCCCCTGTTTCAGTAGAGAAATCACTGGCCAGCCCCAATAAGCCAATCAGCGAGCTCTGCCACTCGAGCTACGGAGCCGGGCCTGCCGGTCCCTGGCCACCCGCAGCTGGCGGTCTCATGAGTGGGACAAACAGACCCCACTGTGTGGGGATGGAGCACCTACCAACGTTACAGGGGCTCGTGGAGCAAAGCCAGCCCGGACACGGGCGGGACACCGACACAGCTTTGCAGTGACTAAACAAAACAGGACTCCAGCCAGAATATTTATCACCGGGTGACTCTGAACTAGGAAGAGTGCCGTTCGTCTAAGCTCACTGAAATGAGGGAGAGCTCTCACCATCGCTGGTGGAAGAAAACGCCTTGTTTCTGAGATTTGATGAAGATCTTCACATAAGCCATAATGCCAGCTGAATGTAACCCAAATTTCATCTCAATGAATTAGTCTTGCAAGAGGATTATAAATCTGCCAGATACATTCTACAGTAATTTTTAAATTTATCACAGTTTTTATTTATGTCTAGGGAGTCCATCAGGGATGCCCTAATTCTCAGCAAGCTCTCGTGTCGGGGTGAGGAAGGAAAGGGCACTCCTGTGGACGGTCGTCTGAAATAGAGGAATAAATCTTTGGGGAGACGTTAAAATTTACAGCAGTGAGAGGTCTAGATGAGTCAGAGAGAAAGAGTGAGGGTAGGAGGTCCGCCGGGTGCCACAGCGGGGAGACAGACTGGGCGCGGACCCGGTGGGTCACCTGCTCACCAGGAATGACAGGGGCCGCGAGCAAGGATGGCCCAGGGACCTGGGGTGGGGGACCCAGCATTCGGAGGGGAAACAGAAGCCACATCACCCGCAGAAGGAAGGGGGAAGCTCACGTTTCAGTGGGAACACTGACGTTTTCACACTGGAGGTCTGCAAGGGAGTCAGTCCATAATTTATTAAAAACTCGTTGAGAATTTCGGTCAGTGGAGATACAATGGAGTCTCCTTCGTCGGAGTTCTGTGCCTGTGCTTGTTCGTGTATACGGTTACTTGAGGGATGACAGCCACGGTCCTGACCGCCAGCCGGCCTGCGCAGGGACCGTGAGAGCCCGGACCACCGCGTCCCCCCTGTGCCATCCTGGCAGAGGCTGAGACGGGCTGCACGTCCCTGCCTGGCAGATGACAGCCCTGCTCAGTGTTGTCACTGTGTGCAGAGGGGATGCTGAGGGCGAAGTGCTGTTAATCCAGCATCCACCACGGCAACCTCCCCCCCTGAGAATTGCACTTACGTTCAGCTGAATGTGCATGGACTTCCCAGGGCAACCAGCGGGTGGTGGCTTCAGGGTACGAGCCCAGATGTCTTCAGGCCCTACACCTGCACGAGGTCCTACACCTGCATGAGGTCCTACACCTGCACGAGGCCCTACACCTGCACGGGCTCCCGGCCACCCCTCGCTCCCCTGGAGGGAGGTGTTCGAGTACATGAACTGGAAGTGGACGTGGGGGTGTTGGCTCGTGGACTGGAGGTCACCGGGACCCATCGCTGGTTTGTCCCCTGAGCCTGGGGAGGGGCTGCGTTTTCAGGTGCTCCCAGCTTCGCTGGGGCCATGGGGCTGAGGGAAGGCCAGCAGTGTGGGGGGGGGGGGGAATGACAACCCCATTCCATAACTAGCCACACAAACCTTCCAAGTGGCACACCACCCCTGCCCCTTCCTTTCTGGCAGCTGGATTCCACCTGCAGGGCTATTCTGAAGTTCCACCCGGATGGCCTAGTAGTGGCTCCGGACACAGATCTCGTCACAGCTGGGGAGTGGCTGCACAGCGTGGCTCTAATGCACAGCCCTCGGCGTCAGCACAAGGGGAGGCTATCGATGGGCACGTCCCTTCTTCCCGAAGGAAATTCCGCTGGTCAGCCGTGCCTTTTCCTACATCCCGCTTCCGGGTCTAATGTGCCAAGCACACATCACACCCATTTCCGCGTGTGCGTTCTGGCAAAGTCCGTGGGTTAGAACTCTTTCCCAATGTGCTTTTCATCCTGAAGAAAGCAGTTCCATGGGTGGAATTCAACATCAAATGGTGTTTGTCAAATGAAATACCAAACATTACCGTAAACGGAACGAGAGGCTGACAAATCTGTTTCACCAAGATGGGGGGACTGACACTTTTTTCTATTTATCGGAAGATAAAAGGGTAGACTTATCTGCTCTTTATGGAAATTCATATATTTTCTTCTATTCATAGGAAGATAAAAGTGTAGACCTATCTGCTCTTTAAAGAAATTCATACAATTTCCTCTATTCATAGAGAGATAAAAGTGTAGATGTATCTGCTCTTTATGGAAATTCATGCATAAGGTAAGTTGATGGTGGCCTCAAATTTTAGGGCAAACATTTTCTCCAAATTAACCAGTTTACATGTCTGATAAAAATAGCCTATCTCACTTTTAAGCAAAATATGTCCTTATTACCTCCCATAACTTAATTTTAAGGAGTGTCTCTTAATAAGGAAAAAAATTATGGCAACATGCAAATGTTTCCCAAGACAATCTGCCTCTTAAGTGGACAAAACCACGAGGACAACGCAGGGAGAAAGGATACATCAGAAGCTGGGGGTGCTTTGGGGGAGCCCCGCCAAGCCTCACCAGGCAGAGTCGGTGCTTGGCTTGGAGAGGCACAGGTGCCCGGGTTAAACTGCCCCTCAGGTGTGCGGGATGGCCGCACCCCCGTCTTGGGTGCATTTGACTCGCTGTGCTTCAGGGACACCCAGTCTCTGGGCTCCAGACTCACGTGGCGACTGGCCAGCGAGTCCGGAAGTCCCGGTGAGTGAGTGCTGGCGTTTCCATGATTTGCAGCCGCTGATCCTCTCCTCCACCATCGTCCCCCTTGTCCTGCCCCGGCTACTCAGCGGGACAAGCGTGACATTGCAGAAGAGAAAAAGTAGGGGCAAGGGGGTAAAAGGGTATTATGTGGCCGTCAGCTGGTAACCTTGCTGAGGCCGAGGTCACCCCGTGTCACCCGAGCTCAGCGTGGCTGGAATACAAAGTGTGAGCTCGTCCCCCTTGCCTCTCCGCACCCGCCCCTGTGGAAGGACAACGGCCTGCACTTGGGGGGCGGGGCCCACAGCGCCTCCCAAGGGCTGAAGAGACATGCCTGCCCTTTGGCCTTGCCCCCTGCTGAGGGGGCGGCCTGGATTTACCCACGTCTGAGCAAAACCCACGAGGCGCATTCTGAGGTTCTGCCCGCACATGGCCGCCCTGTCTCTGCCTGGGCAGCGGCGGGGCCCAGGTGAGAAGGGCGAACTCCAGGGCTGGACTCCAGGGCTGGGCAGCGCTCGCTCCCCGGTTCTGAAGGCTGAGTCTGTGGAGCGGGACGCGGCCCACCCAGGGTCACACCACACAACCCCGGAGCCACATGGGAGGGTTGGGGAAGCCGGTTCCACGGGTGGAAGGGCAGGGCCTCCAGCAGCCGCTTCCCCTTCACAGCGACCTTGGCCGGCAGGCCTTCCCCGAGAGGCCGGGAAGGAGACACAGATAAAGAACACAGCGGCCGGGGGACCGACCGCATCCGTGGAGATGAGGGCCTTGGGAGAGGGCTGTCACCCCGTTGCTCCCGAGGGAGAGCTGGCTCCTCACTGTACACTGACCCTCCCTACTGCCTGTCCAGAGACCCTGCCTCCCCCCACCCCAGGGAGACGTCCTGGGAGGCTGCTCCTCAGGGTGAAAATCCTCACTAGGGCAGAAGAAAGCGGTGCCGGGCCAGGAGGCGCTGAAGGTGCCTCCTGCCAGAGCAAATAATCACCAAGAAGCAGAAGCTGGCTATTGATCTGTGGCCTCAAGGAGCGGACGCAGGAACGGATTGTTGCTGTGCTTGCCAGGCGGGCGCACGGGTGAGGCCTCAATTAATGCAGCAGAGAGGTCGGGGCCATGACGGGGCCCTGAGGCCGCATGTCTGGGAGCACTCCGAGTATTTAGGGGTGCGTCTGTCGTTGGGGTTCTTGGGACTGGCTAGAGATAAACTTCCCGAGGAAAGACGCGTATATGAAGCTCAGAGACATTGGAAGATCTCCTTCATTTTCATGGGACGACCTCTTGATTTGAAATGTCTGGGTTTAATGCATTTATTGCTCCTGCGGCCCACAAGGAAGCGGCCGGCTCTCAGAGGGAGCGGCCGCAGGGGAACCCAGAGTAAGCGTTTCCGGCTGATGCCCTACAGCCGCCGTGTGCTGCCGAGGCGTTGCCTCTGTCCTGTGTCCACGGAGGATGACGAGAAGAATCACCTTGGATTACGGTGAGAATTATAGAGACGGATGGAAGAGCAAGCACCATGAGGATACCGGAAATATTTAAAAACTAAATGACGTATTTTAATAATTAAATATTGCTCGTTCTGAAGTTGAAAATCTAAAGGACTGACTATGTGTATAATTCTAAGTAACGAAGGACTAAGAATTTACACATGATAAGGCCAATCTGAACTCAAAATATTTTATGGAGACGTTGCTACACTTACAATGAAAACCAAATCAATTCTAATTGCATTTATGCAGTGAAACCAACATGGACGCCAACCAGGGGCCGTGATATACCGACTCGTACCCCAGGGCAGAGGGAGGCCCTCGGTCCTGACCTGCTGCCCACCGGGTACTTCTTAGTTTTCATTTTATTTTTATATTTTGATCAATTGTTTTTGCATTCATTTTTATTTTTAAAATTCTGATGCATCAGCCTTTTAAAAACCGTTACTAAAACTTTATCCATGAAGGCAAATCTCCATTCAGAATGTCCCAGGGTTACGTGTCTGGTCCCTAGAAGTGCTGCCTAAACGACAAAGGCAAGCCTATCCCAGTTTCATAAGGAACCCGGTGGATAAGGGAAAAAAAAAGTTAAGTGCCCTCACCATTTAGCAAGTTAGCTTTGCAAATTATTTAGTGCAAAGTAGAAAAATGAAATGAAAATAATCACTTTGGTCAAAATCACCTCAGAACGTTTTTGGTGTCAAATGTTGTCATTTTCCCCAGTTTCTGAACCCTGGTGAGCGCGCTCCCCCGGAGGCGTGCTCGTCAGAAGACCAGGGATGACGCCAGCTGCTGGTGACATCAGCCTGAAACGCGACGGTGTCTTACGTTTGCAGAAAACCCGCATGTCCAACACCTGTGGGGGAGCGACTGTGCATTACAGGACCTGCTTTTGGGAACGGTGGACATTCCTGAGTTTCCAGAGTGACCCGGTTCCCTGAAGTAATGCTATTGTAGATGTAGATTTGTTTCTAAACCATTTACAAGGCACATTTTACAATCTATTAACTATATAACTTTTTTTTAGAAACCAGAAGGCCACATATCCATTTACTGACAGCTGTTAACTTTGGGTCATGGGCATAGGAATGATTTTTATTGTTTTCTTTGTACTTGGGTTTATATTCAAAATTTAGGTTCCCAGCGGTAAACAGGTGCCGAAGTCCTCAGACCATCAGAGCAGCGGACGGGAGCGCCTTGCCCTTGAGGCCTTCGGCTGCGCTTCCCTAGTGTCTGCGTCACAAGTGCACAGGGAGGCCAAGGGCGGCCGCCCCGCTGCCTGTGTGCAGGGCAAGCACCTGCACCGAATACCCTTCGCGCGTGAGAGGTCACGGTGGGGCTGAAGCCTAGTCCGTCCCTCTGGGCGGCAGACGATGGGCAAGGTCAGAGGCTCCTGCATCACCTTCGTGGGGTCCGTTTCTCCCAGTTACTGGCTTCTGCCTGACCCTGACCACAACAGCTGTAAGCACATGAAAGTCTTTCGACCTTCAACTTGGCCACAGAAAACCTCGCTTGCGTGCACCCTAAGCATGCTCTAGACGGCGTCCTATTTGTTTGTCAGCGGAACTAAAGTCCTGTGTCTCGGAAGGACCGTTGATCAAGAACAGCCCACCCAGTCGTCACCCTTCCGAAGGATGACTCGGACTTGGGATTGATGGCAATGCGCGGGTTCAACAGGAACACCTGTGCACAAACCCCTGTTTGCAGCTGCCGCTCTGAAGTCCTTGATCGACAGTTAGTTATAGGTCTCTTTTTCCCAGCCAACAGTATGTTAAGAACAGGACATCCTTGATAGCAAACGGAAGTCATGCAAGATGGACTCTGGACGGTGTTTGGGGCTCACGGTCATGGCCACACCTGCCAACCTCTTGGCCAGACACGCACTGTGTCCCCCGGGCTCTGTGCCAGAGACGAGTGGGGGCCCCTGTGGTGCTGTCTGGGACGCTTAAGTAACCACCTGCATCGCGTTCGGTGGCTGGCCCCCAAAGCCCCGCCCCCTCCTGCTCAGCTAACGCGGGCCTCGGCCACACGTGCGCATGAATACTGACATGTGTGAATATTTATGCATGTATGTTTAATGACTGAAATACGTACCCTGCCCTTGGCATCATGATCTTCAGAGGACAAAGTGAGAATCCTCACAAACACACTCTGAATTTAAAACCAGTCACCGTGGGCATGCCGACTTCACGAACAGGGCCGGGGCCCCGACCAGTAACGTCAGCCCAGCAGAGCTTGCGTTAAAACAGAAAACAAATGGCTGTCTCCACAGGGCTGGCTCTCTGTAGGCAATGGACCCGTGCAGGGTCCTCTAGGCCCGGAGCTGGCTACCTCGTGGTGAGCTCTGTCAGAGGTCCTCACAAATTAAGAAAAACGAGACGAAGGTCAGCGTGAGCATCGATGACACCTGCTCTCAGTCCAGAGCACCTGCTGGCACCAGCTGCTCCGCACGGCCGCCGTGCCTGCGTTAATAAGTCGGTCCCTTCCCCGGGAAGAGCCCCTCCGCCAGGCCAGGCGCTGGCTGCAGGGAACGGGAGGACACGTGTGGACGGCTTTGTGGTCCCCACGTCTGTGCTCCTGCCAAAGGTTCGGGGCTGAAAGCCAAGTTCGGGCTGAGCCCTGCACGCCCGGCCCTGCAGAACAGAACCGGGAAGACTGCCCTGGATGGGGAGCGAGCCTGCAGGGCCCAGTACAGTCCTGGCTGAGGTCACTCATGCTCACCTTGGGCCCTGCTGCTAGCCCTCCTAAGCCACCGGAGGTCTGCACAGTGAAGCTGGGGCCACACAGCAGCCACGGAAAAGCTGCCGCCATGCGCGGCCCAACGATGCCTCCCCCAGCGGGGCTGAACAGCAATGTGGACAATTTCATAGCCCACGACATCCGACCATGACATTCCCTGCCCTCACAGATGCTTTCCAAATGTTTCCTGTTGTGTTTTAACCCATGGGTTTTTTCCTCGTCGGTCTCTAGAATGCAGAAAAGAATGGTGTCCCCATCTGGGTGGTCAGGGACGGCTCCCCGGGCTTTCCATGCTCTGTGGGCCTTGGAACTCTGAGAAAGGAGGGGGCAGGCCCTGCGCTCAGAGAGCCCGGCTCCCAGAGGCCGCCGGAGGGAGGGCAGGCGGGTGGTCAGCAAACGAGTCAGGACAACGTCGTTCTGCTGGTCGATCGGGGACACCCACAGAAGGAAACGCAGAGCAGAGGTCTGTCTTTGAGGACACGTCGGCGTGCGGGTTTAGGGCATGAGGGACAGGGGCAGGTGCTGACGGGCAGCGTGGTCAGGAGAGGCTCCGTGGAGGAGGTGGCAGGTGAGTGGAGCTCCTGAACGTGAGTTCCAGGCCCCTATGCCATCTCATGCCAAAGGTCAGGTAAGTGCAAGAGGCATGACAGCTGACCGTGTGCCCTGCCGTCCCCAGGAGCGCTGCACTGCTGATATTTGGTGGCATGCCCTTGCCCTTCCAGACTTCTGTCCGTGCATCCGTGTGCGTGTCCACACATGTACACACACGCGAGTTTTAAATACGAAGGGAATGGCACTGCAGGTATGATGTGCTAATTCACTGCTCCTTAGCAATGTGTGCTGAAAATCATTTCACGTTGGTGACTATGAGGTTTCTCGTTCTTACAGGTGAGACGACGCCCCCCCGGGGCCCAAGGACACCACACTGTCCGGTGTGTTGACGAGATTTAATGTTCACACGGCACTGACGGGGGCGGGTCCGAACACAGCCCTTCTTGCCCCCTGGTGCGGCGGACACTTCTTCGTAAACTCACCACGCATGTTCGGACCTGCTGCCAAGGAGCCCCCTGAGAGGCTGACTCCCTCCCCACGCCCCTGCAGGACCGTCGCCCTGCCTGTCACCGGTGATGCACGCACATCATTTCCTTAAGGGAAAAAGGCCATCTCATAGTCACTTAAGGCGCGTGTCCATCAGAACGGAAGGAGCCGTATTTCACATTATTCACGGTGTCACGCCCCCTCACTCGCCTGTGCTCTCTCGGAAGCGCGGCGGAAGTCCGCAGTGGTCCCCTCTGCTCTGTGCAGACGGCCCAGTCCGATCCCGGTCGGACGCGGCGACCCCGCAGCCGGCTCCAGGAAACCGCACACGCTGCATCTGCAGCCTCCGCGTCAGCCGAAATCGGTTCCCATTTCTCATTCTTAATAAGTGGCCTGTGAGCGCAGTCCTGAATTTGGCGTAACTTGCCGTTCTTCTCCCTCGGCATGCTCAGCTCCGAAACAGTAACGTTTCAATAAATCTGATGCGAATGGAGAGAATGCCCGTGTCCCCCACGTCCATCGCAATGCTGGTGGACACGGGCATGGCCGTAGGACCCCTCCCACTGGGGTGCTGGGTGCTGCACCCCCCACCCCTGGTGCAGAGGCCTCAGACCTCCCAGGAAGTCCCGAGGGGACTGGGGACACCTGCTGCCTCGGCCACGCCCTCCCCAGCCCTGCGGCCCCAGCCCCGCTGTCCCCGAGCTGGGGGAGGGGAGTGACACTGGCTGCGTGAGCGACACACGGGCCCCAGTCAGCCACACCAACCGGAAGCAGCGAGGTCCAGGGGCCCCTCGGTTTGGGTGTTTTGCCGCGGCCACTGGCAGGGGCTCAGACGATGAGTAAGTGACCCCTCCTGTCTTGGGCACCGTTTAAGAGACTAAACAGTTCACGGATCTGGCTGACGTGGAGCCCACGAGACCCTCAGCCCACCGTTTCCTGCGTGGGGCGGGAGACAGGGCGTGTCTGGGGCGCAGTGCTGATGCCCAGCAGAGGGGCTGAAGGTCCCACTTCAAAAGTGTGCTCATCACCCCAAACGGGCTCCCTTGAACCCCCCGGTCATCTGTGTGTGGGCTGGCCACCTGGCATGTCGGGCGGGGGTGGCCGTTGCTTTTGCAGGCCCGTCTCACAGCGGGAGACACACAGGCGAGCCCACTGCCCCTCGCCTGGGAGAAGGAGAACCACGGGAAGGCAATTGCGAAAGGTGTGCACCCCTTTTCCCGAGCAGCCACACCTGCGAAGGGTCACCCCGGTAGCCTTTTGGTGGCCGAGGCCCCCGCACGCCGACATAGAGAGGCAGCCAGCAAGGAGTCGGGAGAGGCGAGGACCACCCGGTGCTAAACAAACAGACTGTGACCCTGGGTCCACTGCCCGCTGGGGCAGGTTTCTGCCCTTCGCCCAAACGCAATGGCACGGTGGACCTCAGCCACTCACCGTGTGTCGCCCGAGGACTTGCGTGCACTCCATATGCATTCACACGCACTCGGACCACCCGCAGCCCTCCCGGGGTTGCTCCCAGTGTCCTGGGGCGAGGCGAGTTGAGCGAGGCTGCTGGGACCCCCGGATGAACCCCACTCATCGGGGGCCATTTCCTGTACCACGGCCCCAGGAAGTCACTCGCAAGCGGAAAGCGGAGGGGAGTGAGCGGTGGGCCCTTCCCTGGTCATGCTCCCCCGGCAGGAGGGCCATGCAGAGGGGGGACTTCTGTGGGGCATGGGAGAACGGGGAGCTGCTTTGGAAGGCAGACACCTGCCTCCTCCCACAGACGCCCTCCAACAGCCCACTGCTGTGCCTGCGACACTCTGTTTGCATTACAGGATCCAATCGTCAAACGTCCTCACGGGAAACAAGGAGGGGAAACCCCAAAAGCTGTGCATGAGCATTTATAGCTAATACGCAGAGCACAGATTTTTACTGTTGGCCACTGTGAGAGGCAGTGAGGGTCATAAAGCCGTAAGTTCCAAAACAACAGCAGATCGGCTCCAGGAGAAACACCCTGCTCAGAAGGAGACCGGGCCCCAGGGAAGAGCCGGGGCGCTGCCGATGGGCCGCAGGCTGGCTTTGTTTCTCTACCTTCGAGTTGGGCCCCAGCAGACTGAGTCAGAGGCTGATACCTGGCAGAAAACCCTTTCTTGCAGGCGCCACCCCCCACCCTGCGGGCAGCGTGCCCCCCGGAGAGGGGGCGGTGGGCGAGGGACAGGCCCCGGCGCCCGGGACCAGGAGCCGCCTCCCTCGCTCCTTGTCCACGGGCTCGTGACTGAATTCTCCCACCCCGAGCCTGACCCCCTCGCTGCTGGGTAAGATGATTCACATGGAAGAGTCTAGAACATAGAAACACAGACCCTAGAAACCGCCAGCTGAGAGTGAGCTGAACGTGACTTGCACACACGCTCACACACGCTCACACACGCTCACACACGCTCACACACCCAGTCCCAGAGAGTAAGGCCCACACTTTCTCGAAATACTCAGCAGGGCCCTAGCTGAGCGGCCCAGCTGGTTGGAGCGTTGTCCCGTACACCCAAAGGTTGTGGGTTCGATCCCCAGTTGGGGAGCAGCATACGGGAGGCAACTGATGGGTGTTTCTCTCTCCCCCGTCCTCTCGCTCTAAAACCAATAAAACATATCCTCCAGTGAGGATTTAGAAAAATATGCAATAGAGCTGGAAGAATACAGTTTCTCCCCCAAGAGGATATTTTAAAATGCAACCTACTACAGCATTTACAATGCATTAATCTTACTAAAAATCCAATAACTAGCTTTCTTTTAAACAATAATTTTGTCTTACATGGAAACTAAGGGCTAACTATTTTCGTTAAGGTACAAACTGCCCAATCTCAGTTAGTGTCCTAAAATGGTTCTAATTTCCTCTGATTTATCTGTACAGCAATCATACTTGCAGCACAAAGTAATTCAGCCCGAACATTAGCCCTGGTGGCCTGCGATGGCTTCACACTCGTTTCCAGATAAGAACAAGGGCCTGTTCACCGCAGGCCCGCAAGCCCGCACAAGCTGCTCGCTGCCCGCACCCCCACAGCCCCACGAGGCGCCATTCCCCGGGGCGCAGCAGAGAGGAATACACTTCTCTACCCCAAACCCATTGCTGTGCCTGGACCCTCGGTGCAGAGAGAGACACCGAAGTGATGTGTGTGTGTGTGTGTGTGCACACAAGCGTGCATTTGCACACCTACCGGTGGGCACACACATACATGAGCATACACAGCTCAGCACAGAAGCTAACGTATCACTAAATGGTCTCTTCGCATCAGACACACGCAGCATCTCCCGCGAAGGCTGGGTCGGCGCCCAGACACACGTGCCCACGGCAGCGGCGGTACTCACCGGCGGCACCACATGGGACAGCTACTTAGACACGCAGACCAGTTTCCTCACTTAGCAGGTCACAGCCATGCAGCTGCTTGGCAGTCTCTAATCCTTAATTATACCGTCACCAAAATACTAAGGGGTCACTTAGATTGTCCAGCAGCCACTTTTTCGTGGTCAGCAGACAAGGAGTCTTCGAGCACTAACTGTGGGGCTTCGCACACCGAGGGCGGGAACTTCATTCAGATCCAGAGGGGCACCAGAGCCCTGAGCAGGCGCACGGCTGTCAGGGCTGGGAGATGCCACTGTGTCACACGGGCGTGCTCAGTGGCCGCATGGCTGCCGATTCTGTGACACCGTCATTCGCATCATGATGAAATACGACCCCATCTCAGCGCTCAGCGCTCGCGTGTGTCAGCCGTGTCCCCGCTGACGCACCGGCCGCCCTCTCTCTGACGCATCTCGTGTTTTGGAAGGATGCTTGTTGCACTGCGTCCGGTGGATCCACAGTCCCTCGGAATGTGTCTTTCTCACCTTCGTAAGCTTACACGGAGGATCTAGCCTCACGTATTTCCAAATGGTGATGTAAACATGTGTGTATGTGTGTGTTTACACATCACTCTTTGTTCGATAATCCCTAAAACAGTCCTACCTCCACCCCCTAGACCATCGCCGGCAAAACTGGTCACGAGTCAATGTGTGTTAGCTGAATAATAAAACCAGCACCGATCTTTAAAGGGTTCACAATCTGTTGGCTTCTCATTTCTGTAGGCTCGCTCTCTCGGTCAGCGTGTCTCCGAACAGTGTCCGGGACTACAGAAACCGTTCAGAATATGCTGATTCACCGGTGAGAAGGCCACCACCACATGCCCCTGGACTTGATGTTCCACACACTGCCCCACTGCCAAGGGCCACGGGAGAGGCTCCTGCCCGCTACGGCAAAACGAAGGGCTGGAGACCAGCACAGTCATCTTCTCTGTGACCGACCGGACCCCCTCCCCGACCCGGAAGACCCGTCTTACAGGACTCAAGCCCGGCACTTGTGAATAACACTCTTCCCTAGCCACCCTTCCCGAGCCACCCTTCCCGAGCCACCCTTCCGGGGACATGGCCAGGCCTGAGGAGGACTACGGATCTCCTGAGAAGCAGGAACTTTGGGGGCCCTGGCATCACTGGGGGACAGGTCTAGCCAGGTGGTCTGTGATGAGGCCTCGTCGAAAAGGCAGACAGACTCCGGAAGACTTTGGCAGAAAAGTGTCCAAGACTCAGATATAGTGTTAGGACTATGCTAGAGCTTATTTTCTTAAAGATTTTATTTACTTATTTTTAGAGGGGAAGGGAGGGAGAGGGGAGAGAAATATCAATGTGTGGTTTGCCTCTCATGCGCCCCCTACTGGGGACCTGGCCCACAACCCAGGCCTGTGCCCTGACCGGGAACAGAACCAGGGACCCCTTCCTCGGCAGGCCAGCACGCAACCCACTGAGCCACACCAGCCAGGGCTAGAGCTATTTTATATGCTGGCTGGGGAGCCGAGCCAAAATCTCAGGGAAGTTCTGTGTGCATTTTTCCCCAATTCTTCTTAACTCTTGCAGCCAACAGACGCACATTTTTGACGATCTGCTGAGCTCCCCGGCTGGAAGCACCGCCTTGGGAAGCAGGTCAAGTGCTTGCTAGATCTCAGCCGGGCGTGCCTGCAGCTAGAGAGGAGGCCCAAGCGCAGCTGTGGGGCACGCCTCACACTCAGACGGGGGGTGGGGGGGGACGTTGTCAGGAGTTTCCTGGGGTCTCAGAGAAGCTCCAAGTGTATCCCCGACACGCCTTTTCTGAGAAAGTATCGATCAGAGTTGTCCCCGTGACCTCACAGAGTCGACGACATTAAAACAGAGCGTGCACGCGCCGAGAGACATGCGGGGCTGGAGCCCAGTCCTCACGGAGGGCGCTGCGGGCGCAAGTCCTCGGGGTTTATTTCTGGCAGACCCGGCGCACGACTCGGTGCTGTCGGAGGGAGGGAGAGGGATGCCGTTCTGTTCCCAAATGCCCTTCCCGACGCAGCTCCCTGCTCCAGGGCGCCCTCCTCACAGGGGTGCCGGCCAGACCCTCAAGGGCACATCGCCCTGTGGGGCTTTGATAGCCTTCTGCTCTGGGTTCGAGGCACAGAGAAGAGACCACCAGTGCCCCCTTACTTCTCCTCCGGGAGCGAAGACAGAATGTCCGGATTATGCGTTTTCCCAAGGTTAATCGTTAATATTTTACATTGGGACATACTGGGCTATCGACATGTTAGGTAATGTCTCACCTGGAAGAAATAGTGGGTTTAATGCCGCACGGCATGCCGCATGCTGCAGACGAACACCATCGCGGGTGCTCGCTTCGGGGACCGACAGCGCAGCGCCAGCACTGGCTTTCAGTTCGGAGAGGGCTCCTGCTCTCCCCGTGAAGGACTAACTCGGGCTCATGGGGAGAGCCCACTGGGTGTGTCAATCACAAGCCACAGCCCTACCGGCAGCCTGAACTGCCCTCCAAGCCCCGCCCCCGCAGCTGGTGCCAGCATCCAGGCGCCCGGGAGTCATCCAAATCCGTCCACTCCTAACTCCTCCCTGTCCCTGCAGGCACTCAGCGTCCCTGTCACAGGGGGGCTCCCCGGTGACCACGTAAGAGGGGACATGTTGATGAACAGTCTGGGGACGGTGGTCTCCCTGGTTCGATGGCACGTCCTTCTCCGCTCCCTTCCCAAGAGGGAGCTCCGGGGGAGCCAGGCAACGTTCCGTCACCTTGTTCCGTCACCTGGGTTCCATCACAGGGAACTCCAAGTCACCGGCCAGGTGTGGGACATGTTCTGTCAGGGGTTGAATAATTTCATAATAAAGCAAGTCATTCGCTTCATTATTTTGAGACAAATAATATGGATAGCATAACTCTTACTGAGCTAGTAAGATAAAAGCATTCCATAACAAGAATAGAGGTATGTTTGTACACTGGGGATTGCATAGATGGCGAAAAGAGGTATAATTATGGGTAGGTTCATAAACACTGATTTTCCCCTACACCTTTCATTAAATTGTAATGACTATGGGCAAATTAATACAGTAAGGAGTGTTGCTGTTGCTGAGTCGTGTTTTCAGTGATGGGAACGTGAGTTTCCCTTTTGCGACAGCAGGGTCTCTGCGGTTCCGGGTCTCAGCTGCGTCTGGTGTTTAGGAGGTGAGTTTAGGCAGAGCCCAGGAGTGTTTGAAACCACAACTACTGAGTAAAATTAAATATGTGAATGGCAACTGCTCTAGTAAGCATCTATTCTGTTTTAAGAAATGTAGAATATGTCTATATGTATAGCTCATATATATACACATACAGAACAAATATTCCTACCTACTCTGTACTTGGGAAAGTTAAGTGACTTGCATGAAGTTTTAAAACCTAGGAGAACGGCCTGGGTGGTGCTTTCTGCTGCGCAATAACAGCTCAGGTGTGGGAGAGCTGATGGAAGACACACGCATGCTCTGGTGAGCACAAGAGGGTCAGGTCACACTGGGTGCGTCCTCCGAAGACAACAGTGTCAAAATGAGGGAGGAGCTGACACAGAATTGCCGGGGGAACTCCACATGGCCAACGCGTTCTCCTTAGTACGCCGTATGTCAGAGATAAAATCATAAGACGAAATAAAAACATACATGTCCTGTTAAATTAGTGCAAGACAGTGGCACACAGGTCAAGTAGCGCTTGGAGGGAAGCTTATAGCTTTAACTATTGATCTTATAGAAGAAGCAAGAGCTAACTCAGTGACCTCACATTCTGCCTTGAGGTGCTTGGAAAAGGAAGAGCAGAATCAACCAGAATGGACAGAAGGGGGGAAATAAGAAAAAAATGACTAAAATAGAAAATAGATAACTGGGAATATAACAAAGCCAAAGTTTGGACTTCGAAAAATCAAGAAAATGTATATACCCTTAGCTAGAAAGAAAAAAAAAAAGAGGAAGGGAATATAAATCACCAATATTAAAATGAAAAATAATTTATTACCACAGGCTCTATGGACCTTAAGAGGATTTAAATAACACTATTAACAACTTTTTCCTAACACATTTGATGAAACGATTAAGTGGCTAAGTATCTGTAAAAATGCAATTTACCAAAACTGACACCAGAAGAAATAGAAAATCTAAATAGCACTAAATTGAGAGAAGATGTTTCTCTGTTGAAATTTGTCAAAAAGATAACAGTGACATTACACAAATTTTCAAGCCATGGAGGAGAGGGGAACGGCTGTACCCCATTTTCTGAGATCACCCCAACTCTTAGAGCAAAACCCAGAAAAGGTTACAGAAAAACCACACACCAAAATCACTCATGTGCATACGAGATTCTTAATAAAATATAACAAGTTCAACCCATGACACAGAAAATAATATCTGATGACCAAGTAGACTGTATCCTAGAAAGGTTTAGATTCACATTGAAGATACTAAAGAATGTAACTGACCATATTACTAGAAAAAAATAAAAGAGACCACGATTTAAATGGAGGCAGGAAAACCAGTCCACAAAATTAGCCACTGGTAATAACGCCCTCAGCGAACTGGTAATGGCAGAGAACGCTCTCAAACTGATAAAGAACATTCATGGAAAACTCGCAGTCAGTGCACCAGCCAAGGTTGGGTCAGGTTTCCGCCACACCCGCCACCTGGACGGGAAAAGTGACCGTGAAGTCTGGTTCCCCAGGTGTGCTTCTCCCAGCGCACCCTGGCTGAGCGTGATTTGGTGCTGGCAGGCAGAAAAACACAAACTGTAATGTTCCACAGCTTTATTCCACACCAGCCCGAGTAGGTCTGAGTCTTTAACACCATCCTCTGAACCGAAGAATTCAGGGCCTTACCTGACGGCCTTTTAATGTTGAGATAAAAAGGGGGAAACGCATGTGCAGAGAATAAACCACAAAGAGAAATTATAAATACGGGGAACCCTAAACACAGGAACAGCAGAAGCTGAGGGCAGCCACTGCCTCTGAGGCTGAGAGGTGCCCACGGTGGGAGGGAGGGTGATGGTAGAGAGGGCTGCCCCGCCCACCACGTCCCGGCCTGCGGGGGAGGGGCAGCGAGGGTCACAGTCCAGAGTCCAGCAGGGCCGGATCTGCCTGCATGCTGTTGACCTTCCTGGAAAACCGCCCCAGGGGATGCTACTAAGCTGCAGATCTGAGGCCCCCAGATGTCCCACAGGGCTGACAGCCAAGTGGCACAGAAGTAGGGCCCCCCCCCCCAGCCCGCTGCAGCAACGGGGGTGTGGCTCGCAGGGGGCACCGCCAGCTTCATGCAGTGGGGGGGGGGGGACAAGGGCAGAGGCAGAGCGGGAGGTGACACTGCCTGCCTGCACCGCAGGACATGTCCCTAACAGTCAGCACTGCCCCGTGTCCTGACCCGAGGCAGAGACAGTGTCCGCCTCTCCGCTGCGCTGTCCTGCGGGCGCCGGTCATCCCGGCGGGGTTCGGAAGAGAGACGGCCGGCCCCTTCGCAGGTAGGACTGTTCGCGCTTCCAAAGAGTCCCCGCGGGGTCATCAAAACTGCCACTAGAAGGAGGCACTGCATTTAGAAGCGTTTCAGGGTACTACGTCAGCATAAGACAGGTGACTTGTACTTTTGTGAACAATTGCAATGAAATTTTAATAAGCAATTAAAATGACATTTGAAAAACAATGGCTTTTATAATAGTAACTAAAAACTAAAAGCTATAATGAATGAAGCTAATTGAACATTTTCTGATGAGAAAGTTGAAGGAATACCGAAATAAATGGAGAGAGATTTTACAGATACATGGTGGTAAACTCTATTGTTTAAATGGCAATTTTTTCCCCAAATTCATAGACTCAAAGCCATCCCACTGAAAACCAGATTTTTATAGACATTGACAAACCGGTTCTAAATTATTCAAAATGCCAGGGGGCTAGAATAAACCAAACACACGCACGAAAGAAACCAAGTTGCAGGAGCTACTCTACGTGATTTCAAAACTCAAGACTTTCCCAAATGGAGCGAGAAACATTTATGAAAAATGTATTGTTACAGCAAATGTGTCAGGCAAGATCAGGTCGGGAGACAGGAACCAGAGCGGCCATTGGAACAGGGAGAAGTTAACGCAGAGAGTGATCTGCAAACAGCATTCATGGACAAGCATGACTGTGTGTGAGTAGGCAGGAACATATGAGTTTGTTTTTATATGTACATGTTTTTGTTTCTTACAACCTTGACTGCTGAGTAGGTGTGCGTCTGTAGCTACCACAGTCAATCCAGCAAGAAGACAAGCAGACCGATGAGACGGGAAAGGGTGCAGAAGTCCTTCCTCACGGGCACCGGCAGCTGGGGTTTTGACCACGGGGCCACGTCAGTCAGATGAGAAGAAGAAACTCTTTTCAACAAAATGTGGTCAGATCACCGGGATGTTAAAAACCTGAGCGTCAACACTTGCCTCACACAAAAAAATCAACCTTATAAGAATTGAAGTATTGTCAAAAATGCTTCCAAGACAAATGGGTATCCGCATGCAAAAATGTAAATGATAACCTTAATTCCCACCACGTAAAAATTAACTCAAAAGGCAGCACAGACCTACGAGAGGGGCTGGACTCCCCAACTTCTAGAACAAAACATAGAGGAAAATATGTGGGACCTCGGAGTCTGCACGCATTTCTCACATTTTGCGGAAAATCATAAAACGAAAATACAAATACTGATAGATTAGACTCAGACTGGATTAAAAGCAGGTACCATTCAAGTGCACCATTCAAGAGAGGAATCTGGGAGAAGTTATCCGTAACACGTACTGTGTGTCATTGGAAGGTTTTCAACCGACCACCGCCGAAGGAAGCAGTGTGAATACCGCACAGCACACGAAACAATACTGCCCCCGTACTAGAGACGCCCTATCCACCCCCCCCGTGTGATGGAATTTCAAGGTGGGGCCTTTGGGAGGTGCTGGGGCCGTGAGGGCAGGGTCCTCACTAGTGGGGTGACTGGCCCCAGGGAGTCCTGTGGAGACACAGTGAGAGGACGCCACCTGGGGACCAAGATGAAGGCCCTCTTGGACTTCCTGCCTGCAGGACCGGGAGCAGCGATGTCTGTGGCCCCCCCCCCCCCCCCAGACCGCGGCGTTCCGCCAGAGATGCCGAACCAGACTGAGACTCAGGGGAGGAAATGGGAAAGGTGGAAGGTGAGCACGTAGTTCGCAGTCAAATTGCAGAGCCCCCTGGATATCAGGGGGATGTGTCCTCGAACTGTCCACCTCACTGTCAGAGCAGGAGGGACACGGAGCTGGGACAGATGTCTCCGGATCAGAGAGGGGCAAGCCTCAGGCAGGAAGGGTGGTGCGTCAGGGTCCTAGTCCAGGGGCGGCCCGCCTGCCAGGGAACGGGGGCACGTTCTGTGAAGGCTGAAACAGGGCGCAGCTAATGAACAGACGATGCAAGGTCCAGAGTGCAGCGTTTTGCGACCCCAAGGCTGGAACCCCATGTGGGAAGCAAGGGGAGAGGCAGGGTCGGCAAAGGCCAGGGACAGAAACGCAGCAGGGACGTGACAGTTCTCGAAGGGGAGTGGCTTTAACTCCAGGTAACTCAACGGAGTTCGATTCCTAATTGTGAGCCACATCGTTTTTCTTGTGCTTAAGAGAAGTCTTCGTTTACGTCTCAAAATCTACACGTTCAATTTCAAGTTACTGATGGAGGCAAAAGTCACTTACGTGTTTGTGTATTTTTAATATAATAGTCCAAGATGATAACATACATTGTGCACTATTTCTATTGAAAAACTGAAGAATTTTGAATAGAGTGAATAATACATGCTGCATTAGAGAGCAAGTTACGACGTAACCATCAACACTGCTAGCCTCCAACTTCTATGTTTTGCTATTTTGGGATTAAATCTAAATCTTAAGCTATTTAGAAAACTATTTCTTATTGCGGCTAAACAAAAGAAATTTCTTTATAATAAAATGCTCAAGTTGTTTCAAAAGAACAGCTATTGATATTTTTGCTGGTGCACCTTTCACTGTTGAAGACACATCTGAGTGACAGCGAGACCACAGAGCCCAGGACAGTGTTGGCAGTAACCACCGGGGTGGGACGGCGCACCAGCAGTTGATGCGTGAACCCTCGGACAAAGGGGTCCTTCATTCGAACCCCAGACCTCCTGTGAGTGTTGGGAGTTAACTGTGTGGGGGGAGTCAATCACAAGGTTCAACAGGAAACAAATAACGTCAGAGTCTCCCGGTAACGAGAATTTACTGCTAATTCTAACTCCTCTGCCCGTCAGCTGCTGTGGAAAGGTTGCAGCCTTCTCAGTGTCGGCTCCAGCAACACGCCGGCTCTTATTCCCCATCGTTGTTTATTCCGTCTTTTAGGAGTAAGACCCACAGTGCCCAGCAGCCCCTGGAGGAAGCCTGTTTCCCATGGGCTCCGCCCGCCTCTGTGGCCCCTACCTGGGCCGGTGGCGTCTGGGTACGGAGCGGTCCCCACACACTCACAGAGCACCACACAGCAAGGTGTGCCGAGCACAGTGACAGGGGGGAAGTGGTGCAGCTTAGTGTGGGGACAGGAGCATCTTCCTCACCTCGCAGGGGTGTCCAAGCTTTGGGCGTCTCTGGGCCACACTGGACAAAGAAGAGTTGTCTTGGGCCACACATTAAATAAATACATTGCAACACCTAATCACAAAAAGTCTCATCACGTTTTAAGTAAATTACAATTTTGTGTTGGGCTGCATTCACAGCCATCCTGAGCCACAGGTTGGACACCTCTGCTTTAAGGACAAGAAACAGGCAGAAATGTGGCATACTGGTCCCCAGCCCCAGATGAATAAATTAGAGGTAACGGTACACGAACCTAAGACGTTTCTCTCTTGTCAGCCTCCCCTGCTTTCCCCGGTGCAAATATCGGTGAGTGTTGGGCACCCGTGAGACACACCAACGCTCACAGGTGTTGGTTCAGACACCGTCCACGGGGCCTCAGGTGACGTGCGCCCAGCCCCAGCCTTCCGACCTCAGTGCACCCGGTGCTGACGCCGGCACCTCCCCAGCCGGGCAGGGGGCCCGGTCCCTTGCTTTGTCGTTCTCACTAACCCAGAAAGTGAACATCACGTCACGGTAAGAATATAAAGAGGACAGCAGACTGTCCAAAAACAGGTAGTCTACGAAGTTAATATGTACGAGAAGGTTCCCCTAGAGGAGGGTAGGATGAAAGGAACTGAAGCCAAGAAGAGGTTTTTAAGAGGGCTTGTTTGTTAGGCCTTGTTTCGCACCGGGAAGAAAGAGAGAGAGAGCTCCTTCTAACACGAGGTCACACGGCTTGACCTGCGAATAAGCTGCATTCTCCTTTTCGCCATCGCTCTCCTGGCAGTCCCTATTACAAGTCTCTTCAGCATCACAATGGACCGCTGTTCCCCAGTAGCATCGCTTATTTGGAATAAAGGCGCATAAGTGGCTGGTCCTCAGCAGAGCAGCCCAGAGGACAAGAAGGCCTGCACGGCAGGAGCGAGGGCAGGCACGCAGCCGCCGTGCGCAACAAACTCCCGTGTGCGGGGGCCGTGTGCCTTCGACGGGGAGAGCCAGCTTCCCCGGGGGCTCCGGGGCCGGCTGCGTGCCACGCGGGGCAGCAGGAAGGGCCGGTGGAGAAGCGCGTCCACACACGGACGGCGGGCGTTCACCGGGGGGTGATCCGGAACATACTAGAAGGTGTTCGACACCGGAAAGTGCGTAAATAAAACGCAAATAAGGCATGCTTGGAATATGCTAATATATTTAACACCTTAAATAAACAATACATACATATCTGTATATTAGGTAAATGTACAGCTATCATTACATAGCCTTAGAGTTGGAGGTTTTTCTCAGGCTCCACAATGACGACCAAAATTCCTGACCTGTGTGTGCACTGGCGCCAACCTTGGCGTCCCCGTCACTTCCTTTATCCGAACAGTGGTTTCTCCTGCCCACTGTCAACTTTTCTACGTGACACCAGACAGCCCCAAACGTAGTTTCTAGTCAACGCTAAATGTTAACACCAGAGCAGAAGGCTTTATTTGCAAATATGTATATACTTAAATATGTTCATCAGGGTAGCTAAGGAACTCTGATTCCTTGGAAAAGATAGTCCTTTTTCTTTTGCAAATTAAAAAAAAGGAATAGTTGTACAGGTGCAATCTCTCACACTGACTAATAAGACATGTAACTTAAATCCCATCCGGAACACATTTTTCTTTCTTCACGGTAAAAATCATAGATCAACAGAGAAAACGAAGGGGGACGGCATATATTATGCACTGAGTAAAACAAAGATTCTCCCAGGATTGCCACCGTCTTTCATGCTTCTCCCCACCTCCTGTGTTGTTTTCATTGACTGTGTTCTCTGAATATAAAGGCTGCTTTTGTCTTTTCCTGAATTGTGCTCTGAGTGCTCAGCCGGACTCATTTGTCTTTGTGTCATCTCTCGCCAAACCTCCGTGGCTTAAAACAATGGGACCTGATCATGTCGCTGCAAGTACCTTGACGATGACGCCGCGCGGCGGACCCCCGAACACTCTGGTGTTCGCCAACGGAGCCCACCATCGCTTTCAGGGAGAAGTTACGTTTTTAACCACTGAAAGATGGTGCATGCACCTACGGCTTTTTCTTTTACAGGAGCTAGAGAAAATGTCCTTTCCTCCCAACGAAATGCAAAATATCAACTCCAGCGACGCCTCGGAATCTAAGTCAAACGGGGCTATGGGCTCCGGACTCCGGACTCCGCGCGGGGAAGCGCCCACGACACTCACCTCACTTTCAGGTTGCCCTGCTGCAGCTGGCCGTCGTACACGGACAGGATGTCGAAGTCCTCCTCCAGCGCGAAGGAGTGGAAGGACAGCTGGATGCGGTTGCGCTCCCCGGTGAGCACGATCCAGGTGCAGTTGGCGTAGTTGGGGTAGCCGTGCGGGAACCCGGGGCTCTCGATGGTGCCGTTGGGGCCCTGGACCAGCCCCCCACAGCTCTGGCCTGGAAAAAACGAACACACGTGCGAAAATCGGTCAAAAATCAGCATAGTATTTTGGCTGTTGTTAATCTATGATTTTAAAAATATTTTCCAACTAGTTTTCCAATCTTTACGATGACGTGTCTTGTGATCCTTCATGGGGGGGGGGGGGCGGGCAATAGTGGGTTCCCAGTTGTGAGTGTGCAGAGCGGTTTACTCTTGTCCCAGTGCTCACTGGTCACCGTATTATTTTCCATAGTCGCAACTGCCCCCCGCTGCTGGCCCGCCTCACTGAACGGTAAACTGCAGCAGTCTCCTCCAGGAGTAAAACACAGAACAACAACAGCAGCAGCAACACAAAAGTACCAAGAGGACAGAGAAGGAGCCTGTAGGACATTTGCAAGGTCATATTGGGGCGGGACCTTTCTGGTAAGTCACAGAACTCCTACAAGGATCTTCCATTGAAAGGCAGGCAGCTGGGAGATTAGCAAGAGCCACGCACCGGCCCGCCAACTGCACTCCAACCCCGAGACACACTCTAAAGCCCCGCCTTCCCAACCCACCCACCTGCCTCCCTTCCGCCTCCATCCTCCACCCGCCTGCTTCCCTCTGCCGCCTGCCTCCCCGCCCCAGGGGCTCCTCCCTGCAGATACGCCCAGGGACACACCGATCTGGCCCCTCCTGTGCTGGAGCTCGCTCCGTCCCACTGCTGCCCCTCACAGTGGGCCTGCCGTGGCCCTTGCTGCATCACCCAGGCTGACAAAGAGGAGCAGGGACCAAAATCGAGACAGGTGGATCGTTCGAACTGCCCACAGGAACGCACTTGAGTCGTGTGAACTACAAATATTGCCCCCGTGTGAGGGGACAAAGGAACCCCATCTAATCGTCCCAGCATGAGTGCGTCCAAGGTTGGCCCTGAGGGGCCCCAAACACTGTTTGCAATGCTTCATTGCCCCCTCGCCTGGCCGCTGCCCACCAATGGGCTTACATGAATCTAAATGTTCTGTTTAATTTTATTGTTTTAATTAAAAAGTCATTCATGTATTGGGGTGACACCAGTTAGTAACATTACATAGGTTTTAAGCACACGATTCTATTACACATCATCCGTATGTTGTGCTGCGCGCTCCACCGCCCCAGGTCCAGTCCCCTTCTGTCACCACGTGTCCCCTTTACCCCCTCCTACCGCCCCGCCCCCTGCCTCCTGGCGGCCACCAGACTTCCGTCTGTGTCTGTGAGTCCGTTTTCTCAACCCTTCATCTTCTTCAGCAACCCCTCAAAGTCCCTCCCTTCTGACAGCTTCCCTGTTTACCTCTGAGTCTACTTCCTCCTCTGTTAGTTCATTTGTTCACGAGATTCCTCGTGCCAGGGAAATCACATGGCGTGTGTCTTTCTCATCGCTTAGCCTGACGCTTCTCGGGTCCATCCGTGCTGCTGCAGAAGGTGAGGTTCCCTTCATTCTGTGGATGTGTGGTCAGGTTTCATCGTGTGGAGGACCACAGCGTTTTTATTCACTAGCTGCTGATGGGCCCGTGGGTGCCTTCCAAACCCTGGCCATTGTAAAAAACGCCGTGCTAAACACAGGGCGCATGTATCCCCCGAACCAGGGTTTGGGGTTGCTTGTGGTTCATATCCAACATTTGTAAAGAACTTATTCAATGCAACACCAACGAGATGAAACAATTCCATTAAAAAATGGGCAAAGGACCTGAACTTAAATGTTTTGACAATATAAGAAGAATAATAAGAAAGTTTTGAAGGAACCCAGGGACATGCAGATTACCGCATGCAATGTATGTACCTGGACACATGTATTATCCCAGCCTTTATTATTGGAAATATAAAATCATTTCCAACTATGTTTTACACTTAAAAATTTTTCACAGTAGTAGCTCTCAGTGAGCGCACTTGTTCGCAGCAATATTATCAAACGTTTGTGGGGGCGTGCTAAATCTTCATAAAAAAGGCTTAATGAAAGGGATTTATGAGTTTAAAAACCAAAGAACTAATAATAACCCCATTTTCCACTAAATTTAAATCTAAGAATAACCCTATACCAAGTGGATATTAAAGCTGTGGGATTTTGAAAGGTCTTTAAAGAAAAAACAGCTTTCCTGGTTTATCTAGCAGTTCTCGCCTCACTGTAAATCAACAACTGAAGCTTTGATTTTATACATTGGAGGAAAAAGTAAACAAATTCCACAGAGGAAGTGTCAGCTGGAAAGCAGTCACGGCTGTGGGCCCGTCACGGTGTGACAGATGAGCAGAAGTGAACACGTTCTCCAGGGAGTAACATCCAGGCGGCGTTTGGGGACCAATTAGCACAGAGCATTTTGCAGGATGCATCCCTTCTGACCCCTGGATGGACTTCTTCTGCACAGGCCCCGTTAGAAACGTTCGAACGTCTCCAAAGTCCCCTGACAGGCCCAGGGAGACCGCGCGTGGCAGTGAGCCCAGGAGCTTCTGAAAGATCGATTCCTGAGGAACACTGTGATGTGGATGGGCTGAGCCAGAGACACCCGAGACAGCGTGGGGGGAGAATGAAATGGGAGACTTTTTTTAAAAGATTTTATTTATTTATTTTTGGAGAGGGAAGGGGGGGAGAGAGAGAGAGAGAAGCATCAATGTGCGGTTGCTGGGGCCGTGGCCTGCAACCCAGGCATGTGCTCTGACTGGGAATGGAACCTGCGACACTTTGGTTTGTAGCCTGCACTCAATCCACTGAGCTACGCCAGCCAGGGCGAAACGGGAGACTTCATGCCACTTAACAGCACGAGTTGCTCTAAGGCCACAGTAACCCAGACAGTGTTCCGTCCGTGCGACCCTAGACGGAGAGCCCCAGACACACCCTCACGGGGAGACATGGGTCTTCCCGACAGATGGGGCTGCCGATCACCAGCCGGGTGGAAGAGGCGTCAGGACTGCCCCCAGGGCGCACAGACCTCCGACCCGGATGGAACGCACACCTCCCGTAAGGTGTGAAACGGCGGCACTTCCGGGCAGAAACCACAGGAAAAGCGCCCCGCCGCTGTGCAGTGAGCAAGGGTGTCTCCGACGGAACACCCAGAGTCATCGTAAACGGAAATAAGGCAACACATAAAAGTAATAAAACAATAAAGGTAATGGGTGACGAGGAACTCCAGAAAAATAGGGCATATTTACCATGCATATGTTCAACAAATGACGTATTTATGATACGGCGAAGAAAACCCCCGAATCAGTAAGAATGAGGCAACACCCGGGCAGACGACGGTGACAGGCGGCTGGAGATCCGGGGTCAAAGGAGGGTGTTCCTCCGGCTGGAAAGGGCCCGACGGGCCGTGGAGGGGGGACGGACGACCCTGCAGCTCCGACCCACCGTCCCCGGGCCGGGGCCCCGCTGCCCTCACCTGTCCTGCAGCTGGAAGGAAAGAGCAGCTTGTGCCAAAAACAAAACCGATTTCTTTGGTCCCTCTTTTTAGGAACAAGCCCCCCACCTCCTAACGCCCGTTCACCCCCTGCCACGTTCGGTCCCACCAGGAACATGCAAAGGTTCTGCCATCTAGCCAGTATCTCCAGCCTCATGAAATACCTCGATTTCAATTAAGAAAAAACACCCCGTATGAGAATAACCGCCTGCATGAGCGATGGTCCCACAGCGGCACTGCGCAGCACGCCTCAGAGTAGCAGCACCGTGTGACGTCTGTGCCAACGTCGCGCTGAAGGGCGCCGGCTGAGTAGCCGCGCCCCCGGAGCCCTGGATCTCGGCTTCCCAGGGTCCGCGCCGGCTTCAGGCTCCCTAACGCACTCACAGCAGTCAAGGTCGGTGCCACGTATCGCTGAACTACAGCCGTCTCCGGACGGAGACCCCAAGCGCACAGTGACTCTGCACGTTTGCTCCCCACCGGCACCTCGCCTGAGCCCGGGCTCCCTGCTCGCCCTCCGTCTGAAGTAAAGCCGGCTTCGGGGCGGCGAGGGCTTCCGGCTGAATGCAGTGCGTCGGTGGCTGCAGGTACACAGGCGACAGGTGGCATCTGTGCCCACTGTCGGACCGCTCACGCGCTTTCCCGTGAAGACAGGGCTCGGGGCCTGCCGCCCCCCAACCCCCGCAGCGCACACGGAAGCGGCGACGTCTCCTCGAACACCGTCCCCAGCGGGGACCCGAGCCCGCCTGCCCCGGGGGGCCTCCGCCTCCTCCGGACGCCCCCCCTGCAGGGCGCCGGCCTGGGACAGAGCGCTCGCAAACACTCTGCACATGGTTTCTTTAACGACTCCCGTCTATGCCTGGTTTCAGCCTCAGCCTTGAGCGGAGCTTCAGAGCAGCCGAGTGTGTGAACTGGAAGCGATGCTAATGAACAAACTCTACATCCTGCAATGACAATCACACATTAACACACTGCTCCACGGGAGCTGGCTGTGGGGGCATTTGTAAGTCACGTTTCCCAAGGGCGATGAACGAAGCCACAGGGTTTCGGTGGTCGTTTTGATCTGCTAGTGAATGTTCTGTTATCCTTACAGGAGTGAAAATGCAATTGTCGCCGAAGAAAACGTCTGAGGGTCTTTCCACAGGCACCAATGACGGTAGTCACCCCCAAACAGCACAGCCAGCGAGAGAATCGGAAGCACCCCCATACACAGCCCGGCACAAATAACACCCCTTTTTATTACAAAACCTTTTATTATAAAGTCATAAGCATGTCACTCTGTGACATCACAGTATCACGTTCAGGCACACCCTATGACACTTTAGGTGAAATGTTCAAATTAAAACCATAAATTGTTGCGCCCCATATTATCACCCCACCAACCACACTCAGGCCCAGCCTTCCTCCTGCTGGTCAGTGTGTATGTAGCATGCATGTAGATTGCATGTGCACCATACACCCACATCAAACAGAAACGAACACACGGAAATGTGCACACGGTTGTTGTTATTTTCTGTAATTCACACAAGCCACCGTCACGCAGTTCAGGACACGCTGTAATTTTTACGAAGCGGCGGACGGCGAAGTTATATATCGATTCCGTGTCGGTGAACCTGGGGGCTGATGGCTAAACCGTGTAGCAGTGGTTAGAGGCCTCCTGAGACGCTCGGCCTGAACCTGCAGCAGTCAGCAGAACGTTCGACACGGGGACCCACAGGGCTACTTCAGTGTTGATGTCCCCTGGCCCAGACACCCCAGCACCCCACTTCTGCACAGAGGGTTCCAGCCAGCATGTGTCACTTCCAGTCTGTCATCGACTTCTGGCTCGAGGAGGGGGTGTTGTCACACATGTTTTCACACGGAGTCTCAGTCGCCCGTGACAGCAGATCCGAGTGATCTCGTGGGTGTGGAAATGCACGTGGGAGTGAGGGGGATACTTGGACACTGAGCACTGCTGTCTGTCCCACCAGATCACAGCCGCAGCACCAGAGACGAGCACCGTGCGACCCACGAGCTGTCCAGCGCTGCAAGGACTTCCCGATCCTGGTGTCCATCGCAGTGACCGACTCCCACCACCCTGCAAGATGGCGATGGCCCCAGAGATTCCAGAACCTTCTTTGTAACGAATCGATGCCACGCAGGGAAAAGGGTGCATGAAGCAGCATCTACAAATGTAAGAACCACTCACAACCCTGTGACCGAAGACAATGTTGCCGTCACTTTCCGACCACTTTCCTAGTCCACACTTCACGCTCTTCACGGGACGCCGCGTCGGCTGAGGTGTGACACATGGGCACTGTGCTCCCGGGCCTCAGGCGGCCAGCCCTGCACAGGAGCCGGGCTGAGGCCGTGTTTTGCTCACTCGGCCGGCACCACTCTTTATCCTGGGAGGCTCAGGAGGTCGGCCTGCCTGGTGAGGAGACCCTGGGATGACCTGAATCTCAGTGAGCAGCACGGCTCGTGGTAGTCACACACGGTACCCCCCCCACCCACCAGGCTGTGTGACAGGTTTCGGCAGCGACAGGGGTCATCCTGTCCTGTGCCACGCCCCCTTCTGCTGTTCCGTGTACAGGTCGCATACTTGTACCTGAAAGTCAGTCTTGGTGTGGTGCGTATACACCCTGGAACCCTGCTCAGCCACAAGAATAGGAGAGATACTGCTGTTTGAGACCACGTGGCTGGACCTCAAGAATGCCACGCTACGTGCAGGAAGTCAGACAAGACGAGTCAAGGGCCACGTGGTCTCCCTCCTATGTGGGAGATAAAACTGAAAGCAACAACTGAACAAACGAGACAAACGAATAAAACTCACAGGCACAGACAGCAGTAGGGTGGTGGCCAGAGGGAAGGGGGTGGGGGGTACAGGGTACGGGGCCCCACGAGTGGTGACGGAAGGAGACTTGACTGCGGCCGGGGTACCGTGGTCTCCGCTCACACCGTCTGTCCTCTTTAAGGACAGAGGAGCAGCACCTGCGTGTAGGTGGGTCCAGAAGGTCACAGGTCAGGGCCCCTCAAGTCTGCTGGTGGGAGTGAGTGTCCCCCGCTCAGGGCAGTGCTGCGTGGAGCAGCAGACACACCAGAGACGCAGGACACCTTGCATTGTCCTCGCGGTTTCATCCGTCAGTTACTCCAGAAAACTCTAAGAAAACTCTGCCGCTGAACGGCCATTGCTAATGCGCAGGTAAATGAAAAGTGTCGCTATTAGTAGATTGTTAAGAAGCTTAATGGTTCTTCTCATGCAACAGCAAGAGCACAGGAAACACAGCATTTATTCTCTGCTACTGAAAATTGCGTTCTCGTGCCTTAATTCACAATAGCAACTTGTTATTTTCCTCTCTGGGCAAGTTCTGCAATCTGAGCTTTCAATAGAGCAAATGCAGGGAAGAGAGTTTGTGAAACAGACCTCAGCAACCCCCACGTTCATGAGTGTGTCTACTGGCGGCGGAATAGAAACGTCTCGTTGTGATTTATGACGAGCATTACAATAGACCTAGATAGCCACTCAGCGGCGCCGGGGCCACCGCAGGGGGCTCTGATCTCAGTGTGACACTTGGGCAGTTAGGGTGCCCCAGGCTGAAAAGAACCACAGCACAAATGGCAAGAAGGAAACACCGGAGGAAAATCTGTTTTCAGACACATTTCACGGGCACCCCAAAGCACGCCGAATATCATTTTGAATTTGGATGCAAGCGTTTGCCGATAGCAGGTGTTGTCAGGTGCCGAGCTCTGCGGGTCCTGAAGGGGACGCGAGGTTCTCACGGCGCTCCTCGTCAAAGGACCCCGGCAGCCGCTCTCCCCCGAGTGTGCCGCGGAGGGCGTTTCAGGGCGGAGCTGGGCTCACAGTGTCGGGGTCACAATGATGGCCAGGATCCGTGGCCACAGCCAGCAAACGTGTGGAATCTGCCTTCAGTGGCGTGTGTGTTCTGTGTGTATTTCAAAGAATTTTTTTAAAAATCAGCAGTTTAACTTACTGTATTAAAATGCTAAAGTATGAAAATCACATAAATCATGAAATCGTATCTATTAATGCAAAAAAAAACCCATTTTATGCAATTCAACATATAGTCAGGATAAAACCGCCTGAGGAATCAAGGGGCACTTCTTCTAACTGATAAAGAGCTTCTATAAAAACTGTATCGTTATAATTATACTTAATGGTGAAAGACCATTTCTTAAAATCCTCCTAAAATCAGAATACAGGAGGTATATACACTCTCGTCACCCTCATTCAACATACTGACAGACGCCCTCCACCAGTGGAATAAGGCAAAAAAACCCCACAACAAATTAAAGTGAGGCGGGTGAAAAATGGAGAAGTGGGGAAGTGCAAGCGTCCCTGTTCGGCGATGACCTGGCCGTCTCTGCAGAGGAACCCGAGGAACCAACGACAACAACGACGGACCTCCTGGGAGGAGTCTATATGCTTAGCAAGGCTGCAGCGTGAACAGGACAAGTCTTAGAGGCGGTGTCACTTAAAATAATCCAAAATAATCGGGTGGAAACCCAAGAAAACACAAGATGTGGTGAAATGAGAGAAAGGTGAGTAAACGGAGAGACGCACCTTGTTGGAACACTCAGTGTCGTCAAAATATCAATTCTCCCAACATTAATACGTAGGTTGAACAAAATCCCTTTAGGAATCCCAGCACGACTTTCTATACCTGCAGGCGACAGCACTGTACCACACCCAGGAAAAGCGAAGGGACCGGAATATCGGGTGATACGCAGGCAGGCTCACACGCAAACCTGCACACCAAGGTTTACAGCGGCTCCACTGGAAACAGACAAATGCCGAAACCCCGAGGAAGCGCAAACAGTGAAAGGTTAAGTAAATGGTGGTGCATCCACAGCGGGTGGCAGCACGCGGCAACGGAAACGAATTGACTGCTGCCGCGCCTGCGTCCACCTGGGAGAATTCCCAGCAAACTGTGCTGCGTGGAGAAAGCCCAGAAGGTTGCATCCTCGTGGTTTAATTCATGTAGCATTCTGAGATTTTAAAAAATTGTGGAAATGAGGAACAGGTGGGCAGTCACCCTGGGCGAGGCGGGAGTGGGCTCGGGAGGATTGTGGGCGTGGGTCTGTGATCTCAGTGGGGACAGGAACACTCCACACCCTGGCTGTGCTGGCCCTAGTACCCTGGCGGCGACACTGCACGTGGCTTTTGAAGATGTCGCCATTGGGGGAAACTGAGGAAAGGCCAGGGAGACATATCTGCATTAATTTTTGTAACTGCGTGTGAATCTCAATCTACTTCCAAATACAAAATAAGGAAAGTATAGATAGACTGAGGCGAATTTCTTTCTCATAAGGATATTAAATCCTGGTCATCCTAAATCCCGCCCAGAACACACCTTAGATTTGAGAATACATTGGTAGTAGGCAACACAAAGGGTCTGAATCCAACCTTAGCACAGGAGTGGAGAGAGAGTGTGTGCATCAGTAAGAACGAACTTACACACGTCCACTGCTACGGTTAGTCCTGCTAGCACAGAGTGTTCCTGCGATGTACTCACCACAGCCTCCCTGTCTGGTCAGCTCGCGTCTCGCCAACACATCGTCACTGACGTGCAGGGCAAAGGAGCAAGTGTGTTCAGACTTTACAGAAGACAGGCGTGGGGGCGGAGACACACCACGCACAAATTAGACTTCCTGGATTTTCCAACAAACTGTGATGACATGTGTACATCCCAAAGGAAATAACATCCCTCCAACAAAGCCATGAATAGTTTCTAATAACTTGGCACACTTTCAACATCACACTGGAATAATTTTCTTTGATAATTGATAGCAAATTTAATAAACGTTCTTCCTTGGTAGACAAATAGGGGGTTTCTAAAAAGAAGAGGCTGCGTCACGCGGGGGAAATAAGGGGAGACACGGGGGACAGTCTTCAGGTATGTTCATTGTGCTGCAAACTGCCGAGGAACAGGATTAGGTTTTACGAAAAGACCGCGTTGGCACACTCTTCTTTGAACGACACTCATTTCTCTCTCTTTTCTCAGGGAAGCTCTCTGTCGCTGCAGCCCCAGGTGAGCAGCCCATCTGCGTCACAGGCACTGACTGTCGGGGGTGCCCCTGGTGATGCCAATGCGGAGGTGCCATTCACGCCCGACAGTGCCCCTCGGAGCCGGCTCCGTCTCTCACGTTGCACTCCCAGGAACACCCACTGCCTGTCAGCAGTCACCTCTCTCTCTCCGTGAGCTGTCGTCAGGGACACGCCACACCGCGCTCTCAGGTTCCACGCAAGCCCACCTGCCGCGTATTCCCCGGGGGAGCGCGCGCCGCCCCTCCCCGGAGGCCCCCACTCCTGACAGGACTGTGGCCCCGTGTGTGATCGTGCACTGCTCTGGGCCACTCCTTCAGGCACCAGAACCCAGGGGACAGTGTGCGCCCCACAGCGAGAGAACAAAGAGACGGCAAAGAGACGCCCACCGGGAATCTCACTCAATGTTGTTTCCTGCTCCAGGAAGAGAAGGCGTTTCCTTCCTTCCTTCCTCCCTTCCTCCCTCCCTCCCTCCCCTCCTTCCTTCCTTCCTTCCTTCCTTCCTTCCTTCCTTCCTTTCTTCCTTCCTTTCTTTTTCTTTTCTTTTCTTTCTTTTTCTTTCTTTCTTTCCTTTCTTTCTTCCTTCCTTTCTTTTTCTTTCCTTTCTTTCTTCCATTCTTTCTTCCTTTTCTTTTTCCTTCCTTCCTTCCTTCTTTTCTTCCTTCATTCCTTCCCCCTTCCTTCCTTCCTCCCTCCCTCCCTCCCTTCCCTTCTTTCTTCCTTTCTCTCTCTCTCTCTCTCAGAGTATTTGTGCTTCATTCTGGAACACTGGGATGACCTTGAACAGCAGAGCGTGCCCAGCTGCTGGCTGCAGGGCAGAGGGAGGGGCGGGGGGCATGCGGACAGAGGCCACTGTGGTGATGCCCACTGCAGACTCCATGCGACCCTCCAGAACCTGGTCTTGGTGAGGCCAGCCTTGACCACATTATCCCTGCCTTATGTTTGCTTCTCATTATTTATGATGTGTTGGGTTGGCCAAAAAGTCCATATGGTTTTTTCCTTAAAATAAAAGACATTTTTCATTTTCATCAATAACTGGATTGACCTGGATGTTTTGAGCCTGTCGGGTCTCTCCCCCACGGCATGATGTTGATTGTTCTCAGTTAACGTCCTGATTGGGTTGCTATCAGCTGCAGGTGGGCACCCGGCCGCGGAGCCTCGTCCAGGGAGAAGTCTCCAGCACGGAGCGTGACGAACCACCTCTGACACACTCGGCCAGTTCCAGCACCTCCTGCACGCACCACACAAGTCTTTTTCGAATTTCCGTTGCATGTTTACCTTTCTTGAAATAATAAAGCACACTGTGCCAAAATTGTTGCAGATTTTCTTCCATCTTCAATATTGAAATGGTAACACAAAAGTACACCAATTTTGGTAAGTTTTTTTTTGAAATGTACATTGATATGACTGCTGTCACGATACAGTCTGATGAAATTGTTTTGAATGAAGTTAAAGACAAGTAAACACTACTAGAGAAATCATACGGAAAAACAAATTTTTCGGCTGACCCAGTATACACACACCACACTGGAGCACGAGGAACCTCCTAGACAAAACCCTCTGTTTACTGGGGGGCGGGGCCAGCTCTTCTCACCGCAGATGGGGAGCGGTGTGGTCCCGTGAGTCCGTCTCTCCCTGACAACCCGTGACGTCGGGCACAGTCTCACGGGCTCATTCTCCGTCTGTACGTTGTCGTCAGTGAAACACCCTTTCACGTGTTTACCCATGTTCTAATTACAGTTGTAATGCCGAGGAGAGCCCCTCACTTTAAGAGTGAAGGGGCAGAGCGACCATTTCTGGGGAGCGCGGGAGCGACCCCCTTCTCCGCAGGAACCCCTGTGACCGTGGCCCCTGAAGGCTCAGGTCATGTGCCGGGAAGCATCCCCGCGCCGGGACCTCGGAACCACCCCGGCCCCTTGCCTGGGCCGGAAACACCGGCGAACAAGCCAACGGAACCGGCCCGGGGCCAGCTGAGAGGCTCCTCCACTGCGCCCCTTGACCAGACCGCGGCGGCTCGCCCAGGGGGGCCCCAGGTCTGGGGGCTGAGGGCAGTGGCTCCTGGGCGTGAGCCTGGCCGTGTCTGGTCCCCTCAGAGCTCCGTCGGGGAGCAGCGCCGCTGTGACCAAGAGGTGCCCTCCGGCCCTGCCAGGGCTGCCCCACCCCGTCACTTGCACCAGAGGACCAGAAGAGAGGCACTCCACTCCCAGTCTCCTGGGAGAGCTTGTCACCTCTGCATCACCGTGAGGACGTTTAAAGGGCACTGAGACACGCTTCCCAGGGCCCCCTCGGCACGCCCACCGAGGCCCACGGCGCTCCGTGGCGTCTCCTCCACGGCCACGCCCTCCCTCTCGCCGTGCTTGGCCCCGTCTTTCCCAGCACCTCCGGCGGCTGCTCCTCTCTGCTCACACCGCGAACGCTGCGTCTCTGACTCGTCTCCTCTCCTGCGCCTGCCATTTCCGAAGCTGAGTTGGCGTCACTTCTAATGCGTCCCCTGAGACGTCCCCTCTTCTCGCCAGCCTTCCTCGCTGGCCGGCTCGCCCCAGCGCCCCAGAAACACACGGCAGACACGACGCACGCATTTGTGGGACATATTTTACTTGTGAACTAAGTTTTTAAAAACTTAGGGTGTGAAGCTGTCAATTATTTTTTGACTTGAACATGCCTCCTGTTTATTTTATTAAACTATCTTTATAGGGTTTTTTCTTTTCATCTTCTTAGGGTAGGGGTGGGGGCCCCGCAGTGGTTTTCCTGGAGGAGGAGCGTTCCAACGGAAACCCTTGGAAGGGCACCCAGGCAGAATGTGCACAGGCAGCCAAGTCGCAGAGTCCCCCTGGGCTCCTGAGGCTTCTAGAAGGGACAGGAGAGACAGGGCCAGGTGTCCCGCGCTCCTTCCTCCGTGCGAGTCCTGTGCTGGAAGATTCACAAGCATCGGAGCCGCTCAGCAGCCGCAGCTGCGCCCGGGTCCGCCGCGCGCTGAGCCAGGCCAGAGGAACTTGTTTTCTGGAGCTCTCTCCACGGGAGCCGCGGACTGTCAGAGACCCACCTTGTGTCCCGTGCCACACCCACGGCGGCGTCCTCTGCCGAGAGCCCCTCCCCCCGTATCTCTGCCACTGCGTTCCCTGTCACTCATGTCGTTAACTTAGAACAGAACAGTTAGAACAGAACAGGCAGGGACCTCACCCCACCGCCACCGCGGCTCTCACTGGCCGCTGTGCTGCTGCCCGTGACCTTGGCCCCGCTGAAGGACGGACTTTCTTCTGACCACGATGGCGGCTGACAAGAATGGGACCCGTTCTCTCCAGTAAGGGACGCAGTGGGCCGGAGGCTGTGTGTGGGGACAGTCAAGGAGCAAACCGGCTGTCTTGGTGAGGGCTGGGAGAACCAAACGCTGCTGCTGCTGGGATGGTTCCGACAAAGTCATTCCCCCCAGCTCTGGGGGCTGGGAAGCCCCAGGTCCAGGTGCCAGCCAACGTGGTTCCCTCGTGAGGACACGTTTCCTCGCTTCCTGATGGCACCTCCCTGCCGTGTCCTCACACCACACACACACATGCACACGTGCACACGCACACACAGAGTGAATCCTCCTCCAAGGACTGTGCCCCCACCAGGAGGGCTCTGTCTCTCCAGGACTTTATCTGAAGGTAATGACCACCCAAAGGCTCTGCCTCCAAACACCATGGCACAGAGGGGTCAGGGCTCCGACTCGTGAATCTGGGGGCGCGATTCAGTTCTCCGCTTACCGAGGGCGGGGCGGGCAGAGCAGCCTCCCTGTTGTGTGGGAGACAAAGCGTCCCTGAAAGAACCAGGCTCCTGCCGCACACGGGTCTGGGGGCTGATCCCCCGGCAACACGAGGCCCCAGACAGCAGGCTCCCTGGGTGGCCCCTGCTGGGCTCCCACTGGCCCGGGGGCCGGGGGCTCCAGGAAGGGAGATGGATGGCAGCCTCGACGGGACATTGCACCTGAGCTGGGACCTCCTCCATCAGAGCAGGTTTCGGGAATCTTTGATCTCTCAGACGCAAATGTCCCCAGGTGCTTGCCCCTGGACTTAGGCTCCAAGCTGCGAGGTGGGCGGGGACCAGCTCGGACTGGGGTGGGGGCAGTAAAGGAGGGGCGAGCCTGTCAGCGTCCCCAAAGTGAGGGAGGACTTGGGAGGACGGACAGGAGACAGCTGCAGGCCACACCTGCCCCGCCTCCGCATGCTCCCGGGTCTGAGCCACAGTCCGAGGAGCCACAGTCCGAGGGTGAGTGCACAGTGTCTCGTTACAGGTCACCCAGCCCATCCAGGCCATCCGCCTTCCATGTCCCCCCGACTGTCCCCCACGCTTCCTCCCCTGAGGTCGCGGTTCTCTAACCACGAAGAACCTCTTTTGTTTTTAAGCACAGCGTTCGCTGTTTCAAATGCCTTTGGACGTGGGGGTGCCCTCCCTCCCTGGGTCTCCCGCTCTCCACCGCGCCCCATCTCGCTCGGACTCCCCCCACCCCCTCCTCCCCACACTGCACACGTTCCCGAGCGAAGGTCCTCCTTGTAACCAGGCTCCACCGAGCAGACCCCCTCGGAGGCCCCCGCGGGGCCCCCTTGGTTTGTCTCCGTGACAGTGATCACTGCTGCAGTGTCACACTCCTCCCTGGGACCATGAATCAACGTCTCTCTCCAGCCAGACCGCAGATTGCATGAGTTCTGCTTCTAATCACCACGGTGCTCCTGAGCCCCCAACTAGAGTTCTTGGCAGGTGATGGGTGCCCCTTAAGTTCTTGTGGGAGGGGAGAGAAGGAGGGAATGAAGGAAGGGAGGGAGGAAGGGAGGGAGGAAGGGAGGCAGGAGGGAAGGAAGAAAGGGAAAGAGGAAGGGAAGGAGGAAGGGGGGGAGGAGGGAAGGAAGAAAGGAGGAAGGAAGGAAAGAAAGAAGGAAAGGAGGGAGGAAGGGAGGGAAGGAGGGAAAATGCAAAGAAGGAAGGAAGGAAGTTAGAAAGAAAAGAGGGAGAAAGGAAAGAAATGAAAGAGTCTCTAAAATGATAAATTTTATTAAAACTTATCATCTGGATGTTGCAAAGGAACTATGAGATTGACGAAACCATACATCAGCTTTCTGAGCACAGAGCACTCGGGACGGTACAATGAGAGGGACACAACCCTTCCACTTTTTGGCAACCAGTGACAATGATAACTAAATGACTGTAGGAGTGCATGGTAACTATACTAGTGACAGTATACACACACTCAAACTAAATATGCTGTTTTACCAAGTCGGGTGGTGTCACCACGTAAGAACTCTCGCGTGTTTATTATTGCTTATGAGCCAGATAGCTCCGCATGGCAGTTTTTATGCTACGGTGGAGTTCACGATCAGCGAACTTTAGAAAGAGGGCTGTGTGTCGAAGGAATCTGATAATACGGCCAGGAGCTAAAGTGGAGAGATACATGAAGCACAGGGCGCACACCACAGAAGTGGGCCACCTGCGTGTTCACTGCGGAAAGGGTGACGTGACCACATGGCAGCGTCGGGCACCTGCAGCAGAAGCTTGCTGAGGAAGCCCGTGGTTCGCAGTGCAAGCTAATTCGGGACAACGTCCATAGCAAGGCTGTCTGCTTATTCCATTTTTACCAGAAACCCATGATACCTATGTGACAAGGGTCCGGTTTGCTCCGGGTGTGGCCCGAGTCCTGGCCCAGCATGTCCAACCCTGTCATCAAGGACAGCGAAGACCGGTGACGCTCAGGAAAGGAATGAATAGCAGGGACCCAGGTGGCCCCAGCCAAACCAGCGAAGGTGACGGGGGTCGGCACGGCTCCAACCCCCACCCCCAGACCTGGGACAGGCCGAGTACCACCCAGGTGACCTCACATTCATGGTCCTTTGCAGGGTCTCTCGGGACACATGCGCCCCACCGTGGAATCACAGGGCCAAGCAAAGAGGCGGCCCTTAGTGCGTGGCAGGTGAGGGCAGGAGCAGGTCCCAGGCCCCTGCCCGGGGGGCGGCAGCCCGTGTAGGGACCCACACGCTTTCTGAGTGGGCGGTCTTCACACTAGAAGCAACTCTCTTACTCACCCATGCTTCCAAACCCACTTTAGCTCATCCTCCCTTTTGATCAGCACTGAAATATCAAGCCTTCGCTGAGTGTTGTTGAAATGCAACATGCAGAAGATGTCATGCTTGCTAACCAATCAAAGTAATTCAACTCTGTTTATTTTTAGACCACCCTTCCTCGCCTCCCACACGTACCCACCGCTATTCTAGAATTTTCTTCTGACAGCAGGCCCCAAACTCTAATTGTGGAGCAGAGAAAGTGCGTTCACACTAAGCCAACTGCTGTAAGCCTCCTAATCTCCCTACTTCTCCAGCGACAATTTTCCTGCAAGGAAATGCCTTACTAAGGAGTTCAGAGGGCGCAGCGGGGGGGGACTATCTAAAAGGGCCCAGACTCGCAGGAAACGTGGGCCGGGCCAGAAACGCACCGATTCCCTTAACCACTTGAGTCCTTTAAAGGAAGCCGTAGGGATAAATAATGTGTGCATAAACGATATAAAATGCGTATGAAGTTGAAAGGTCCATTTGTTGATTTCAAGAGTAGATGGCCATTTCTCAAATTAGCTATTGGTTATTTTAATAGATAGAAATGTAGGGTTCAAAGGGTAGGGTTCCAATCTCACTTCTTGAATTGTACGTATAACAGCTTATAAGCTGGTTTGAAGAGCCTCCAACCCGTCCCCCGTTGACAACCTATGCAAATGGTGTGAATAAAGTAACACGGCGTTCAAATGACCACTCTGTTTTTTGAATCACTAGAAGCTGCACGGTGTCGGGTACCAGGGCGACCCCACGACGACCCGATGTGTGGGGTGCTGAACCAGCGCCCAGCTCAGCACGGATCCGCCTCCATCTGCACATCGCAGACACGCAGGCTGCGCGTCCGGTCGCTCGGCTGAACCTGAAAAACAGGTGTCACCGCGTCACGCAGGTTCCCAAGGAGACAGCCGCTTCGCCAAATGAGGCTGGAAAGTAACGTGAGTCTGAGCCTGGCGCCGCTCCCTCCTCCCGTTCTTTTCCAACACGAACGCACGTGGCTGTGGATTTTCCCTTTGCCCTCGGAAGCGCCGTGCGGTGCGAAACCGTGTTCCTCGTCATCACGCCGTCATACCCGCCGGCTCCGGGCAGGCGAGTTCCATCACCGCGTGGGCGGCGGAGGGAGGGCGGCGGAGGGAGGGCAGGACAGGGGCCAGCACGGGTTCAGATCTTCTTTCAAAGTGGGCCCAGGAACACACACACGTTCCAAATGTGTGTGTGTGTGTTTGTTCTTTAAATTCAGACACACTCCCCTGTGTTGTGACCATGCGACCAGAAGTAAAGGAGATCTCATCTGGAAACACACGGTTTTTGACGTAGGCGTGGGCTGCCCATACGGGTTCTTCAAACCCAAACCCACCCTTGACGACGCAGCTGTGGTTAGGGATCGAGAGGTAACACAATGCTGACGAAGACCCTGCATGTCCTGACGGGTGAATCCGCCCTGGTTCACCCTCCGCTCCGACTTCACACTCTCAAATTTGTCTGGAGGTGTGACGACGTTTGACTTGGGAACAGGCGGAGCCGCCAGCGTGACTCGCCGATCTCAGGGGTGTCATTTCGGCCTCCCCCGCAGGCAGGCCCCTCTTCTCTCCTTCCACCCCTCCAGTCCGTGGGTTCGGTGAAATGAGCCTCCCGGGTGCCACGGACCGGCAGAGCAGAGCGAGTGGGAGCCGCGCCTTCCCACGGCGCTGTGATGTGGCCTGTGTCCAACTGAGACGCCACGCTCTCGACTGTGGTGCTTGGGTGTCCACGTGAATGACAAGGCGTGGGGCCTGAGCTGGTCCCCCCACAGGGAGCCCACGGCCAGTGTCCGCCGGCTGCAGAGAAAAGTTCTCCCCCCTGCGCCTATGTGTGCGATGCCCTGTGGTTCTTGGAGCTCCCAGCAGCCCTTGCTCCACCCTGAGCCAGGCCCGATGAGACACCCTCCGCTGACACAGGGGGCAGCGTCGAAGGGACCCCAGAGGAACAGGGCTGCAGCCCCGAAGAAACCATGGACCTTGGGCTCTGGCCATGTCCGAGTCCCGGGTGTCACATAAGCCACCGATTGCCTTTGCGGGTTGAACCGATTTTAGGTGCGACCTCTGACCCTCACCACTGAGCACAGCACCGGTGACAGGGTGGCCTGCGATGATGATGCCACCTCCTTGGGCCTGCAGATCAGTCCTGCCTGATGACTCCCTCCCCGTCCCCAAAGCAAACAAGCAACCTTTAGGGCAGAAGAGCAAAGACGAGTGGGAGAGCCCTGCGGGAAAAGCAGTGTCTGTGGGACAGACGGACAGGCGGTATCTACCTATGTCAGTGACTCCCAGAAGGTCATGGAGCCTCTGCCCCAGGCTGCCTGCTGCTCAGCGGGAGCTCCACCAGGGGCCCGGGACTGGCGACACTGCCTGCCTACTGGGCACGTCTGGGGTGAGTCAGAGTGGAGGAAATTACGTGTCCCTACACTTACGACAGTCACACGTGCGGTGCCTGTCAAATTAGAACCACTTCTTCCGCATGTTTGATTGTGTGCTTACTATCTGGAAAATGTGAAAAGCAGATAAGATACTGTACATGAGCATATGCTACCTGTCAAGCCCCATACACGTGGAAAGGCTTTCAGAAAGTATTCTTAATTCCGGCCTTCAGGATACGACAGGTCACAACGGTGTGTGGCTTTTTACGCCGACAAAAGAATACCTGAGTTTGATAATATCGGTTCAGTACATGCTGTGTTCTTGAAAACAGTGGGTTTAATGGTTCCATAAAGGCGCGTAAATGAATAATGTGTATAATAATAATGATTTCGTACTATGCCAAATAGATTAAAATATTCTATTTAAAGTCTAATAAATATTAAATGCCTGTTTCATTCTGTGTCTAATAACTTTGGCAAGGATTCAGAGAAAGTTCCATTTCTCCTAGGAAATTAAGTGTGGTTTAGTGTACGCAGACCCTTACACATATTATACACCCTCAGGACCTCCCAGCTCCGAGCAGGTATCGGTCACATCGCTCAATTCCTCCGTGTGGGGCAGAAGTTAGAAACAAACCAAAGTTTTCAATCCATCTGTAGTGCTTTTCATTGGCATGTGACCAAAAGCCAATGCTTGAGAATTCCTACTTCTGATCTATTAATATGTTTCAGCAAATTTGTTTATTCTCAGGGTGAGATGCCCATGAAAAAGAGTGCTACTAAAAATAGTCTGACAATCTTGATTTCCTTCTCAGGGAACGCATCCAAAGAGCACACCATCCGTTCACCGCCACGCGGGCAGACGCACTATTCATGCTTCGCAGGAAAGGCAGCATCCAGAGCGGAGGGGATGGCTCTTCCACACCCTGCGAGAGGAACCGGGCATGGGAGGCACCTTGGAAGCCCAGACTGCCCCCCTGTCCTGCCCGGAGTGCGCCCCCGTGTCTGCACATTGCACACGTGTGACGAGGACGGAGGGACGCAGCTGACGCAGCCGGGTCTGTCCCGCGCCACCGCCGGAGGGAGGAGGCCAGGCCCCCCAGCCCCGCAGACTTCCGCTGGAGCCTGAGCGGGGAGGGCGCAAGCGGCCACGCACGGAGGCCGTGTCGCCCCGCTGACCATTCACGGCGAGGCAGGGACAGCCTTTCCTCCGGGAGTCAAGGCAATGCCCGCAAACCTCCCGCAGCCCCTCCAGCGACCTGAAGCCGGCCCCTGCCCGCCGGAGGTCACTGAGACGGGGTCCACCGGGAGGCGGAGTCCCCGGCTTCCGTGCAGTGAGCTCGGACGTGTTTCTACCACCCGCATGTCTCTAGGCGCTGGGCTGACGACGCTCTCACAAGACGCCAACACAGACGGGAGCCAGTAGCGATCCACCGCCCGACCAGGAGTCTGTGCCCTTGGGGCCGTTAGTCTCACTCGGGGGCCGTGGAGAAACAACCGGCAATGCGAGCAGAAGAGCGTGATGCACAGGGGAGTTTCTGCAGAAAGGGTTACTCACTGTAGTAAATTCCAGGAGATGCTCAATGCTACTGACTAGATGTAGGCCAAACACATTATTAAACATCGACAGGAGAGCATTTTATAAGTTTTAAAAGAATTCTTTAAAAACCATTTAAAATCTGGAACATTTGCGCAAGTTGAAAACACAGAATATAAGCTTTTTCACGCACACACAGGTACCGGGAAATAGAGCAATGCACAAGCTTACATGCCAGCAACTCGCTTCTGAGGAAGAACAAGCAGGAACAATTTCTTTTCTTCTTAACAGTTTGAGAAGCTTTCTATAAAAAGGTGTGTATTGATTTTTGATAAAAAAAATAGGAGAGACGGCTTGGTAAAAATGGGTTTTCTCTTTGTCCGGCAGCCTGCACCCCATCTTCTTTCCCCACCAGTCTACGCATGTCCGAGGCACACACACAGCGGCACCTGGCTCGTACAGGTGGGATGTAAGTTCGTACCACAGCCTGTGCATCGTTAACTATTTAGATCACGTGCAATGATCTTCTCTGAGGACTAGACTATTTGCAATGGGTTTTGAAAGGAGGAGCCACCTGTACGGAGAGAGCGATGACCCCCAAACCCAGACTTCGCCGAGGACACCCTGGCGCTTTGTCCCAGTTCATCTTTACTCTACTGGGACACTTTTGTGTAAAGTAAGGACAATTTTTACCAGGGCCTAAGGATTGCTAACGCAATGAAGTAAAAGGATGTATGTAAAGTATCGTCAACATTAGCTCCTGCTTTTATAAGACGAGGAAGGATGGTGTAAAATTACCTCGAACTGTAAATAACCATAAATCGTCCCTAAATTGGTATTGCATTTTCAGTTCTTGAAAACATTACGTGAAAAAAAAAGATTAATTGCTCATCCATGTTGTAAAATATAAAATAGACCTCCAGTCTTCTTCTTACATCACTCAACACAATTATAAAACAGAGTGGTAATGATGCCTTTTAAATGTTATCAGTTACTTCCAATTTCCGGGGGGGCGGGGGGGAAGACTGCTCTCCCCCAGTGGGGAACACCGAGGCCGCTAGGGCAGGGAGAGCAGGGGACTGAGAAGTCAGGTAGCCAGCAGTGGCCTCGCACGTGAGTCTGCACGCCTTCTGGTGACGGACACATCCTCGCCTCCCGATGTCAGTGACAAAAAAGCACACCAAGGGGACGGCAGAAAGTCACATTGTATGTCGGGAACACATTTAGTGGTGGCGGAGGGCACAGGGAATCGCAACAAGGACACAAGCCATTACGGAACTAGTGGGCAGAGGGAAGAAAGCAGGCGCACGCACCATGGCAACAACACGGCGACGGAACATTACATAATGACCGTCTGGTCAATAACGTTTTTTGAGAGAAGATGACAGAACCAACTACCTTTTTAAATTTAGTAAAAGGAAGTGGAATCCTAATGAAAATCCTGAAACACATCTTTTAAAAATCGTATTTCAGATCCGTTGGCGAGAACACACATTTATTTATAGGTTTGGGAGGAGACTGATTCCTCTCCGGGCCGCGGTGCTTTGTCTCCCGGAGAGCAGAGCTGTCTGGGAGCGATCTGATAAGTCATCTTCAACAGGGTCGCGCTCGTCATAGGTAAGAATTAAGGCCTGAAAAGACTTTATTTCGCAACCTTATGTTTTCGATCCAATTTCACCTGTCTGTTTCCGAAGGGGACCAATTCGCGACTCCATCACGCCTGGGGTGCTCCAGCAGCCTCCCGCACCTTTCCGCGCGGCGTCTTACGGCAGAACCACCGAGGGGGTGAAGGGTTTGTTTTTGCTGTGCTCTCGCAGACAGACAGTCGAGGCTACCTACGTTCTCTCTTCTGTGCCCACAGACTCAGTGAAGCCTTTTCCGACAGGAGTGTGTCGGTTCCTCCTTTTGCCAGGTACAAGGAGACAGTGAAGTCCCTCTCTGCAGGGCCCGGTAGCAGGCACGCGCCGACAGACACGCCCCTCCTGGCTCTGTGCTCTTGGGGAGGCCGGGACTGCGGCAGCCTCCACGCGGGATGAATGTGGGGGCGGAGCACGCTCGAGGGGACCCTGGCCCAGAGGAGAGGGGGGCCGTCAGACACCGGGGTGACGGAGAGGCCCTGGGAGGCAGGGGCCACCTGCGTCCTGTTCCTGGACAGCCCCTGAGGAGGCAGCAGTCCGCCCGTGGGCCCAGCACGCGGCTCACTGCTAGGATCCTCCGCCCTCGTGGGACGTGTTTCCTGTGCCTGAGCGTCAGGGTGGGCCCAGCAGCTCCGGAGAAGGCCGACTCCCGGCTCTGTGCGAGTCTCTATAGTGGCAGACGATGCAGGCCAGCGGGAATGAGCACCCTGACAACCAGCAGGCAGCGGCCGTCGGTGGAGTATCAGGGACCAAGAAGGCCGTCCGCAGCCCCGGGCCTGCCCGGGCCCCGGAGATGTTTGCACGCCCAAAGGCACAGGGTTCGGGGGCACCTCCCTAAAGACATGTGTGCAAACTCTATCAGGCAGGGGGATGGTGGGGTGCTGGGTGAAACCAGAATTAACAGGACTCGACTGGAGTAAGTGATAGGCTGTATCCGGTAAAGGGTCCCAGAACAAAAGGCCTATTCAAACTGAAGGAATAAAGGACCTTCATACAAATTTGATGATTTACAGTCAATGTCAGAAGCGAACTGTGGAGGATACACCAGACGTCACAACTGCTGGCACCATGTTTGGGTTATCTGGAATGAAGTCTGCGCCCGTCTTACACACGCAGTGTGAGAAATGAGCGAGAGAGGCGCCCAATCTGTGACCACTTTTCTCGGCACACGGCTAAGACGTCCCTCAGCGGGGGGGGGGGGGGGGGGGGGGGGGGGGGGGGGGGGGGGGTGGGGGGGGGGGGGGGTGGGGGGGTGTAAGTGGGCGAGGCATCGCCGCCGTGTCTGCTGCTTCGGGAGTCACGTCCTGAGTCACCTCCTTCCCTCTCCACTGTGGGCTCTTCTGCCCCTTCTGGCTCCTTCAGCTTGTCCTCACCTCTGTGCAGATGTCTTCAGTATGTGCGCATGCACGCGTGTCGCACACACACACACACACACACACTGTCCCCTGTCCGGAGGCCTGGTGGCCGGGGGCCCTGGATCCGTGGGGGTCTTCCGTGAGATGCGATGGCTGATGTTCCCCTATACCAATGACCCTTACGTTGCTGCCATCCACAGCTGTGGTTCACTTCTGCCTCGGTTTTTCCTCTGGTGTGCCTTTCAAAACACGGCCCCCATTGTTAGAAGGACATGTAGTTGGTTAACTCAGTACTCTGAGATTTTGTTCCACTTGCTTTCCCCAGCCCCATGGTCTTCTGAGAATCTCACAGAAGCTGCGGGGCCTGGTCCTATTATTTCAAGGCCCTTGACTCCAGAACGTACAATCCCAGTTACAAGAAGGCATTGTGTTCTTTGGATCTGGAACGTCCAGTTCTCAACGCTTCATTCGTCAAGCCTCAGACGCCCACTCCCGGGTGCACGCCATTGGCCTGACAGAAAACACCTCTCCCAGTGAGAATGACATGAAGCCGTGAGACGTGGACTTGGACTTGGACTTGGACTCTGGACCGGGGCCAGAGGACAGCCTGAGAGGCTGTCCCTGGCCACCAGGCTGCAGGGTGGCATTGATTCTGCCTAACGATAGGCCCCCGCCGCGCCATCCCAAGGACTGGCGATTGCCCGTGTCCATGCCACCGGTGGGGATGAGCATGGGCACTGTGATAATAAGCAGGATCCGCTGAATTTCATTAAAATAACAAGGGAAAGTCCTCCAAAAGGGTTCTTAATTAAATGGTCTCCAGCTAAGCAGCAGTCAAAATATGCACCTTCCTACATTGCGTTCAGCTGCATGTCACGTTGACTGGGAAGCTGATGGTGGGGGAGGGCTTCTACCAGTAACAATGCTTCCTACGTACATAGTTCTTGTCATGGCAGACACGGGCATCGCCTTACAAATATCACCTGTTACCTCGCACAGCCCGTCAGGTGAGGGGCTGGGGTGGGACTAGGACCCAGGCTTCCTGTCCTTCTGTCATCTGTGAGGCTGGCACTGTCTCAGCACTGCAGTGGTCCAGTATGGCATGGGTCTCAGATGGGAAATACACTTTGGTACACATTCTTGACTTACAACAGTGTTAACAGCACACACACGATGCACACACACACGGTTGCCCATTCAAGCATTCACATTCCAATTTATCAAGAAATGGCCCCTTTGCTGACTCTGACATCAATGGCCAGTGGTAATTATGGGACTAAATGACCTGAACACACGAATGCAATATTCTGGTGTCCACAGCATAATTCCTTATGAAGTAGCAAATGAATGCATTGAGTGGGCATTGATGAATCTGCCCTAAGCTCAAGAAAATTTATTAATCTCATTATTCCTGGACTCAGCAAGTGTACGCGGCAGGTTCTGAGTCTGGACACTTCAGTGTGGGTGCGCCTTCTTCGGGTGCCCAACGGTCGGGGCATTTTGCGCCTGTTCTACTGATGATACAGCATCCACACAACCGTAGTTTACCAGCTTCTCAACTTTGGATGTTTAGAAAAGAAAATGTGGGCACTGCTAGTTTAAGATTTGATACCAACTTCCCTGGACAATTTTTTTTTAAACTTTGAAGAGCCATGGTGTCAGTTTCAACTTGTGCACACATTCCGCAAGACACCAGAAAGCCTGTTTTATGCAATATAAATTATAATAGGGTAGGTTTGGTTAAGAAAGGCTTTTCTAGCTCTGGCTGGCGTAGCTCAGTGGATTGAGCGCAGGCTGCAAACCAAAGTGTCCCAGGTTCGATTCCCAGCCAGGGCATATGCCTGGGTTGCAGGCCATGACCCCAGCATGGGGTCAGCAACCACACATTGATGTTCGCTCTCTCTCTCTCTCTCTCTCTCTCCCCCTCCCTTCCCTCTCTAAAAATAAATAAATAAAATTTAAAAAGAAAGGCTTTTCTTTCTGAGATGTTTCCCAGACATATTCTTGGGCAATGTTTAAAGAACCATCTGCGTTATAATGCATATTCACGGTCAGTATATGTTTTGAAAAGCTGAAGGACACACTCAGTATGATCCTTTGTCGTTCAGGAGAGAAAAAGGTGCAAGAGAAATAACGGGCTTGATGTTACAAAGCAAAGCAATCCTTTTTTTTTTGACAAATGCCTTTCTCGGGCGTCTTGGCCACAGGACATGGCACTGTGCCTGTTTGCCACAGGGACCCGTCCACCTCACACTGGCCTCCCGTTAACCTGTTAGTGGTTTCAAGCTGGTTCCCACGGAATCTATCTATGGAGATCCCCTAGAGCCTTTCACAGCTCCTGCATTCCCCTAATCATCCTAAGTTGGTAAGAATGAAGGAAAGCCTCCATTGCACAACTAGCTACAAATGTCATCTCTTCCCCCCTTTCAAGAAGTGGGGTTTATTATAAGCACATTAACATCATGCAAACACACTGAGAACACAGAAACACAAGCAAGGGGCTCAGCGGACAGAGCGAGCGCGATGCACCGTGAACCACCACAGAGCGGGCCGAGAGCCTTCCGGGGTCGCCACTCCGTCTCGGAGGATGGCATCAACACGGCGAAGCCCGCCGTCCCACCACGCTCCTCGCTGAAGGTAACAATTGCAGCGCGTCTGTTGGGCAACACGCTCCAGTTTTCCTCAACTTTGGGACGTGCCGGCACCGTCCACATGTCCAGTCCGGTAAGAAAAAGCGTGGGTACCGACAGAGACGCCCCTTGTCCTGTCCCCAGAAAAGGTCCTTCAGCACTTTTTTCCGCTAAATAACTAAGCGAAAAGCAGCATGGACACTAACACGGTTCCCTTTTACTGTCGCTACTTCTGAGCCAACTGAACTGGGAGCGTGGTTAGCACATTCGGCATTCTACGTGGGGAGAGAGACCAAAGGGCTGCAGGCTTTGGGGAGATGCCAGAATCTTCATTTTTAAACTTCCTGCTGTTAATACAGGAGGATTTTTGTCTGACATTTTTTGGAAAATTGTATCTGTGTTCTGATAGTGAGTTCCAGGAGCAGGGTGAAGTCTAGGTCAAGGGATTTTCTGTTTGCAGAAATGCACGTGTCTGTGAAAGATGTAAATACACTTAGCACAGAAACCAGTCCAGCATCTGCAATTGGGCTTTATAGACTACATAATTAGATGGCTGTACTTTTATACAGATCTGAAATCCTGAAATCGTTGTTCTGTTACACTACGAACACGCACCTTTAAAGCTGAACCTGGATGTGTTTAAACAAACATTTCCCATCTTTGTGACAGCATGGGAGGGCATGCTACCTGGCTTTGGGGTACAAAGGCCTTGTGCCTGGGGGTCAAGGGAAACAAGGACTCGAAGAATGTTACCAACAGGACGTGCGGACCAGCCACACACTCCCAGCCACGCAGGGCCCAGCAGAAGTCCATGCTGCTCTTTCTCGCCCTCGTTCTGCACGGGGTCAACACCTACCGTCGTGTCGGGCCGGAGCCCAGGTTGGAGTATTGAGGGTCTGACCTTTAAATCACTGTTCCACTCTGACCACCACACACGGAGTCAGAGAGGTTTTCCATCAGCCAGCCAGTGTCTCCAGGTTTCTCACTCACGTCCCAGTAAACTGGCAGAAAGCAGGAGCTCCGGTTGGGGGACCTTCTCTCCTCACTCCCCATCATCAGATCACGACAAACAAACTGCCACTGTCATCTTCTGCCATCTCCTAAGCCCACCCACAGTGGCCTGTGGCCCACCGGGGTGTAGTGACACCCTCCTGGAGACGGGCCCTGAGGCACACAGTCAGCCCTCCAGACCGGGCCTGCCGCCCGGCCCAGTGGTCTCACCTGTGGAGCACCTTTCTGTCCCCGGAAGCTGGCAGCCCCTGGCCTTGACCCTTCATGGGGTCAAGCTGACTGACCTCAACCAAGTCCCTGGAGGGCTGCTCCCAAAGTCAAGCTTTAGTATACACACGTTAGTGAGGCTTAAACCCAGTAATGAACTTGGTTTAATAAGCCATGAATTAACACTCTAGACCAAAGAGAGGATGTGTGATGAACCCCTGAATCCTTGTCCCACTGGACTCCTGCCCTGGGAGGTCCTCCCGCTCACCACAGGATGAGCCTCACAGCTGGACAATGACAAACGCAGAGTCACCGATGTGGATTTTCCAGAAACATTCTTCGTAGACACTCACACAGCCATATGCCTTACGCTAGCCACTAAAAATTAGTCCGTGTAGAATTCCTTGTCCATCGTGAAGCACAAAAGAGAGAGCACCACGTGGAGAAACTCGTTGAGGGGAATCTGAAGAACACAGAGAAGGATGAAGCACTGAAGAAACAATCTCTGATTCTCCTTCCCGAACACAAACCCTCGTTGCTTTTTCTGGCTAAGTGCTAAGTCATGAAACTTTCCTTTGGCGCGAATGGCTGTCCCGGGGGCATGGGAGTGGAGGGAGCTCCTAGGAGGAAGAAAATGAAAGGCAGCCGGGGGGGAAGGGAGGCCAGGAGGGGGAGGGGAGTGTGGGACGAGTGTGGCCCGGGCTCCTAGGCAGAGCGGCGAACAGTCACGCGGGGCCAGTGGGGCCAAGCAGACACCTCGTTCCCGACTGCCTGTTAGCCTGACACTGCGCCCATTTCAAAGCTGAAAGCCCTCAGTAACACGCCAACCAGGATGACCTCACAGCAAACACATTACGTCCTCTCGACTCTTATTAAACAGTCCCTCCTGGACGCTGCAGGTCTCCCAGTGTCCACCGCAGCCACCCTGAACCGCTCGCTCGTGGGCATGCCCCTTGCCAGGAGAGGGCTCCGCAGTGATGACCTCAGCCAGTGCCTGCACGCTCCCCCGGTCCCACAGCTCAGCCCCATTGGCCCTGAGCCAGTCCCTGCTAGGACCTGGGAACAAGGGCTTCCCCTGGACGCCAGCCATGGAGACGTCTGTCCAGCACAGACCTGTCCCTGGTGCTGGGACCGCACCACATGCCTTTCCTCACGTGTTTTCTCAGAAGTTCCCGATTTCCACTAGAACCTTCTGGACTCAGGGTTGCGCTGCCCTGGAGCTCCTCTGGCTCATGCACATAGCAAGGCTTTGGGCACTGAAACGTGAGACACCGCGCTCAGTCCCGGAGCACGCTGATGAGCAAGAACGCCTCCCGGCCCACGGCAAGGTCGTGTTCATCGGGCGGTGGACAGGAGGGGGAAAGGAAGCAGCAAAACCCAGAAACGGGGCCCAGTGGGCTGGATGTCATGTGTGCACGAGCCCAGGGGAGAGGAAAACACGGGGCCCAGGACTTTTTACAGCTCGCTCTGGCTGGGGTGGCCTCGCTGACCCTGACGCCCCAAGTCCTTCGCCCCTTCTTCTGCACTCACTCCTCGGGGACACCGGTCCTATGCTCCCCTCTTCTCTGTTTCCTTCCGCCATCGTCTGTGATGTCACTGATGTTGTTACACTCATCTTGAATACACCCAGATCTTGAGATGTCTTTAGTGAGAAGGGAATTGAGGTCACAAAACGTATGGGTTTTTTTCCCTGTTACAGCTTCTCAGATGTGTGACCCTTCACATTAGGATCCATTTCCCAGCACTTACTCCTTTCCAACCCTCTGTCGTCTGGCCTTGCTTCCCACGCCAATAAAAGGGTTTACAGTTATTCTCAAAGGTCACCCGTGATTTCTCCACTGCCTGTGCCACCGCACACGTGCAGTGTTTCGGCTGGCGTCTCGGTCGCAGTCGTGCCTTCCAGAGCTTCCGCACCGCCAGGCGCCCCCGGTCGGAAGCCAGAACACCTTCTCTGCAGCCTCACCCGTCTCCGAGCTCAGGTGTCTCAAGCCAGCCCGGTGCCATGGCCCAGGTGCAGCCTATAATGAGCCTCTCGTCCACGTCTCCAGCTCGGCTGCCTCAGACCCTCCTTCAGAGACCACCCGTGCCCCCAGCTGGCTTCCTCCCCAAGCCTGAGCAGGGGGTCTTCACTCTGACCCCCTGGGATGTCCATGCTGAACGCATTTCCCCTTTCTTCCTCTGCAGCGCGTCGGTCCCCCCGCGTGTCTGCCAAGTGCGGTGAGAGTCTCTCCGTGACTTCTGGGGGCGCTCTGTGGCCGGCCCACCAGCACCGGGACCGTCTCGTTCTGCCCGGCTGCAGCGGCTTCCGCCGGAAGGGCTGAGGCGGCCTGTCCGCAGGATGATGTCCCTCGCCTCTGTGGTCCGTTCACGCGGCGAGGCACACGCAACGTGTCTGATGTGTCAGTTTCAGTTACTCAGGGATGGTCCGTGATATCCGATCATATCTCACGTGGACCTGGTACTTTTCACTACTTATTTCCTAAAATGTTTTTACCCGGATCTCTTATTTTTAAAACAACCACCAAGGGATCATCCGGACTGGTGGCCTCCAAGTCTTCCGAGCATCAGAGCCCCTTTGGACGTGTCAGATTTAAGAACGTTTCAAGAGGGTCCCTGTGGACGCAGGTGAGTGGCTAAGGGCTCGGGTTCCAGAGGCAAGTCCCTGCGTTTGATCATGGTCGTTACCTGTTAGCCCTGTGACCTCGGGCGAGGTAAGGAGTTTCCGCCTTGAAAACAGAGACTGTAACAGTGCCCACCTCCTGACCAGTCACGAGGCTCAATGAAGAATGACGCACGCACAGTTCTTGGTCCACGCCAGTCCCTCGGTGAATCCAAATATCGGTGCGTCCAGGTGTGGTGAGTTATTTTCAGTCCAGGGGTGTGATAAATACAAGAGGCACGTAAGGATTTGATAATTCCAAAGAAGACCAAGAACAATTCAGTGCACCCCTTGGGGGAAGATCTGGTAACAACGGCGGCGGTCGAAGACAGAGGTCACTGCTCGCCCACCCACGCCGCACGGAAGCCCGGCTCTGCGACAGAGGGTGTGCACTGAGTCCGTCACCCGCCAGCCGCCTGCCCCCGTGTCGCTACCTCGGGTCCACAGCACGTGTGCACTGGCAGAGAGAGACAGCGGCGCCGCCAGAGACCCCGGCAGGGACACGGGCCTGCCTGGGCCGGCCCGACTCCCTGGTGGCGGGGATGGACGCTGGGACGCGTACAGAGGCGGAGCGCAACGCCCTCCCTTGCGTCCCTCCGCGGTGGCCCACACGGGGCTCTCCACCTCGTCCCCTCTCTCCCGTGTGTCTTTCCTTGTCCTCTCACTCTGCCCCAATAGGAAGTGGAACCACGGGGCCAGGGACTCCCCTGTGCTCCCCCGCCAGCGCCCAGGGCAGGGGCTGGCCTCCGGGACACCACTGTGCCCCCAGACGAGGGACCACGTCCCCGACCCCGTGGCTGTCCGGAAACGCCCCGTGTCACTCCATAAACATCACGAAGCACCTCCACACACAGAGCTGAAGACTCCATTCTGGAAACTGAGGATCGGAAAACAAACCTACAAAAAAGGCTTGGAGTAGGCAGACAAACCCTGGGTTCTGACGAACACTCCTGAGGCTGTCGCCACCCCAGCACACGCACGCCGACTGGGTCCCTCGGGGCCGGTGAGCAGGCTTCAGCGCTAGCACGACCATCTCGTGGGCAAGGCGAGTCCAGGGCTGCAGAGCAATCCGGCGGCAGAAGGAACACTCTGTGCTGGGTCGTTTGTCCAAGTGTGGCGGGGGGGGCACTGATCGGAACTATGACGTGATCCCTGGGACCGCCGACTCGGGCCCAGCCGGGAAGTTCCGATTAGGACACCAAAGGCGATTGAACAGGGACAGATAGCGGCGGCTGGTGACGTTGCTTCCCTGGGCAGTGTCAGTCACTGGACAGGAGCGTTCTGAGACGCGGGGGTTGCTCACCGGCTCCGAGTGCGACAGGGAGGTACTAGTACTTGGCGTGTAATCCGCGATGGAGTGCAGCCGCGGTGACACGCCACACGCAGCAACACTCGGCTCCCATTTCCTAATCAGTAAACAGCTTAATAGTTCGCAGCGTCTTATGGAAGATGTGAAAGAATATTCCTAATTTCAGAATAATTTCGACAGGCAATCACACTTAAAATTTTGGCCCACGCCAAGGTAAACAGAGCCTCTTAAATCTAAGTATTCATTACCATCTTTAATTTGTGCTGAATGTTTAATGTGCATATAGAAGAAACAACGTTATGAAATTGTAATGGTTTGATCAACATATTTAAAAGCTCCAAAAATGTTAAATAAAAACTACTTTCTCAATCTGTAGATGTTTTTGGTTTGATTATTTTGTTTGGTTGTTTTTTCTTCAAGAGAATAGCACACCATATACCACAACTCCATGACATCTGCCTATTTCCCATTTGAGTCCCCCTTTTTTCTCAAAAAAAAAAAAGTGGATGATGATGGTAATTCAGAAGAGTTTTTTTTTCTAAGTACATCTTACTATTAGTTTCTTGCAATGAATTTTAGTAAATTTTGGGTTAAGACTTAGTTAAAACAGATAATCTCCTATTCTCCTCTGGATTAAAACCCCAAAAAACTCTATCAAGAATCAGTGGGCATCATTGCTTTTCAGACCTGGTTGGCCATGGGCCATCTGATTGGCATCCGAGATCTCCAACACGAAGGAACCCTTCTAAGGGCCGCTTCCTAATAAGGAGCCGAGTGCCACTGTCCTGGGGAAGATGAGGTCTTGCAGGCCAGACTGGAGCGATCCAAATTCAGTCGGAACAGTTCATTTTGGTGACATGAAAAATAAACATATTTATGGGCCTGAAATGTCACAGAACACTCACGAATTATGATTCACAGGATAGACTTAGCATGAGGTCGCTCTGCCCGCTACAAAATGGGCCTCACTGCCAGGCAACAACAAATTTAGAATCACAAATAAGGGTTTCCAGGACGCTTCGTTAGTGACCGCTATTCCACCCTATTTCTTAAGCGAACCACTCAAAATTCTTTCATACAGAATTTGTTGTCCATTCTGAGGAATGAAAGAAAGAGTGTCATTTCCAGAAAAAAATGGCAGGGAGCAAGTCGAGTAATAATTTAGGGATTCATCATATCCTCATCCATTTTGGCACTATAATTGGCAGTATTGAAACAACTTTATTATTGTCAGTAGAAAGTAGCTTGAAAATTAATTCTTCATTTCCATCATAGATTGTATCGTTTTAAAAATATTTAAAAATACAAAATTTACCCAAGTGTCTCAAAATATGTTTTTTTTTAAATACATGCTTCTAAAACTAAATGCTTATTTGAAATTTTGAAAAAAAAATCTGGTGATATTTTTATTTCCGATGGGCACATATTATGAGTATCTGAATCATCTTATATCCTTTATAATTTGCATCTGACTGATGTGCCATATTAAAAAATCTCGATTGAATGCTAACATCTGGCAGGAAAAAATTCTCGTACACATCCATTACAAGAGATTTGGCATTTCTTTGCGAAACTCAGAGTTTTACCCTCCTGCCTACCGGATGTGATCCCACGGCCCTCCCGCGCAGGTGCAGGAGGGGACGGGTGTGGGGGGCTGTGGAGGGCGTGTGTGCAGAGTTGCCCGCGGCGCCGAGGAGCCACTGCCAGGTCACCTCGCCCACACCCCCTTCTGCAGGGACCCGCGTGTCCCCACCGGCCGGGGAAGAGGAGATGTGAACAAAACCACGTCCAGTCCCCTGCAATCCATCACTCAGACTGTGCAGCCACCACCGCTCCCGCAGCCAGTACCACGCAGGGCGGGGCGGGGTGGGGGGTTTATACTTAGTTCGAGTATCTGTACTGCACTGGAGTTACTAGCGTGCACATCTCTTCGTATCCATTCGGGAGTGAGTTAGAAGTCAGGTACCATCACAAAAGGCATTATTAAATATGTGGTGTTCAGGCGGTATTTTGGTCATTCCGGGCTAGGGGTGTCTGTGTATTTCCAAAGAAGTAAATCGTAAGGATCAGTAACAGCAGACTTAGGTTTTCCACATCCTTGATGTAAAAGATCGCCTGAACACACTCCAAAGCAGTGCGACTCACAGTCCCCGCGTGCAAACACGAGAAGGTGTGAGGGTAAGAAGTGGGCTGACCCTTGGCTGGGCACGCAAGCCCCGGTCTCCAGTATCACCTCCTGCCACAGCCCTCAGAGCACTTACAACGGACCTACTGGTCCCATGTAATGTATTAGTAGCGCCTCATGACGTCACCCAACTACTGCCCACTCGTAACCCCTGTGCTGTCCGCAGCAGGCCTGGAGGACGGAGGTCTTTGCTTCTTCTCCAGCCTGCGCAGCACGCAGTGCCTCGCTCTATTCTTTCGCTGATCAACTATTACTCACGAAGCGAACTGACGCCTTCCCGAATACCCACTCAAAGCCCCACACCTAATAATTGGGCCCTGATTACAGCACCCACTGCAATCAGCCAGCATCTTCTTCGTTTATTTACTTACTTCGTTTGGATGTGGTGCCTCGTGCTTTCAATCACAAAGTGTTTGATTGAAAAACTATCTTATTCATAAGACTCCATTTTTTTTTGCTTTTTATTGAACTGGTCGCGGTGACGCGATTAACGGAATGACACAGGTTTCAGGCGCACGGCCCCACAGCACAGCATCTGCGCACTGTGGTGCGTGCCCAGCCCCCCAAGTCGGGTCTCCGTCCCTCACCACTCACCCCCTTACCCCCGCCACCCCCCTTCCCTCAGGCCGTCACCACACTCTTGTCTGTGTCTGTGAGGTTTTTTTTCCTCCTTTTTTGTTCTTTTCTGCTCAGTCCTTCAAACCCCCACCAGGTCCCCAACCGCCCCCACAGCTGGCAGCCTGCTCTCCAGCTATGAGTCTCTCTCTCCGCTTGTCAGTCCATTCTGCTCATTAGGTGCCACAGACAAGCCAGTCAGGGAAGGACAAGTGCCACATGATTTCACACAAATGCATGCTTTGTTTTGAAAGTTACACAATCTACAGCCTGTTAAAACTGATGTTTCAGAAGATGACTGGAACTAAGAATTGACAAGCTCCCCCCTGGAGAGCGCCTGGCCTTGGGAGAAGCTTGGTTGCACGCGCCGGCTGCGTCCACATCGCCCGGGAGCACGCTGAGGCCCAGCGACCCCGTGTGGGGGCAGGGCTTCCTCTCTGTACAGGGGTCCCCCAGCAAACCTCTGCATACGTGTGCGTGTGCTCTCGGGAGCATGTCTAGGAAGGCTTAGCCTAGCCCCGGGTCGCAACGATTTCCTCAGAAAGCACAGGTTTGGACCCGGTGCTTTCTTCCCTCCCAAGTGCAGACTACTGTGGGTAAACACACGCTCCCTCTCCTGCCTGTGGGTCGTGAGCTCCTCGATCCCTGGGGCCCTGAGGCAGACCCCTGGGCCCCCTGGGAGCGATGAGGAGGGGACTGCCACCTTGCCGTAGCACCTCGCGTCACTCATCCGGACCTGCCTCCTTAAAACTGAAGTCAAAGAACACGGGTCACCGACCACACAATGTTCCGTCTCTGAGCGACCTGGGTGTGGTAGGCCATCCAAAAGGGTTTGCTGGATGATTAAATTCCCAGGGTTTAATATTATTGTTATTATGGAAACCATCTTAGCGAGGTGGGTTATGTTTAAGGATGAGACACAGACTTCTCCCCCTCGGGTAATGAACCGTGTTCCCCCAAAATCCGTATGTTGAGGTTCTAGCACTCAGTACGTAAGTACAGGGTCCAGCACAAATAGCATCCCCTTTTTATTACACAAAAAGTCTTTTATTACAAAATCATAAACATGCAATTCTGTAACATAACAATATCACCCTCAAGCACACCATATGACATTTTAGGTGAACTGTTTGAGCTGATGGACAAATTGCTGTCCATCTCCTGCGAGACATTCGCGTGCCCTACCTGCCACACTGAGTGGCATTATTGCTGCCGGGCCCTGCACGTGACTCTATTTGAGGAAAGGATTTTAAGGAGGTGACTCAGTTTAAATGAGGTCATGAGGTAGGGCCCTTATCCAACAGGACAGATGTCCTTGTAAGGAGAGGGAATGAGACACGGTCACAGACAGAGGGGACACGGTATGAAGTCACAGAGGGAAGGTGCCACCTACAAGCCAAGGAAGGAGGTCTCGGAAGGAACCAACCCCGCTGGCACCTTGATCTTGGACTCCTTGCTTCCCGGAGGGGGAGAGAATAAATTCTGTCGGTTAAGCCCCCGGTCTGTGATGCTTTTCTATGGCCGCCCAACGAAACAAGCACCCCCACCCGCGTGGCAGACTGAACCCACCTGGAAGGAATGTCTTTGCACTCTAATCACAAGGACATTCTGAGCAAAACAAAGCAGTGTCCCATGCGAGGCACAGCTGGGGTCATAATCAAGAGGGGGCACAACGAGCTGGTGGGAACAAGATGACTCAGACCTGCGGATCGGACGGCAGCTAAACCACACGAGCTCACTGCGTCCCTGTGGGTGCACGGAAGTGTTGAAAAGTGGGGGTTGGATCTGTGGCCTCTGTGGGGGGGGTCCAGGCTGTAGACCCTAATAGCACAGCAATGTGGAGCCGCCGGACCCCCATAATTCTCAAGTCAGTCAGAGTAGCTCGACCTCGATCAGGAGCTTGAAGAACTCTGTTCGGGGGGTGCGGTGAGGAGGTTTACCTCAGTCCTCGGGGGCAAGGAGAAAGGCAGCGGGGGCCCGCGCTGGGGCTAACTGTGAGTGTGGAGTCTGAATCTGCAGTAGTTTCTAGAAGCAGAGACCCAAAGGAATAAGATAAATACGAAGACTGGAGACAATGAGCACCTGGAGACCCAAAGAAGGCCAACACTTCCCCTACACTAGTGCCAGGCCACAGGCTACGGCACGTACGAGTGGGGCACCCAGCCAGACACCTGAGGCAGGTGAGCCCTGCGTGCCCTGACCAGGCGTGGGAGGTGGCAGGTGGGAAAAGAAAGGCGCTACTGTCCACGCAGGCCACAAGCAACAGCACAAGCCAGAAACTACAGGGAAAGCTGAACAGAAGTTAAAAATAGACACACTTGAAATTGCTGAAGCCTTGAAAGACTCAAAACCGTAAGAATAAACAAAGCCACCTAAGAGAATACCATAATAATTTAGTAATCCCAGCAATGAAAACATAGCTAATTAAGTAAAAATATCCTTGGGTAATTTGGACAGACAATTAAGCTGACTAGAAAAATAGAAGGATTTGGAAAAAAATTTGAGAAAAGCACACAAAATACATGCCCCAAACACCATAACTAAGATAGAAAATACTTTTTAAAATCATGTAGAAGACTTGGAGGCTTAAATGAGAAATTTCTAAATCCATCGGATAAGCGTGCTAGGGGAAAATCAAGGGGGAAGCAATATGCAATGATAAAATGGCCAAAAAATTGATTATAGCCGTGAAATGGCCCATTTCCCTGTATTGAAATGCCTGCCAGGCCTGGGAGACGGTGGATGTGAACTTGAACGACAGAGAGCGTGCTGGGTGAGGGTGCTTCAGGCATGGGGCTCATCAGCCACTAGAGAGGAGAAAACGATGGAGAGTGATGGCGTGGGGCGTCAGGAAACAATTTTGTTTCGATGGCCCACTACTGTACGAGACATTTCTTCGGGAAATTGGTAAAATTCAGCTCAGCGGGGGCAAGGGCGGCCCTTTTATTCGCCATGTTCCAAAAGTTGAGCCGGAAGTCAAACATGCACACCAGGCTGCAAGTGAGGTTGCCGGAACAACTACACTCATGAAATAATATTCACTCATGGCGTCTTCGGTTTGTCCTACAAAGTGAAGGCCAGAGGGACCTCTGTTTTGACTGTCACTGAGGACAAGGGGCCTCGTTCCATTATCGCTTGTTCTTCGGTAAAGGGGTCTTGGTCTCAGCTGTACCGTTCAGACAGAGAAACGGATAGCGCTTGCATTTGGAAAGCAAAATCAACTACCAGAGAAGCTGTTTTTGAGACAACCATTCCAAATTAGTTCCAAGAGGAAAATGTGATAGTGCTTCAACCAAGAAAAATGTGAAAAAATGAGTACTAAATTCGAAATCGAAAATATCACTCAATATGTTTATTGCAGGAAAGACCATTGTTAATACCTCTGTGGCCACTGAAGGTGGTATTTCCTCTTTTAGTTTGGGTGCAGGCTTGGAGCCTAGAAACATTTAAAACAAGTTCTCCTAGAATTTTCTTCAAACGCCCCCTCCCTCCCTCCGCACCCACCCTGCAGGACAGTATCAGACACCTGAGCTCGCACCCTGGCCCGGGGCTGCGCTCCGCCCCAGCAGTGGCCCTGGGAACGATTACACAGACAGCGGGGTGGGTGCCGGGGCGGGTGCTTCCCACGTCCGCCTCGTTGGAGGGAACAGCCCCAGCCCGAGTCAGCGGTATACAACACGCGACTCACTAAGGTGCTGCGGAGGACACTTTCCTACGAGAAATGCCAGGAAATGCATGTGAAGAGCCATAAAAAAGGAAATTACCGACTCCCAGGAAGCCATGTAGCGGGGCTGGCCATGACCGCGGTTGCTGGCTGGGCCACCGCCTCTCCCCCATTTCATTTCCTCGGGCTCGGCGACCTGCGAGGCCACTCGCCCTTGACCCCGCGGTTCCCAGCACCACCGCGTTACGCAGAGCCGGCTGAGGACACCCCGAGGCGGGAGCGCACTTGGGTGCCAGCACCGGCCTTGCACAGTGCGCGTTTCCAACGTTCAAGGGCCGCCAGGAGACCCTCGCGGGAGCGGGACCGCCTAACAATCTCCAAATGGGAGAACAAGCGGAGGGCTGCAAAGACGGCCCACTCTCACTCTGAATGGTTAATTCGTCTTTTTTCCCCCCGTGTCAAACCGGAGGGCCCTGTTGCTGGGGGCGGGGGTGGGGCCAGTGTGCCGGACCGGAGTGAGGCAGAGAGAATGGGAGCGAACAGGCGGAACCGGCTCCGGACACTAACCCACTCAGAACGCGAAATTCTTTATCTCCCAGAAGGAGCTATACGGACCTTCTATCTCTAATCCAGCAACTAGTAAAATCTCACAAAGGGATATAATGGCTGATAACCGACGCCCCCTCTGTTTTAACTCGGAATGGTCAACGTGCTTTGCTCCTGCCCACCTTTCAGGACGGCTGGCCCTTGCTCCTGCGCGGAGGCGCACACGCGACGGAACTTCCCACGTGTGTACTGCGGCGAGGTCTGACGCGGATGCAGATTAAGGGCTGGCCGCATCACGGATGAGCGAACTTGACTCTCAGAAACCGCACGTGGCCTGCATGCAAGGCTCAGGAAAGCGGCACCGCTCCCCACGAGGGCGAGTCCGCAGGCGTTATCAGTGCCGTGACGTTGCGCTGCCCGAACCCCATGGTGCGACGTGAGGGTACAGAACGTTCCTCCGAGATGGGTCCCAGCTGCCCCTCAAAAGCCCCCCATTAAAGGCTTTCTGTTTGAGTTAAGAAAATCACCAGTAAGACCTCTATTAAAATGCAAATGTGTTCCCTGAGTGGGGAAACACATTAAATCATTATCAGCTATTAACACTTTAGTCTAAATTAGTTTCAGATTTATTAGCCAATTACTTAAAGCACAGTACAGAAAGCATGCCAGGCAGACGAGGCTAGCTTCAGTTGGTTTGCAGAGAACTGTGGGGGGGGGGGCTCAAAGAACCGAGGTATCCCAGCGGCTTCCATCTTTTTGTTAGTCATTAGATTTTGTCTGTAACATTTTCACAAAAGAATATAAAAAAGTAGAATTTATCAAAACAGAGGTCAGGGCTGGCAGCTCTAAGTGCCTGCCTGCTCCCCAACCTCCCACATGGTTTTTGCAGCACCTTCACAAGCAGTGCTCTGAGAAACGCGTTTTGAAAACCATAATATTAAGGTATGCGAGTGGTCACACACTCCCTTGCCCGCTTCCCCCCACAAGCTGAGTTGGAGCAGAAGCCGCAAGTGTGGGCGGAAGTGAGACTTAGACCTGGGCTCCTCCAGGGGCGCCAGGTCTCCTGTGGTGAACCCCAGCTCCCTGTTCCAGGGGCCAGGGATCTACTGGGCCACCCCTCCCTCCTCCAGAGGCTCAGCAAACACACACACACACACACACACACACACACACATGCACACACCAGTTTAGGGCCTAAACCCATGAGGGACCCCTTTTCCTCTGCAAGACTCTCCTTGACCGCCCCTCCAAGCCTCCCGAGATGGGGAAGGCAGCGTTCCTAAACACTCAGGCCTCCTAAGGAGGGCCATGGCCCCAGAACGTCCTAGAAACCGCTCCGAGAAGAAGAGCAGAGGCCAAAGGAGCCCCCAGCAGGGTCTCGGGTGTCCCCTCGACTAGTCCCACGTCTCAGGGAAGTCCGAATTTCTCTGTTGGCGAGGAAGGCGTTAGCATCCTCAGGCGGCAGGCACCGTGGTCTTCAGAGCCGAGAGGGGCCGTTCTACCCTGCAGTGGGCAGCAAATCAGTGTTCCCTGCATTACTGAGTCCAAGGGTCTTTGTGAAGAAGTCCAGGCCGTTGTCACGCAGCCCCAGTGGGGGGCAGCGATGAGAGAAGGCGTGCTAGTCAACGCCGCATGGACACGCACATGAGTGTGAGGAAAGACAGTGCACACAGAATGAGAGGCAACAAGGGAATCCAGAAGACGAAAGGAAATTCTAAGTCGAACTCCTTGGGTGCTACAGTGCATCAACACATCATATTCTTACAGCCAAGGAGTATCGACCGGAACAAGGATTAGCATAAAGTCTCCTGAAGTCTTGGTCTAGTCCCTGGGTGAGGAAAGGACGTTAAATTCACACGCGGTCAGCACAGTTAGAGCGTTACTCCAGGTGAGCAGAGTCTGTCCTCGGGGAGAACGGACCCTCGCAGGGTGCGGTCCGAGGAACCAAGGGAGAAGGTCAGCCTGGCTGCCCTGCGCCATTTCTGGGCATCTCTTAGCCGCTCGTAAATGTCAAAAAAACACAAATCTTGTGAGTGTAGATTGGAATCAATTCTCTAGGAACATGGAAGAAAAATTAGCATCTCGATTGTAAAAATGAGATTCAACTGGTCAAAAAAATTATTTAAATAACTAATGAAAATGAAGACTTCTGGGATAGGAGCAAGGCTGACGGAGACAGACTTTCTGCCTAATCTTGCTGTCATAAAAAGTCAGCAAGAAAAAGGAAACTCACCCTGTCACCTCTCTGCCTCAAAATGCAACTTTCGCCACAACACAGGCACATGATCTCCAGGGGGGAAGCGTGCGGATGGGGAGAAATAAGGAGGAGACTCGTGCAGAGTGCTGAGATGTCCCAGCAGCGGCTGCAGGAAGTGCCAGGAAACAGACACGCGTGTGTGTGGGGGGGCGGGGGAGAGGCCGTGGGGGGGAGAACAGCTCCTGTTTGACGATGGTGAAGGAACGGGGCGATTTGAAACGCTGGTCACATGGTTCCACTGGGCCCAGAGGGTGCCCGGTGATCTCAGGCTCACCAGAGCAGGCAGCAGCCAGTTGGTGGAGGCAGCAGCCAGCCCCCCGAGAGGAAGAGCGTCTTCAGACGGAGAGGAACCAGGAACCTGGATGACCGGCTCCCCCAAGGCTCAGCCCAGTCCAGGACCCGCTGGGCCCCGGAGGTCCAAGGGCGTCCAGCCCCTGTCCACTCGCGTCTTAGTCACAAGTGGTTCTGCTCAATATCAATGTGAAACAGCGTAAGAAAAAGGGTAGGGAAGTGGTAAAGTTTATAGAGCGATCAAATTCATGACAGATGTATGGGTTTACTTATATTTTAAAAATTCCGTAATTGTCGTTGCTAAAACTCAAGTTTTCATAGATGGACCCTTCTTTAACAAGGCCAAGGGCACCTAGCTCACCCCACATCCCGTCGCCGGCTGGAGACAGAGCTCTCAGAGGCCTCCCGGCCGGAACAGTGGTTAAACAAGGATGGCTAACATCTCCAGTGTTGCTTAGCACTTTACAAAATTGCTAGTCAAGGCAAATATAGGCAAAAATAAATAAACTTTATAAACCATGAAGATGACAAGATCAATATATATCTCTGTTTGCTTATGGTATGATTATATACTGGAGAGGCAAATAAAATCAATTTTTAAAATAGCTATGATAAACTAAGAAAAAAACTAACAAGAAAAAGGGGACTAAATTATTTTAAAAGAATTCTAGCTTTCAACAAATAACAACCACCAGTTTAGAAGATTCCATGGAAAACCAGAATCTATTTACAACAGCTATAAAAACTTAAAATAGGAAGCGATAAACTTAACGAGAATCACACACAAGGCAGACTTAAGGACATTTTAAAATGCTCCCTACAGATGTCAGGACATAAAGGAAGGAAGAGACATTTTCTGGAAACTTTATAAAAAGAACAAGGGTGTTCACTAATGCCAATACTGAGAATGCTTTCCAGATGAGTTGTTAGTGAGAAAGAAAAAAACAGTGAAGAGGAAGTTTGTCTCATGTTATCCCTGAAGCAAGGAGCTTGGAAAAAGGGCTCACGGGCGTGGACAACAGTGTGGTGACTGCGGGGGGCCCGTGGGGGGGACGAAGGGGGAGAAATGGTCACGGGAACAACGAGGTACCGATTTTGTTGGGTTGCCCACAGGGACGCGCCGGTGGGTGCCTGGGGCCCCGCGGTCACGAACTACCCAGAGAAGCGGTGGGGGAGACGGGGGATGGGAAAGAGACCACACTACACTCATTTTTAAATTGACAATTTTAGATTTTGTGCATGTCACTGCCATGACTGAAGAAATACATCAGCGAGTTTTAATAAAAATGTTGACTCTGTGATATTAGTTTCTCCTTCTCCCTTGGTGTCTCGCTCCCCACCTCCGCCACTTCTTTCTAATTTCCTAAGAGTGCTCTTCTGAGGCTTACGCATGCACTGTTTCATTTCTTCTGAACCTGGGTCTTCCATTTCTTTCCAATGTGTTTAAATATGTCGTAAAAAACAAACAAACAAAAAAAAAAACAACAACAACAACTACCAAACAATGTCCTTAATGATTTTCAAGAATTATGGAAACATTTCCAAGATATTCTAGAATTCTGGGAGAAGTTTGCTTTTTGAGGGCTAAGGTAAAGAAAACTTTGGCTCCTTTTCTTGTTTTATTCCAAAGCTAACTTTCCACTTATTTTGTACTCCCAGGTAAAAGCAGATTGATTTATGAATTTTAGTGAAAGCTAGGGAATTTTAAATCACCTGAAGCCGTCCCGGTGTACGTTTGTTATTTTGAAAGGCTAAATTACTATTTGCCTGTCAAACCCTGAAGTGCTGCCGTCCACGTTTGTAAATAAAACCGTGTCTCGTTAAAGTGGCTCAAAGCACGGAAGAGGCCGCCTGCATGCACGCACGCACCTCGCAGGGACACGCTCGACGCCAGAGGGGCCGCTGCTCCGGCCGCGGGGGGCCACGGCGTCTCCTCTGGAGACGGCCGTCTTCCACGTTTTACCTGAAGAATAATGAGCTGTTCTCCCCGAGTTCAAATGCTCATTGTCAGATGCTTAAACCTTTTAAAGAAAGACGTCCTGGGGTGGACCTTCTTATAAAACGAAAAAAAAATCTTTCTTAGTGCAAAGTACCACCTCTTGGTTTATGCTTCGGACTGTTGGGTTTTGGGTTCTCAGAGCCAAACCCTCATGCCACCGGAGGAACACGGTGCCCTACGTTATCTTAGAGAGAACAGGAGAGAGGAAGTTAAATGCAGAGCCAGCAGCTGTCACTGCTTCCCTGGCGGACCACATTACCCGAATCCCCTCAGCTGCAGCCCTTATAAGCCGACCTTTCTGAACAGCCCTTCTGGCCAGCACGGGGTGACTTAGAATTTTACTACAAATGAACAAGGGGCCATGTGGGGCGGCAGGAAGAGCCCAACGGGAGACCGTGTCATCTGTGACACCCAGTGGCCTCCCTCCAGCGTGGTGACAGCCCCACACCCTGGGGGCACGGCCTCCCCCACCTGTGAGAACAGGAAGGCTACTTTGTTGGAGCTGAATGCAAGTATTCAGTCACACCCTGGAGTGTGTAAGCTCGCCTACGCACCCGTAGTACAATAAACCTCCCCTCTGCATCGACACTGGACTGAGATGGGAAGTCTGGACAAGACACCGGAGTCTCACACATGCCACTCACACGTGCAGGCCTGCGGCACAGATCCTATTGGACCGCACGGAAATCTGTGTCGCTGGCCCCGCAAACGTAAACCTCCCAGGCACAGGATGGCGTTTTCATTACTCATGTGTCTCAGTGTCAAGAGTCAGATTCAACAGGCTGGACGAGAAAGAAGTACATTTGGTTTCGTCGTTATCTAACCCCAAGTTTGGGTGGTTGAGTTGAATAGAAACATTCCATCCTTATTTTACTGCTTAGAACTGAGAACATCAAGGGGCCAAGTGGGATCCGGTGGAAACCAGTGTGTCTCTGACTACTCTGATGCGCTCGGACTTTGAACCATCTTGAAACACGTAGGATTTTTGATGGACAGAAGGTCACCTGGTATATTAATACGTTTACAGGTTTTAATTCTATCCAGAGAAAAGTATCTAAACACGGTCGTCCTCACGATGCTGTTCACGTCTAGACTGCATTAAAAACGCCGCCCTCTCTTTCAAAGGCGGGGAAATGCCTCCTGTCCCTCCCCACGTCCTGAGTCACTGTCCTGCTTCCACCAGGACACGCGAGGACTGGGGGTTCCTTGGCATGACGCCCGGACTCGGGGGGACTTTCCAAACAACACTTGATACTTAGAAGTGTGTCCTCCTTTCTGGAAGAAGCCCAGACTCGGGGTACAGGAGCCCAGAGGAATGTGGGTGACGGTCTCCATAGCTCATTGTTCTTGCTGGGAAGAAACCTTCTTGAGCTGAGTGTGATGAAGTGGCTCATTTCACAGAACAACAACAACAACAACAACGAAACCTGGCAGTGGGTCCTCCGCCAGGAAAATGACACCAACTCGAGGTCAACGACTTTTCTCCTCCAGACGCGCTCCCGTTCTCCCACCTTGGAACCGCCTGGCGGCTACTGCTGGCAGGGCAGCGCCTCGGCCATCTCCACCAAGGACAATGGACAGTCAAGGGCGCGTCCTTTGTTGCACACAGTGACCCGCTGTGCTCTCTTCCGTGTGCCCAGCCGATCCTCACAGACGCAGGCTCGGGGGCCCTCCAGCCCGTGGTGCGGGGACCGGGCCCCTTTCCTCGGGAGGGTCCCGGGGTCGCCGCGGTGAGCTTTCCGGCACGGCGCCGGCATGGGCATCGATCTGCTCTCAGCGGCGGACAGAGGGCGGCCTCCCCTCCTCCGACACGCACACCCCACACGCACGCCCGACACCATTAAGCCTGCTCGAGCACATTAGTGGAGACGGAATCCATCACAGGGTCTCACGCACGGAGGCAGTTCTGCGGACGGCTACTCTTAAAGGCGTCCAGGCAATTTCCGAGCGGTGCTGTAAGCTCATCCTCGCTGGCTAACGGGGGGCGATCCGATTATCGCATCTGCAATGCGCAGAATCCAGAGTGGAGATGCGGGGTGGGTCCCCAAACCGGGCGACCGACCGGCTGAACTCACGAAAGCTCACCGCCATGTCTGAAAACACGAGTGTAGTGTTTTGGAGCAGGCAAGTATGTGAAATGCACTTTTCCCGTGACTCAGCACACGCAAGGGGTCGCCTCACAAACTGTCCGTTCTGTGTTTGTAGGACTCATGCCCGTGTACGATGGGACGTGTTTTATGTAGTCTTAAATAAATGCTTAATGTTAAACATTCTATGAAAAAAGAGAATCTGAAGAACAAATAATAATTGATTTAGCAGGTTGCTTAGCGAATGGTGAAATATCTGTGTCTGTTTTTACCACATATTTCTATAGCCCTAATGAAAGTGCCCACCAAATACACATAGTTCAAAGTCACCAAAGAATTTTGGCGATTCTTGTAAGAATCTAAGACCCAGGTGTAAAACACGCTACAGAATCCAGAAAAGTGGTGAGCGCCTCACCGCTGGCCTGTGAGGCATCAAAGCACATCCTGTCTTCCAGAGCAGGTGCGGGGACGGGGTTGTTCCTGGTTGTGCAGCCGTGTACAGGAAGGCCTCAGGGATTGCCCGGGGAGGGACGGTGAGGCCTCCAGGCTTGGAGAGCGAGGGGGTCGTGCTTTTGACACTGGACTGTTGTACCGGGCCTCAGACGAGATGTGCCAGTGAATCATTTTCATTGGCCTAAGATGGGGGAAAAATCTATCTGCATTTCAGTGAGACGCCACAGTTTAGCATACTCCTATAAGACTTACTCTTGGGAAAAAATAAAAGATGCATGTTTCAGAAATCATTTCATGATTCTTGGGACAATTACCACCATCTCACACAAAATATTTGACTCTGCAGTTGTAAAAATAGCAATTTCAGGTTGGAAAATCAATACCAATGCATGAGTCATTTTTAAAAAGCGAAGTCCGAGTTACGTTGTGCATATTTATCATCAAGACCGAGAGAACCGCTGACGAGGTGGAAAACTCACGATGATCTTTCCGATACGAGAATGTTTCCTGTTTTGGGCCACGTGGGGTGCACTTTCATGGAAAATGAGACGGGAATAAGGAAGTGATGGTCTCAAACGGAGTGGCTGTGACCCCTCTTTGCCGCTGAGACCCTGACGGGGACCTGGCTGTCTGCCTGGAGAGTCTGTTACAGCAGCCAGCAGCCCACCATGTGAGGTGGCTTGGAAGAATGAAAATAAATGTCGGTTTCACACAAAGACTTAGTGGCCGGTGTTTTCAGTTAACACTGTTGGACACTATTCTAAAGTGAGCTGTCCACACACAATGCAGGAAGGACCGGGTTTTCCCGTTCTCGGCACGCGATACAGAGCAAGTGAAGTCCTGTCGTCTGAACCACGTTACGTGTGCAAGTGGGGAAAAGCCGGCACGTGTCACCTGAAATCTGATAATAGTGGACTTTATTGGTAGAACTCCCGATGTAACACGAGCGGAACAATAATTCTGTAGATGAGCAGGTAAGACGATGACGATTCGCGTCTACAGCTGACGTCCATAAAACGCCGGATGAAGGAGAATGGTCGGAAGAACGTGTGTGCCTGTCTGCACTTGCTACTGGAAACACAAAAGAGGAAACGGTGGGTTTTGCTACTTGCGATTCTTTGTGAGTTAAATGTGTATCTGCGAAGTACTCTTCATTTTATAAAGGTAACAAAAACATACAGAATGAACGTGAAAACAAGAGAACAACGATTAGAAGATTAATTTAAAGAATCGTTACGAGCTGTTGAGAGCCGTGAGGGCCAGTACTTGCTGTGTGGTTTGCCCCGAGTGGCCGGGACTGCTGTACCCCCTCCCCTCTCCTCCGGCTCTCCCTGCGTCTCACACTCGTGGTGCCATCACGTTCTGGGAAGTCCAAGCAAAGGCAACGATGGTGGTGACGGTGATCATGATTTTTTTTTGCCTATAAATCTACAATAATACAGGCAAAGTACAGTATTTGTTGTTGCTCTGTTATTTTTTAAAAAATAGATCAGAAGTCAACATAGTCATGGGAGCTCGTACGCTGAGTGAAATGTTCAAACAGGTTTCCACTCGCCGTTTCCCTTTTCAGTGTGTTTCTGGCAACAGCGGGTGAACCGGGCGCCTGACCTTCAGAAGCAACGTGGCAGGCGGGCCTCTGAGATGTCCAGCTGTCCAGGGGAGGAGCCCCCTGGAGTGGACGCAGCTGAGAGGCGTAGGTTTTGTGTCCTCATGGAAATCCCAAACTTGGTTTTGGTGCTGAAGAAAACATCTGCCTATTATTTTATCCAAAATAATTCAGCAACAATTTGCCCTGGGTTATGTAATATGTGTTTTAAAAGTTTGTAACACAGATTTTGCATTGAATTTTCCTCTAGGTGGTTGGCTGGAATGGAGGGGAATTTTCAAGGTGTCGCTGAGGGGATTTCCAGCCCCGCCTCTCCAGACTCCGGGTTCGGAGCCGGGCCCCTCCCCCAGAGGGTCCTTTCCACTCTGTCACAAAAATAAAGTGGCCCATGGCGTGCTTCACCGCGGAGTGATGGCCACTGAGCAGCAACTTTGACATCGGGGTAAGTCCACAGAGCCTCCTTCAGAAGAGACTTGTGGCTGCTGGTTTGTTTCGCACACTGCCAGTTCACGGCCCAGACCAGGGACTGGCACAGATTAACGCACACAGAGCACGCAGACGGCAGAGGTGAGGATGCCAGAGACGGCGGGTGCCGTCTGGCAGGCAACGCGTTGGCTCTCGCGCCGAGGAGCACCGAACGCCGTCCTGATGGCCCGGCCAGAGGTCCCCAGCTCTGGCCGCAGCGCCAGCATTCAGCTCAGAAGAGGTCTCCGTGTCCCTGCTGGGCTTGCTGCCTCCTCCGACCCTTTGTAGAAATAGGAACTAAGTGGTAGGGTGTTCTTTTAAAAATAGCCTTTCGTACTCCCCGAAGATGGTTGTGATGACCAAAAGCTATCTCTCTGTGAACCACTAAAAATAGAGCGCCCGCCTTGGCACGGCAGCTCCCGCTCTCTGGGGTCCAAGATCCTCTGGCGACTTCACCGCCTTCCTCCAGTGAGAGCCGGTGGGAGGGGCAGCGCCTCCAGGGGGGTCTGAGCAGTGCTGACCGGAAGGGCAGGGTCATTCCCACCCCTGACAGGTGAGGCATAGGGGGACAGCCACCCACACCTCCCCAAAACAGGAACCCCGGACCAGTACTTCCCGGTGCTCCAGCATCCGGCTCCCCACCCGCTCCTGCCCCCCCCCCCCCGCCCGGTCTGCACCGGGCCCCCTGGGACTGGCCCTTCAGCATGGGCAGCGACGGGGGCACATTTCCTCGTCCCAGTCCTGCCTGCCCTGTGTTTACAATGAAAGTCACACGGCGGTGGACCTGGGAGGGCCAAGGCACGGGAGACCTTGGGAAAATGCCGAGTTTCAAGTCGTTATTGTAAATATAAGGACCTGGAACAAAGGGCGTTTCATGAACTTCTCCTGAGAACGGCACCTGTGTGTTGAGAAGGGACAGAATGATGAGACAGAGAGGGAAACCAGCCCCCACCTCGGGGCACCCTGGAACAACCGCAGGGAGGTGAATAAACGAATTTCTGAGAGGAGCAGTTTGGGTTAACATCCGACAGAGCCTGCTAGCTCCTGACGAAGGCCAGGGAGCCGGCCCCACGACCACCCACCGGCCCTCCCACCGGAAGCTTCTTTACCAATTGCCCCTCGGCCTGCAGTCCGGCGCCCTCGCCGTCCCCGGAAAACGGCTGAGGTGCGGGGAGCAGCCAGCCCCACGGCCCACCTGGGCCCCTCAGCTCCTGCGTTCACCCCGTCGCCCCAGTCAGGTTTGTGTCTCTAGTTGAGTAATCGAATCGAGTGCTGTAGACACCCAGGGGCTGAGACCGGGGAAGAACACTTTCAGACCAACAACAATCCTCTACTCCGAAAGCCTTGGGAATCACCCTGCGTGCATCCCATGTACAAGTAACCCCCCGGCCCAGGAGAAAGGCACGTCTGGAAGACGGAGGGATGTGACGAGAGTGCAGGAGGACTGGGTCCGTTAATCACGACTTGCAATGACGCACAGTGGGGGTGGTTTTGGCCAAAAACGAAGCCGACCCCCCATGCACAGAAGTACTGTTTGCTGAGCTCCATCCAAGTGCTAACACCTGCCTGGAGGTCGGATTTTCACACCCCAGCCCGCCCCCCCCCCCAGTGCTGCTGCCCAGTGAACCCCTGTGGGGAGGTCCCTCCGAGGAGACACGCTCAAAGCCACCTCCCTGAGCTCTTCCTGCAGGACTCCCCCAGCTAGCGCCCGCCCTCCCTCCAAGTGCCCTGAGTGGGTGTGCTTCTGCACCCGGCGTGTGCTCTGTCTCTGACCCCCTATTTAAGAAAGCGGGATAAACATCCCTGTGTATGTTTGCTTCAGGTTAAAATAAAATATTGATGTTGTGCACAGGTTTGCGATTCTCTCTTCCAGAATATCTGTTTGCCTACTGCCTCGGTCCCTGCTACCGTGCACACGAGACGCCTGCACCTCCCCTGCCCCGAGGCCGCCAGCGCGTGCACTGCGAGCCGCTGAGGGCAGACGCCCCGTCGGCCTTGATCCCAGCTGGATGGCAGCGCGCGGCCGGAGCTGGCACACGGTAAGTGCTCACTGAATCCTCAGTAGCTGCATGAACGGGCGATTCCCAATCACCGGCTTGGTGAGAGCGCCCAGGTCTCTACACCCTTCTGCTCCTGGGACGGTGCCCCGTGCCCCGTGCGCCCTCCCCACTCCGAATCAGAGTTCAAGGCCGGTCTGGTGTAGGGAGTCATAACTAGTTACGACTGCACTACCTTAGCAGGTAGAAGATTCTTCCGGGCTGCTGGTTTACACAGCTCTGTTCGGGGCAAGTTTAGGTAAGTGCTCGGTGCAGATCTCCAGGCGTCTCCCGGGCAGAACACCGGGAGTTCGCCGGCCACTGAAGATAGTCTGGGTGCTCCAGGGCTAATCGCTGGGGGACAAGGGGCCCCAGTTCCCTGAGGGCGGGGGGAACAGAGTGAGGGGGACGGCTACGTGGAGAACCGGGGTGTTGGCGTCGAGCAGGGGAGTTTGAGGAGGGCACCGGGCTGCCTGCTGCCCAGGTGGGGGGGTCCCGGGGGAGGCTGGGCTCAGGCTTGAGGTGGGCCTGGGGCTGCAACCGTGGAAGGAGCCAGCCTGTCGGTAGGGACCTGGGCAACCACCGCCCATGGGAGGGATGTGGCAGAGCAGAGGCGAGCACTCGGCCTCCGGCGTTCCCATGTGGGGAACCGGGACGCAGAGGAGACTCAGCCGTGAGAACTCGGCGTGGCGGGCACAGCAGGATGAGAATGCAGGGACGCAGGGGACAGATGAAGACACTGCCAAAGAAAGACGGTCCCACTCCGAAGGGAAGGAAAGGAGGTAAGCACAGAGAATGGGTCACTGACGGTCCCCTTGGGGGCAGTTCCCGGGAAGGGCCAGGACAGCAGTGAGGGTGTGGGAAGGAGAAAGCAAGGGGAAGAGCCACCACCGACCCGCCCCTCCCAGCGCCGCAACAGGGGGGCGCGGAGCCAAGGATGGCAGCGGAGGGGAGGTGTCCACCGGGGGGAGGTGTCCACCGGGGGGAGGTGTCCACCGGGGGGAAGTCTACCTTGCAATGGGGGAACACCCACATGTTTTACAGCTGTTGAGAATGATCCATCTTCCGAAAGAGAAACAGACCCTACTTAATCCCTCAGTAGGTGTGCAAGGCGGGAACACCGACACTCGTGCACACCTGCCTAAACCTCTGTCTAAAAGCACAACACTGACCACTGCTTCCCAGTCCACTGGCTTCGTCAGCGCCGGCTCCCCCCCCCCCCCCCCGCCGAGCTCCCCACACAACCGTGGGGGGTGGGTTCATACTTAACGTACAGCACGAAACCTAGGACAGCTCACAGAGGGCGACGAGTCCCAAGCAGTCACAGTGAACACGAGAGGCCTTGCACGCTGAGCCGTTTTCAGGAGTCCTCGCCCGAAATCCTCCTCAGCCTCTGAGCCTCGGGCCGGAGCGCTGACTCCCGTGTTCCGGATGTCGCCTCCTGGGCGTGAGCTCCGGGCGGTGCCTGGTGAGCCCCCCCCCCCCCCCCCCGAGATTCACGCTCTGAACCACAGGCTGCCGACGGGAGTCGCTGTCATACTCGTGTCTCTAACTACCCCACTGATGACCCTTGAGCAGAAAGCACTGGATGGCATCGTCATTGCCCCTCCCCTCCCCTCGTTTCCAAGCATCTGGAATCACTTGGATGGGTTCCCAGAGCACGCGAGCTCGGCCACCGTGCGGAGAGGGAGGGGAGGGGACAGGGAGATCGGGAGGGACACGTCCTCTGGAGGAAGAGCCCGGGGCGGTTCTGGGGACCTTTCATCCATCAGGAGACGAACCGAACCCGAGAGAAGTACGTGGGGCTGAGCCGAAGAGCCGGGGGAGGTGAGCATGCATCTAAAATCAGTTTCAACTACTTCGAGGGTAAAAAGGGGTTGAGGGAGGCGGGGCAGCTCCAAGGGCTCCGAAATCCAGAGGCCGGGGAGCAGGGGGTGGACGGACGACTGCCGAGGTCCCTGGTTCCCCCCGCCTGATGCCACAGCCCATGGCCGGAGGGCCTGGTGGGGGGCGGACCTCGCAGGAAAGGCCTTCTCGGGCGGACTCAGGCTCGCTCGTCGGGCATCTCTGGGTGGAGCGGGGTGGCCGCTTCTGCCTGGGGGGACGGCTGGGTCTTAGTCACTCGGGAACACGTTGGCGTGTTTGTCCTCCGTTTGAGCGCTTGGGCTCAAGACCCCAGTCAGAGAAGAGTCAGGAGTCTGCCCTGCCGGCGACTCGCCTGAGCTTCTGCCCCGTCAGCTCTGGCTCCTGGTGACCGGGCTGCGACCTGGTTACGGGAGAGAGTGTCCTGTGGTTGGGGGCGGGGGCTGTCCCCTCAAAGTGTGGCTGCACAATGGGGACAGCGCCTGCCTCAGTGTGAGTGGTCCGTAAGTGCCTGAACAGCTGAACATCTCCTCCCTAGATTCCAGAACCCTCCATGCCACATGAAAACGCCCTAGGAGTCACCGTGAGAATTTTCTGGTGGCTTTCCTGGCCTGGACACTCCGGGAGTGCAGACGCCATACCCTCACCGGGCCTTGCAGGTGCACGCGGGCAGGGCTGACGCAAGCTTCCCCTGGATAGCCCATTAATTATGAAATAACTTTGCCAATTCAGGCTTCGAAGTCCTGTTGGGTTTCATTTGTGCTGCCGGAAAGTGACCCATCTGAGGGGCCTGCTCCCCTGGCCCCCCTGGAAAGAGAAGATGTAAGTCCCGCCCCTGAGAGTCACATCCCACGTGCGCAGCACCTGCGGGCTGAGTGCCCGCTGCCACCCAACGGAGTCCCTTCGGCACGTGTGTGGGTTTAGCCCCTGGCGCGTTGGAAACTGAGCAGCCATTTCTCGGCTCCCACTGTGCCCCGGTCCCCCAGGACTCAGGGACGCCGGGCAGGCTGGGCGATGCCCACATGCCTCCTTTCAGCGACGTTTAGGGGGTCCCAGACCCCCGCACCTGCGGGAGACGCAGCCCGGAGAGGCGGCCAGGGTGCAGACCCCCCCGGGCAGCGGCCCCAGCGGCTCCCCAACTCCGGGTCTCCCTGCGCCTTTCCAACGCCCACCATGTCCCCTTGAGAAAGAAAACCGCGCCCAAGTGAAAATAATTAGAGACAGTCTGATATTTAAAGAGTCGATTTGAAGCTACATAATCAGAGATAGAAGAAGGCACTCCGTTCCATCCCTCCCTCCCTCCCACCCGTCCTCTGTCCGTCCTTCCTTCCGCTCCTACCGAGGAGCCGTGCTGGAGAGACAAAACCATGAAAGTGAAAATAAAACCCGAGCCCTACAGCCCAAGAAAGAACAGCCCACCGAGGACATTAGCAAACCCAATACATTCTGCTGCTGGAAAAGCAACACAGACCCTGCGCGGAAGGAAGAACCAATGGTTAGGGGCCCCTTCCCGGGAGCCACGGCCCTCGGCCACGCGGGCAGCCCGCACACACCCCAGGCAAAGCCTGGGACCCAGGAGGCTGGGGGCTCGCAGGCCCAGGCTGCGCACTCCTGGGGGGAGGGGAAGAGAGGTAGGGAGGGGGGAGGTGCGAAGTTAGTATCTCCAAGACACGCCCCCCCCCGTCGAACACCGGCGGGGATCTACCCCGGGACGGTCACTGCGCACCCGCACCCGGGAGGGAGGGCGTCTTCCCAAGGGAGCTGCCAGGCCCAGAGCGCAGTCCTCGCGGGGACAGCGGGAGCCACGCGCGCTAAGGGGTTACACGAAGACAGTCGACACCTCTAATACTCCTCCAATACTCCAGCTGCCTTTCCAGCGCCGCCAGGCGCGCCCCTGGTTCACTATTTCTTTCCTCCCGCGCCCAAAACGAGGCGCTGTGTAGGAACTCGGGGACTGCGAACCCCCAGAGACCGCCCATCCGGGGGTCTTCACGCTCCGTGATGGGAACCGCCCTGGGCCCCGATGCCCTCTGACCCTGCTGGCCGGCGCTGTTTGCCGCCGGCGTCCCGCTTCTCCCAAGCGCCTGGCTTTGGACAGGACCCTCGCGCGGGGGGCTGCGGAGGAGGACGCTCCCGGTCGGGGGGGACGTGAAGCGCTGCTGGGGGTGCTGAGAGTGTCTGCACCCCCCGCCCCCCACCCCCCGCGCACGGTGACGGAGGACACAGCAAACGGTCTCCGGTCAGCATCTGCACGAGAGGGGGAGGGGCAGTTCCACGGGGAGGAGAGGGGTGTCCCACACTAGGGGGACCACTTCTTTACGTTGTCAGACTGGGGAAGATCTCTCGCCCCTTCATTTTCATACTGTTTTAGGGTTTCGTATTTTAGTACTTCATTTATTTTAGGGTTTTTCAAGCTCCTCTGTAGGATGATTAATAGTGAATACTCTGTGACACTTATTGATGGCAGTTTGGCTGATGTCTTCGTAATGTATTTCAAACACTGTTATTATTTGTACGTATTTTAAGCTAACCCCGCAATGAATTGAAATACCTTTCAAGCACGTAATTCGCTCCCCTTTGTTGTTGGTTTAACGATACAGGAGCCTGGGGGTTTCTCCCTTTCAAAATGTATCTCTTCTTAAGGAAACTTTGATTTTGTGTAACTTAACTTTTTATCATTATTTACTTCTCTATCTAAAAATAATTTTCATTGATTTAGACACTGATCTCTATCCATCTTAGTGACACTTGACTGTTCTGTTCTTTAGTAAATACATTTCGTTCTGGCGATGAGAAAGGGGGTCCTCTCCCAGCCACCCAACGGACAGCCGCTCCTCTGATCTACCGGAATGGTCCGTAGCCTCTTCCCAAATCGCCAATAAGATGGATTTGTGAGTGTCACTATAGCTACTATCATTGGTACTGGAGAAACATCAAAAATGCCATTATACACACACACGAAAGAAAAAGTTATACCGAGTTTATAATCATACGTGACCCATAATCAAGTGTATCTCTGACAGCTGATCGTTTTCTGGCTGTTGGCTGGGCGGAAGGGTTCCCCAGACCGGCTTCTGGCTCCACAGACCCGAGTCCTGTCTCTTCTCCGCTCAGGCCCCGCCCCCGGCGCCGCAGCCCCGGGCTCTGAGCATTTGGGTCTGCCCACCGTACGGAGGACCAGGGCTCCTGGGATGCGCCTGCCCCCCAGGGCACCCGGCAGAGCCTTCCCTGTGGGTGCTGCCCCTGAGCACCCCGTCCACACTGCCCAGGAGACACCAGCCGACGCAGCCCCGCGGCACAGCCCCTGGCCGCTCAGAATGAGGTGGACGGTGATGGGGAAGCCGGACTGGGAAGAGCTGGTGGTCTCGACCATTTGCAGGTTCAATATCTAAGTCCCTTACATTTCACCAAGCTACCTGACCTCGTGACCGTACTGCTGGAGCCTCACCTGGCTCACCTGGCAGCTAAAATGAGGAGCCAGAGGCAGGAGGGTCAATTAACCTCTACAAATACCAACATGACATTCCATCCCCTCGGGCCGGAAGCCTGTTGGCCGCACTAAGGCAGAGGTGAAGTTCAGACAGAAGACAGTCCGATTACTGAGTGACGTCATCATTTGATTTTCTGGTATACTTACAATAAAACATGTCGATCTGTTTTTAATGCTCAAAAATGGGAAATTAATTCTATTTATCTTTTAGATTGCTAGAAAATTATATATAAACTATGCCATTTCCTTTTTACCCAAAATTCCAGGAAGGGGTTTAATTGGTGTTATTCAAGTTTCAGGTTTTCTCATTATAATGAGAAAAATATTAATTTTACCCATCAGAACGGACAAGCCCCTCCAGAACCGACATCCTAGTCGGTGGATCACGCTGCACACCCTCCAGTACAGGCCGGTGTGTGTGTGTGTGTGTGTGTGTGTGCACGCGCGAAGGTCTCGGCGGGCTCCGTCCTGACTTACTTAATCTGCGGTATTATTGATGGATAAGCACGGATTTTCTAGAGTTGAATGGTTTCAAAATGGTCTGAAAAATATAGAGTTTTAGTGTCTTTGACACGTAAGATCTAGTTTGTGTTTTCCCTGCTTTTTAAAACATAAGCAACAACCAGTCAACAGAAGCTGAACTTAGACATGAAAAATAAACGTGTTTCTCCCAGCTGCTCCCTGTCTGTCTCCCGCCCAGGCTGCCATGCCCACCGCCTCTTCCCTGAGGAGGCAGGTCATCGCTTATCACCTGTTCACCACCTCCGCTCCGTCAGCGCCCAGATGTGCACCTGGACTTCCATAAGAGGCAATGGGACTTGGAGAGTTCTCGGAGACACGGGGACCCCAGATGCTGTGTGTGGTCATTTCACCGATGGGGGAGCCCATTTTTTCAATGAAAACAATTATGCCTCTTTGACTCTGGGCTGTAGCAGGGTGAGATTTCCTTCACACGGGGAGAGGAGAGATTATGACTCTGTTTGGTCGGAAATGTCTGAGACCCCCAGTTTTGTAAGGTCAATGCAATGAGGTCAAGTTCACAGGAAGAGTGTCTTTCTGCACTTGAGTTTATACCCGGAAACTCAAGGAAAAAACAACTAACAATAAACCCTTTAGAAGGATGGGATGGAAGATCCGGCTTCAACATAAATTGGCAAGAGTGTCGGGCTTTTTCATTAAAAAACAAAACCAAACCCAATGTGAGCTAGTGTTGGGATGTAGCTGTCGGAAAAAGGTACTTTCATCCGAGGCTTTGTGGCAGGAACACAGGAGCAGCCGGAGGCGGGCGCAGCCCGGCCTGTGCGGCGTTGCCGTTCTGCTCCCGGAGCTTTGAGGAGTCGGGGAAGACAGACCCGGTGGGATGCGGCAGAGCAGAGCAGGCCTCGGGGTGAGAGAGGCAACTTTCTGTCTCCAATTACGCGCAAGGTTACGGTGGGAGAAAAAGACGTTTGGACTCATTTGTATTAGTGTCGGAGGGCAGAACAAGCCCAGATGACGGGAGGCAGTGCACGCCGTGCCCACGGTGACTCTGAGGAGCTCTCGGGCGTTCAGAGGGAGAGCGAGACCCTGACGCAGGAGTTGCAGCTCCGCTCTCGGGCAGCCGTGCAAGACACAGGTGCAGCGCCCTCTCCCGGGGGCCTCCGGACGGGCCATCCCACCAGGGGAGCTTCAATCCGCTTCCCACCCCGAGACGGGACGCTTCGTAATACTTTCCTGATAAACGGCCTCATTTCAGATGGAAAGTTTTGAAGTAAACGTAATAAATTATCAGTACCTATTCAGCATGTCCCCGTTGTTTGCTATTTCTTGTAAAAAGGAGCATAAAGAAATACACAGAAAATAATTTACTGGAACCCAATACCCCAGCTTGAAGAATCCGTCACTAGTGTTTAAGATGTAAGGAGTAACAACGCCCACTCCTCACAAAGGGCGTCCTGTCGCTCTCCCCGCTTCCCGGAGCTTCCCCGTCGCTCTGCGTGCGCGGTCCTTCGAGGGCACAGGCATCGCGGGGCTGTCGGGAGGCCACTGGTGCTGGAAAACTCGAGGGAGGCACACACAGCTCATTGGCCTCCCCTTAGTCAGGCTTAGAGAAAAGCACCATCGTCGAGCCCCATTATCATTAGATCGTAACGAATACCGCTGTTGTGATTCTAAAGCCGGAAGTTTCTCTCTCACACAAAACTGCTTCTGCTCTATGCTACTTTGGTGTGTTGTAAACAAGTCATTGTTCGCGCCACAACAAAATTACTGAAGTAATAAATACCACACAGCTGAAAGGGAGAAGGAGCTCCTACCCTTCCAGGCAGCGTGGATGGAACCGGAGAGCTTTATGCCAAACGAAGTAAGCCAGGGGGCGAAAGACCAATACCACCTGATCTCACCTCTAAGTGGAACCTAATCGACAAAACAAGCAGATGAGAATAATAGAACCAGAGACGTGGGAATAAAGGACAAACTGACAGTGAGTGGCCAGAGGGGAGGGGAGAGGACCCATGGGCATGGACAATGGGGGGATGACTGTTGGGGTGGAGGGCTGGGGCAGGAGAGAGCAATGGGGGAAAAGGCAGGACAACTATAACTGAACAACAATAAATTTAAAAAAAGAAAAAAGAAATCGCCAGGAGTTAAAAGTATCTTGTTATTCTTAAATTATGGAATGTTCTAAAATATATCTGATATAGTATATGCATAATAAAGGTACACTCAAAAATCATCGCAGAAAAATTTCTCAATATGAGCAAACATTAATAATTGCACCCTATGAATAACAAGAGAATGCATTAAGATGTTTAGATCTCAACACAGCCTCAGCTCAGAAGACACCAGCCTCGCCTCTGCACCAGGGCTCTCGGGACGGCCAAGGCCGGGGCGGGAGCGGGGCAAGTTCGACCTGTCACAGTGACGTGTGCTCCTGGGCAGAGCCTCTCCCACTGCGCTCAGGGCCTGAGGCCACCCTCTCGGGGTGTGCAGGGGCCGCCCCAAGCACCCCACCCAGACAGCCCTCCCCCAGGGCGGTGCCCTTCACCTCGGGACTTGAATGAACCTCTTCCATTTTGCCCTCCTCCATTTCTCTTAGTTCTCTGCTACCTTAAGAGCAATCTACCTTTCAGGGGTTCAAGGTTGTCCCCCAGCACTGCAGTTCAGGCCTCCACCACCCCAGGCACAACGCTCAGTCCTGGGCCTCGCCCACGGGACAAACACCGCCCCCCCCGCAGCGTGACGGGGGCTGGCTGTCCGTCATACGAACTCCCTCCGTGATCACCACACAGGAGCCTGCCCTCTGCATCCAGGGGGCTCGCTCGGCGACGCACCACCGAGCAGAGCGGCAGCGTGCACGCGACCACATCACGTCTGGCAGGAGCACTTCTGACAACAGCATTATCTCCAGTTCGTAAAACAATGAGCCCTTTGGCCCTGTCGGACGCTATTTCACGAACTCCTTTCTCGGTCCACATTTCACCGGTGTCCGTTTTGCCGGTTGGTGCATGAATGGCAGGTACGGGATTGTTAGTCCCTGCAATCCTGTAGGATTTCTTCCCTGTTGACTTTCCGGAATTAAAGAAATACAACACGTCTCTAAGAAAGTACATTTTCCCATTTTTGTACTCTCAAACATTAGCAGGGAACCAAATTCTTAAAATACAATTCTCATGGTTCAGCTTATATAAAAATTCAAATTCAAATTAGAAAAAAAACCCTGTCCTTCCACAATTTCAAATCAGACAAATTGAAAGGCACACAGTTATTTCAAACATCAGCATTTCATAGTAAACTATTGCTCACTTGACCTACAGCACCTATAACTGTCTTTCTTTCATGCAAACACAACCTATTTTTTGTGAGTCAAATCTTAACAAAGACATAACATTTCATGCCAAATGTTAATTCAAATCCATACTATTAATGTCAGATTTTGCTATGCAGACCAGTTCTAGCCGGGGAAGTCTTAATGTACCGTGCATGTGAAAGTCACGAATGTTTAATTTCCTCAGCACACGGGGACTCTGACACAGAATCAATTTTTGTCTGGGAAGAAAAATGAAGGCTTTTTAAAAGCCTTTATTAAAACTATTGTAGCCTAATGGGTTTTTACTCTTTTTATTTCTAAAAGGTAAGAATGCAAGGCAATTTTGGTAAAAATAATGAGTAAGCAGTATGTAAGCTTTAATAAATATTAAATGCGAACATGCGGCTCTCCTAATGGGGGTCGTTACAGCCTTGCAGGAAAGCCTTTCCTCGCCCCCCGGGACTCGGGAGCATGTGACTTCCCGCACTGTCCTCCCTGGCGCGAGGGCCCGCTCACGCCTCTCCTTCTCATGTCGGTGCTTGCTGCTGAAATACAGCCGCCCTGTCTTAGGTTCCAGAAATAAGAAATCACAATGTATGCCTCCGAAATCCTTAGGTGCTGAGGAGGGATTTTAGACGAGCCCACTTCAAAGGAATTAACGCTCTCGAACACATTTCAATGTATGCAGAGTGAATTTTTGATCCCCCACTCTATGTGAAGTGAGATGCAGGGCACAGAGAATTTACATTCTCCTCCTTGAGGGTCTTTGAGCCCCTCCCGCTCCGTCAGGGCTCGGCCACCACACCCCTGTGACCCTGCCAGTCTAGTGTTCGTGAGGAGCAGCTTCCCCTCCCATAAGACAGTGACCATCAGCCCCGGCTGCTGTGGCTCAGTGGGTTGAGTGCTGGCCTGCGAACTGAAAGGTCTTTGGTTCAATTCCCAGTCAGGGCACGTGCCTGGGTTGTGGGCCATGTCCCCAGTAGGGGGCGCACGACAGACAAGCACACATTGACGTTTCTCTCCCTCTCTTTCTCCCTCCCTTCCCCTGTCACTGAAAATAAATAAAATCTTAAAAAAAAAGATAGTGACAATCGTCACATCGCAGTGGCTCTCCTGGTAGTGTTGTCTAAGAGCCAAGACATAGCTTATATGAAGTAACCTCATAACTTATGAAATATTTTAAAGGTGAGTTATTACTATTAGAGAATTCTGTTGCTACCACCGCTGCCCATCAGAAACCAGAGTTTCCCACTACCCCTTTCTCCTGTTAAACTAACCCCTTTCGTGTCCAAGTTCTAGGAAGGAACCTCTTTGTTATCACGAGTTCTCGGTATTCTATTCTGCAACCTCCTTCGCAAGAACCATCTAGATGGTGTGACGGACACATTCCGGGGGAGAAGCCCTTCCACCAGGAGTCCCCTGTGCGAATGCGGCCAGTCTCGGGCACGGGGCATTTCAGGGTGAGTCCACTGGGAACGGCAGGGCGGGCACTGGGGCTGGGACTTGGGGTGACACTTCCCAGTGACACGGCCTTCCCTCCCCCCACCCGAGGTCTCGTTTCAGGGCCGACACAACCTTCGCTCACACAGACAAGACAAGGCTGCCCGCCGCAGCGCTGGGGTCTGTCCGGAAGGATGGATCTGAGTCCCCCCCATCGGAGAGGAGAACAACTCCGAGACCCGGTCTTCTCATCAGCACGGGCAAACCACATGGCCGACAGCGCGTCAGCCGTCACACGCTCTGGCTCGAGGCCTGCAGGGTCCGGCCGAGCAGCCCACGCCGCCTGCCAGGGCCCGCCCCTCTGCTGTCGGTCACCTTCCGGGCTGGTGAGGCCACGTGCGCTCCTCTCCCAGGGGCGCAGACAGCAAGGTCACCGAGACTCTAGGGCAGCCCCTCAAGGCATCGAGACTTCAAAGGATGACAATCAGACAGAGCGATGAACTGTCCTTAGAAGGAGTGCTTTATGACTTGGGGTACACCCTAACAACCGTACTCCTTAAAACTAAAGTTGTCTGGATAAGACAAGAGTCATGGGACATCCCCAAAGAGAGAGGGATGCGCCGACACTTCTCGGAGGACCCTGGCGAGGGGCCGGCCCTTGGCGGCAGTGGGGCTGGCGCCCACCCCAGAGCGGCCCCCGCTTGTCCGGGGCCAGCCCGGGGCGCAGGGCAGCGCGTGCTTCTCGGTGCTGCCCAGGGGGGCCGGGACCTGCGGCCCGTGCCTCTCGGACGGAGAGAGGAGCGAAGTCCCCACACCTTCCCGCAGAGGCGGGGCCTGCCTGCCATAGGGGGTCACCCCGGGACTCGCCGTCTTCCTCGGTTGCCGAAACCGCTGGACAGAAGCCCTGCGGCTTCCTTTTCACTGGAACACACCACACTCCACTCACTCACTCGCCCATCCGTTCCCTGCACGGACAGGTCCTGGGTGCATCGTACACACTAGGGAGCACGCTAGAGTAGGGCCTCTCTGAGGAAGGCAGGCGGCCCCCACAGTAAAGAAGGAGAGCCACAGAGTGGTAAGGGGGGCCTGGACACCAAAGAAAACCAAGGGGACCGAAGGGGACAGAGTGTCCTCGCAGGAGGAGAGCCTGACAGCTCAGAGCAAACCGGCCCGCGTCACTGTGCTGTGACGAGTGCTCTGCTGGGGTGACCAGGAGACCTGGTCACGTGCGAGGCATCAGGAACACTGTGCTTTTCTGTGGGTACTTCTCCTGGGGGGGCCACACTCCCGGCCCATCCCTCGAAGTCCGGGGTTTATTCTGTCTGTGTCCTGTCACGTGACCCTTCCCCACCCCTACCCCACGGCCCCGATGAATGAGACCAAACCCACCCACTGCCGTCACAAAGAGCGAGACAGAGGCTGGTGATGAGCTCCCTGCCCAAACCCAGTGCCCCAGTGTCATCTGTGAGGGTCTCTGTGCATCGGGGTCCGGGTTTGCTCTGCCAGAACCGCCGGGATGCCAGCTGTGCTCTCAGGAAGGAACCACTGAGGACAAACCCGCGACCTCTCGCCGCACCTGCCCTCCGTTCTGTCTGCTGCTCCCCGTGCCGCACACCGGCTCTGCACGCGTGGTTTTCGCTGACTCGGCTCGTCCATCATCCCACCCGAACACAGCGGCACCAGCAAAGCCACGGGGCTCGGCCGTGCCCCGGCCCGGTGTCAGCGGCCGATGGGAGCCCTGCACCCCGGCACCCAGCACAGGGAGCTCCGGCACCGCCACCAGCGCCACAGCGGCCCACTGCGCCACCTTCCCACCTGGACACGACCCTCAGGCGGCCTCCTCTTTGGGGAAACAAGCGGACAACATGGCTCAAGGAGCCAAACGGTTTAGAAGGGAGAGAAGTACATAAAAGGCACTTTCCACAAGAGAATGTAGAGCTTATCCATCTCAGATGGACGTGTACATCAATAAAATTAGCTGTCTTTGGACCAGACAGTATCGGGAAATCATCTCATGTGCACGGAGAAACAGAATTCATCCAGGAAACATAATTTAAAACGTTCGTGTCTTCTCCGGTCCCGAGAGTCCATGGGAAAGAGGGCAAGGTCTCTGGTGTTCGTCTGCTTGTCTTTTAGTCAGAACACCTCCTTTTTCACGTGCCACCGTAAAGGGACAATCACAGGGACACGGCCAGTGAGACGTTCCAGGGGGACCCCTCCCGGCCTGGAAGTCTGATCGTGGGCTTCCTCCCATCAGGAAACCGGCCATCACCCTCCCTCACTGCTGCCTGCAGCGGCGTTCACGGCCAGCCCCCCTCTCTCTCTCTCTCTCTCTCTCGCTCTCTCTCTCTCTGCGGCCTGGGTCCGCTTTATTCGGTGCATCAGTCGGCACCAGGGGAGGGGCTCTGCTCTGGCCTGACGGGAACCTGGCTTTGCACTCCAGCCGAGCCTGCCACGTGCCCCAGGGGCCAGGCCCTCCATCCACACACGGCACCGTCCCCTGTCTCGCTGCAGCCTCGGCTTCCCGGCCAGTGGCACCTCTGCTGGCCGGGGGCAGGCTCGGTGGGAAGGACAGAAGACGGCCTTGCGTGCGGATGAGCCTGCACCCACGTGCACATGTGTGTGGGGTGTGTGAGCGTGGCCGCGGGCACTCAGTGTAGGTTCTTGAGCACCCTCCAGCCTCTCGGAGAAAGCAGCAGGGAAGAATCAGGCGTGGTACCATTTCGGAACATAAACAGGAGGACCGGGATTCCCACTCCCCGTGACCTGTGAGGTGACAGACCAGCTGGTGTCCTCAGGATCTCCGCCCATTGTCGTTTCCACTTCACCGCCAACAGCCCCATCACACCTCAAACGGTCTCCTCTCCCCGCATCCCTCCGCATTCATCCTGACTTCACAATGTCTTCTACGACCACTTAAAAGCACCCTCTCTCCTTGCTTGCAATTGCTTTATGCATTTCCCTGCATGTAACCTTTTTAATTCTCTTGAAAAAAAAAAAAAAAACAGCCAAACCCAAAGCTCTGAGTTTCACACATGCTGATGGATGCTGTGACCGATTGTTTAATAAGACTTTGCCCATGACCGTGGGTAACGCAGGCAATCTTGGTGATGGCTCTGAGCGGAGGAACCGAAACGCTAACCCCTATCTGCAGCCCAAGATGGAACCCCTGGGCCCCGACGCCCACAGCGAAACCAAAGTGCATTAACCACGTGAGTCAACAAGTGAGGGAGAAAGAACGGGGGGCGGGGGCTGCTTCGCCCTGTCTCTCCCGGATGCACAAACTCCGGGGGTAAAACGGGTTTGCTCCGCACGGGGACACGGTTTCCCGGCAAGGCGCGGGGGCCGTGCTGCTTGGGCTCCTCCTTGGAGACTCGACCTGAAAGGTCGCAGGGTGAGTGGGAGAGAGGGCACCGGGGCCCAGAGGAGGACCGGCGCGACCCCGGGACGCAGCTGGAGGGAACCGTGCGGGTGAGTCCTCTGTCACCTCACCCTAGAGACCCAGAGCCACCGCTCCCAGGGCCGCGGTGGTGGTTGGCGGAGGGGCCGCTAGGGGGCAGTGATGCTGAGGGCAACGCTCAGGCCAAGAATCTGGAAAACAGTGTGGAGCGTCCCCCAAAAGTTGGAAATGGGTCTGCCTCACGGCCCCAGGGGTTCCGCGACCGGAAGTGTATCTGGAAAACCCAAACAGCACTTGGAGAGCATGCGTGCGCCCCTGTCCGCCGCAGCGTCGTATGCCCCCACCTTCCTCCCCTCCCCCGAGCTGCGCACAGAAAGCCTCGGGCGAGAAGCTCACGCCAGACCCAACGTATTTGCCAATGCTGAGGTTCCGAGGCGCCGTTTGCTTTCTGGGTTGTTTTTTCTCTTTTTTAATTTTCTCATAATAAGAGGTACATGGCTCTTACAATGCTCTCTTCTCCTTGATGAAAGATGTTTTTAAGCTGTTTCCTGGCTTTGCCCTGTTTTCTGGCGGTGGGAACGTGTAAGATTTATCATCTCAGCGACTCCCCAGTGCGCGGCACAGGGTTATTAACTGCAGTCACCTTGCCGCACACGCCATGCCAAGAACGTATTTATTTCGTGCCTGTCACTTGGTGCACCTTGACTACTGAGTTTTCCTTTTCAGTTCTTCTTTACCCTAGACCTGGTCTCTGATGCTGTCTATAATTTTTGAATGACCCTCCTGTGCTTGTTGTGAGTTTTTGTTTTAAGTGGCACCCACTCTCGAGGGTCCCGCCACCGTGGGAGCTGCCCAGAGGGACTAGGGGCTGCAGGAGCAGCCCAGCCAGTGGGCGGGGCGGGGGGGGGGTCTCTGAGACCCAGACCCCTCAGATGGGCTGCTCACATGGGGAGCAGGGGCGGGCTTCTGCAGGAAGCAGGGGGAGAGCAAAATCGTTGGGGACCGGGGCGATCTCAATGGCAGGAGGTGAAAGGTGGGCCTGGTCAGCGGAGTGAAAGTTGCTCTGGGACTCTGTAGACGATGCCCTAGATCAGGCTCCCCAGGAAACAGGTGAAGGTGATGTTTACCTGCAGGAGAGGTGTGAAGACAGGCTTTTGGGTGGGCAAATCTGTGAGGGCTGAGGGAAGAGGGGAACCGGGGAGCAGTGGCAAGCACAGGCCCTGGGGAGTCGAGATCAGCTCTTCGGAGACGTCTTGACTGGAGGCAAGGGGCCGAGGTTTCCGGGAGTCCCTGCGTGCTGAGGACCCTGGGATGGCATGGCCTCAGCGGGGAGGCCCTTTAGCCTCTGACAAACACCAGGAGTCCCTCGCCCAGCAGCCCTGGGGGCCCACCGTGCCCAGGGAGGGCAGGGGACGGCACAGCAGCGTCTGGGAGGGAAGTGGCATCTGGTTGCCTCGTTCGTCCCTCCCTGTTGGGGCAGAGCCCCACGCGGGATCTTCTGTGAGCTCGCCCAGTAGACCACACAGCACTTCAAGGAGGCCGTTGTCACCTACCGCCGCACCGATGGCCCTTAGGCCCTGTTTTGTCGGAACCGAAATGGCAGGCATAACTGTCGGACATGGGAAGATCGTCCTTCCCTCTGTCATGAGCTCCCGGGCCAGTGACTCAGTGCGCACAAAGTGGGGGACAGGCCCACCGGGGACATGTGTCTGGCGGCCAGTGACACGGAGGCTCTCAGGTGACTGCGTGGCTGTCAGGGTCAATGGTGTTAATTAAATGCTTAATTTGCTACTGAGCAATAAGTGAGGCTCGGTTTGAATTAAAGCTCATCAATTATCTAGTAAATGCACATGTTTCCAAGTGTAACATGCTTAAACACGCTTCAGCCGCATTTTGTGTGCGGTGTGGCACATGGAACAAGCTGTACATGTTCAATGCATGTAACTCAATGCGTGTAAGGGCCTGGGGATGGGATACACTTAGTGTAGAAACCATGACCACCAACAAGGACACAAACAGATGGTCGCCTTCCAAAGCTTCCTCCTGCCGCCTGTATTTCACCGTGTATTGTCAATACGCAGGGACAGTGTTCTTATTTCTAGAATAATCATAAACATGAAAAAAGTAAGTCGATAGCAAATGTATCAAATCATTACTTTATAAGTATTTTGGTATAATGAATATCATTTTGTCATTTTATTTTTTCATACTTTCCAGTTTATCCTAATATAATGTGTACTTTGTGATGAAAAGGATTCAATTTGAGGGAAGCATTTTGGCAAACTAACTTGTGGAAATAATATTCAATAAGCTCTGTTGCATTAGCAAAGATTATGAACTAAATTACCATTTCTATTACAGATAACTCATATGGTTGGTTGTTAGAAAATATGCAGGGAAAACTTACAGTGAAATAGCTATCTTAAGCTTAGGAATAAGTGTATTGACTTATTTGAGGCGAACTTTTTGATATGAGTGCCCTAACTCAGTTCCCGGATTCTCTGCCTGGGGAGGAAGAGTTTGGGGTGCACACAGCCATCTTTGCACGCAGCACGGAAGTGTGCCTGTAGCCCGAGAGATCCCAGAAATGCGAGTCTCTTCATCAGATTGTAAGTGATCTCGTGCAGTGAGTCAGTGAGAGTGAATCCCGCACTTAAATGATTTAAGAGCCATCCCAGTGAAAACGAAACCTGAGCTAACTCACTGGGGCCGGATCCAGCCCAGAGGCCAGCAAGTCACATGAGCGCTGGACTGTGTGCTGGGGTGGGGCGGGGGGAGGGGGGCGGGTTCTGACAGAGAGGAGTGGGGAGGGTGGGCTGCCCAGTGCATCGTGAGGCCCCAGGCAGCACTAATGTACAAGACGCACCGGCCGCCTGTTGCAACGGCAATGCTGACACTTACTACTTCATACATCACTGGAGTAAATTGCACCGGTTTCTTTTATTTTTTTACACGTAGAGACTAAATACATAAAACTGTATATGCGATGCTTACACAATCTTTAAAAACCTGTTCTCTCTCTTGACTGAGGTCGCCCACGTCGGTAAAAGCCTCACTGCAGTCCCACCTCTTTCCCTGGGCTTGTTAGCTCCTGAGAACGGCCTGGCTCCCCGCGCCCGCCCGCCCCCCGCGGCAGCTCGCTGTGCCGGAAGAGTTCCCATCCCCAGGGTGTTCGCGAGTCTGTGTGTCTGTCACCACGGGACTGAAGAAGCGAGGAACGAAGAAGCACAATGAAACTCCCACGTGGCTGACGCCGTGTGTCTACCGGGCAGCTCTGACCCCGTGTTTGGAGTTTCTCCCGTTGACGCCGTTGCCCATGGCCACCTCTTGCTGGACACTGCATATGATTTCACATTTGCAAATTGAAATTTATGGTCTCCCTTGACCAAAATAAGGATGGTTCGCTGAATCAAATGATCCAGAAATTACCTATTCTGAAATAACGAATTAGGTTGGAGCTGTTTTCCATGTGACAGGGTCCATATTTTTCTTTTTTGGTTTTAACATGTTTAATAACTCGGTGAATAAATGCAAAAGAAGAATAACACATGACATTCTGAAAATAACCAGAGTAACACACAGAAGGTGTATAGTGGAAAAGTAGCCACTCAGGGGAAAAATTAACACGGGAAACCCGATCACAACTGTTAGCTAATGGATTAGGACTCAAGGTACTAATTAAGACCAACGAGGCCTCACGGGATGAGAACACAGTCGTTTTAAAGTCAGTGTCCCCTCTTCAATAACATAACAAGGAAATACATCTAAGAGGCACGGTGTCACCACCTGCGTAGGGGAGCAGGGATATCGCGCGAGTATCCGTGATGCACTGGTAAGGCGTTCCCGCACGGCGCTTGCCTGAGCTACGTCGGAGCCCAAAGTAACGAGATGCCTGTGAGGTCTCCTGAAATGGGTCACTTCATCGGGGGTGGGTGGGGGGAGTCCAATGAATAACACAATCTAATAAAATCTGTTCTACCTGAACTCCGAGGTGTTAAATAAGCTCCCATAGTATTTCTGTACATGTGCCTTCCTCACGCGTCTCAGTTACTGAAACTACTTTCACTGAAATGGAAGCTGTCTTTGTGGACACATGTGAGCACACACACCTCCAAATGGGATCGAGCTGCATTTCACAATCTCACAGTCGGGCATCGGCCCGGGGGGCTCAGGCAGTGTCCGACCCCGAGCGGCCATCCCGGGTGGGCGCAGGGCAGGGCTCTGGTCCTCACCCCCACGCCCCACCGTGCTTGGTCCCCAGTCGGGAAGGTCGTCCCCTCCAGAGACACACGTGTCTCCGGACTTGTCCCTGGCGCTCCCTCCACCTCAGCCCCAGCTCTGAGCCGCAGCCTCCTCTGAGCTCCTTGAAGTGAGGCCAGCAAATGGCTCTAAATTACCCCATTTACTCACACGGAGAACAGGTGTTCCTTTGGTGTGTGCTGGAGTTAATAATCTTTATGAGGCAGCTCATGTCTCCATCCTTGCCACAGTCACATTGCAGAGAAGGTCACAATTTTAAACGTCTGGACTGGTTTGTCTCTCCCAATATCTGGCAGTGAATGGGGGGAGGAGACGGAGAGGGAAGGCGTCTGCAGAGACGGGTTATCTGGGTTCCCTGAGCGCCCGCCACGAGGCACCCGGGGTGCATCTGCATCGCCCTGTGTCCACAACCTCGGTGTGGTCGGAGGTCACACCAAGTCGGCCCCCAACGCCAAGGCAACGGGCACACACAGGACGTAAAGCAGAAACCGTCGACCACCGACTTTGAGCAGGGATTATCGGGTCCAACGGAATTCAACGCCCACCCTGCGCTTTCCTGACGGAAACGATTTCAGATGAGGCACACAGAACCCGCAGCAAGGTCTCTGAGCTTTGTCTGAGGACAGTGACTCCTTCCCCTCCCGGCCAAGGCCACCCCTCACCACCCCAGGGTTTCCTCTTCCCACCAGAGCCCTGGAGCGCACGGCGGGTCAGCCCACAGACGGCTGTGGCTGTGGCATGGTGGGAGGTGGCACAGTGCCATGACCCTTCAGTCCCTCGCTGCTGGTTCTGATGACGCGCCACCCGTCACTTCCCTGCGGGGCGGGTTGCCGTAGCAAGAGAAGCTGCGTTCTCTTAAAAGTCGTTCACTTTCCAAATAACCGATTCCTCTACTTTTTGACCGCTTTTTAGCCTATCCTATGTAAAGGATTAATGGTCCCGGAGATGCGAATGGTAATGTGTGTCGCAAGGCAATTCTGATTTAAATACATCATTGATTACAGAGATAACACGCAACGCAATTACAGCTCAAGAGTTCCTATGCAACGCCTCTTAATATGTGCGACTTATCTATGACACTTGAATTCATATTATTAAATAATTATGTTTTAATTTCCACTTGAGATGTTCTCCTGAAGGAAAACAAACAAAAAATACATAAAACGCAAGATCAAGCCATCACTACACGACCCTGAGCTCTGTAAATATTAAGTTGGAAAAATCATCATATTCCTCGCGCGACTTATGACATGTCAAAACATTAGACTCGGGTAGAAAATCAACGTCTACTTTTTCATGTAAATTCTACAGGCAGCAGCTGCTAGCTGCCAGCAGACCGCGTGCTGCGTGCATTGGGCATCCAGTCCCCGACTCCACGGATGTAATGGGGTTGGTTCATACAGATTCTGCAACATTCTTCCTTCTTCTGTGAAACTCCTACCACTGTGGCCGCGACGGAGCGACAGTGTGCACAGCAGATTTAGCGAGTCACAGCACTGTGTGGGGATGAGGGAAATGCATGTGATTGGATGGGCGTTGGGGGCGGGTGCCAAGAGATCAGGCTTTGGGAAACACGGCACACCGAAATACACAGATTTAGCAATAGCACGCAAGGCAGCAATCATCGGATTAATGATTTCCTTAAAGATCGCCATTTGACAATTTCGGCAAGTTGGGATCCAAGTAAATTGAAGATAATTGTAAGTTCTCCTCCGTGTTCCTGAGAGTATTAAGTTGGAAAGACAATTAGCATTCCAGGGAGTAGGAATTTCTCCCATTAAGTGTTCTGCCCAGATTGGAAGCCCGCCAAGCCGCTATCTAAAAATATCCACTTAAACTACTGTTTTCTGAAAGAGTGGAGAGATTTTTTGTCTTGTGGATTTAGATAATTCCCAGGCTCCCAACCTATTCTTCACGTTGGAGCTCATGTATGTGTGAGAGTCCCCGCGGCAGCGAGAGTCCCGGGCCGCCCGCATCTCCCACCCAGCACCTGTTCGTGGGCCGGCCCCGGTCCCACCCCGCGCTCAGTAAAGCCAGGGGAAGAGCCGGTAGCGTCCATAATGTGCCGGGATGTGTTCACAGAATAACACCATGACAATGCAAATATCAAATACACCGTGGTGCCGCTATTGGGTGTAATCCGAGCCCTGAAACCGTCGCCTTCTGTGGCACACCATTTTCCGTAAAAATCCGTCATTCTGTGCGAACAGTAAGTAGTGCTTTTGATTGATCTCCGTGTGGGAGGCAGCCCAGGGAGTCTGCAGGCTGAAAGCGTGAACACGTCCCCCGTTATTGGAAAGGAACCATTATTAGGATTTTTTAATATAAAACCATGCTCTATCCAGCAAAACCGTGACAGCGTGCACCTTTTCCGATAATCAGACTTCACAACCACGGGTGACTGTGGCTTCCGCAATAAATACGCCGGAAGACAAGGAAGGACAAACACAGCGGCCCCAGACGAGGCTGCCGCGCTGCGTGAGCTGTGGCCAGTAGAGCGAGCCACGCCCTGCCGCGGCCCAGGGGAACAGCCGGGAGTCCTTCCTGCCCTAGCCAGGAAACGGACCCCAAGGTGGTGCAGGCTCCCAAGACTGTGAATGGCAACATCAGTGTCTGTTATCTGCACTCGGGATTGCACGGCCCCAGAAGCACGCCATCTAGCCCCTTCCGGACACCGGACCGGGCTTCCCGAGCCCGGCGAGCCGCCTGCCACGTGGGCAGCGCTGTGTCCGCAAACCCTCCGACACCGCGAGGGCTCCTGAGGCGCTGCAGCGCCCCAGTGGCAGCTCCCCGTCCATCCTCCAACAGGAACAAAACAGAGGGTGGCATTTCTCTGCACGCCTGAGGAAGGGAGCTAGTTAACGAAGATTTGTGTTTAAAAATACATTTTTTTAGGATTGAAGGTGCTTTTTTTTTCATTGCAATTCTTCTAGTTAAAACCCTGGACCTCACTGCCTGTGCAATCTCCTGCCCCACGCCCTTCGGGTCCGGTGAGGAAGCTGCGTGTTTTGCCTGTGCTCGGAGGGTCCCACCCTGTCACCCGTCTGCAGGCTCCCTCCTTGAGTGTGCTCCGAAAGCCGTGGCCTTCTCGGGTTTGGAATGGAAACAGCACTGAAATCGCAATGTCATAGGGAGGGCTACTTGACGTCACTGGACACGGCGATTCGCCCAGGGTGGCACGGATAGATAAAGGCGACAGAGATGAAGTCCCCCGGGGAAGCCCCCGCCAGCGGGCTGCCACCTTGTCCCACCGTCCTGTCTGCCCCGGCTCTCCCTCCATTCCGACCTGTGCTGTGAACAGAGGAGAAGCTGATTCACCTCCAGGGGAGAACTTCGCCGCCGCCCTTTCCTCCCTAACGCCGAACCTCTGCATTCCCAGGCTCTGCGTAACCTGCCCCCGGCTGCCCCCGGCCACCCCCTGGCCTTCTGAGCAGCCGAGCCCCCTCCTTCCATGGGACCAGCGTGCCCGTCACCCACTAACCGCCACACTCGCCTGTGTCTGCTCATTCAGTCCCGTTGCCTAAAATAAGATCCCCCCTCCTCGCACTTTGAAAGTCCATTTGAAATTCTATTTTTACAGTCTGAATTTCCCTAACCAACGATGATCTCTCTCCAGCTACTGATCTTTATTTCATCCTGGAACGTGTGGCTTAGTCTATGATTTATTGTCATTCATTTTCATTTCTCTCAAAGCGTGTGGACTCCAAAAAATCCCCACACACTTTACCTTATATTTCTTTTTTATGTGTCCCAGCACACCGCCTTCCGTTCGGAAGGACCTCCTATGCCTGGCTCCCTTGAAGACTTTGCAACAGACAAAGAAGGAGAACTTTAAGAGAATCAACTTCCATATCCTTCCACAGGTATTTCCCCTAAATATAATCTGCCTGAGAAAGTGCTGTAATTTTTATCTCATGATTTTGTTCATTATCTTGTTTTTAACTTTTCACTTTTCAAAAAAAAATGGCGCACGGCCCACCTACCCTCAGCCACGCAGTGAGGGCCGCCTGCGTGCCAGACAAAGGGTGTTGATAATAAATGACTCTAATTTTGGAGCAGCAAGTCCTGCTGAAAGTCGGTTTGTTTTAAGCTCGTTGTTTTTGATGAAAGTGAAAGAAGACGCCGTCAGACTGCCAGATGATAGATCACTGGAGATAATTTTTCGAGATAATTCACTATGCAGTGTCTCGATGCATAATTCAATTTATCACAGTTCAGTTCGGTTCAGAACGTGTTCGCTGGATACCTACTGTGCTCAAAATTATAGTATCGGGAAGAAAGTGCCAGGCAAAGAGAGGAACGCAATTAACTAAGTCATTAGTTAATTAAGATACAGATAATGAGATCATACAAATGAGCAGCCGAGAACAAAAAGGGTGCGAGGGCGAGCGGAGAACGCGCTGCAGGTGCGTTCAGGGAACCGTGCAGAACAAGGGCGAGGCCCCGAGCTGGGCCGGGTGCAACGGGTCCAGACCAGGCCGTGAGGCGTCAGCACGACCTCCGTCACGGAGACAGACCACCTCTCCGACGAGCCAGTTGACTGCGACCTCGCTGTGCCAGCTGCCCACTGTGCCCCTGCAGGGACCCTCCGAGGATGTCTGTCGTCACAGCCATCAGCTGGAAGAGGAAGCTGGGGCTCAGGAAGGTCGATGGAGCGAAGAGGCGGAAGAGAAACAGAACAAACAAGACGGTTCTTGGTGACGAGGCGCCGTCGCAGTCCCCAGCCTGCACAGTTGGGCAAGTGCTGGGCATGCCTCCCCTCTCCTGAAACCTCGTCGAACACACGGCAAGCCCTCCACTGCGTGCTCGTCCACGCACAAAAAGGAAAGGACGGGAGGAATAACGGAGACGTCCACCGGGAGCCCCCCGAGCGCCCTCCCACCCCGGAGTGCCCCCCCCCCCCGCCTTCGGGGCTGGCTCCCTGGGGTCAGCACACCCCAGGTGAGAAGGGAGTGAAGGGAACCGAAATGCAAGCAGTCCTGGCTTCCGGTGGGAAGGACAGGGAGCTCAGGGGGGCCCCAGTCCGCCCTCCCCTCCTAGCCTTTATCCTGCATGTTTCTGATTCCTCACCTCCTACCTGAGAATGAATTAGGCTTAGTCTGCAAGTGAAGAAACAGCTAACGCACGTTGAAGAATTATTGCATGAACCTATGAACAAAGCCATGGCAGGTATGTCGTGTAGAATTCCTAAGGCCAAAGGGTCAAGAGCCTGGGCTCTGCAGCTGGACAGGTCTGGTTCATGATGGATCTGCTCTGCGACCTTGACCATTTCCCTGGCCTGCCTAGATTTCGGCTGTGTTGGGAAGATGGGGGGAACAACGTCGCACGCCTCAGGGGTTTACAGACAAGATAAAGCGAGGTGATGCGCACGAAGTACTGGGACGGTGGTTTCACGGCCTCCCAGTGCCCGCGAGTGCTCCTGAAGGAACCCTCGCCACTGTGGTTAGCAAATGGCTCTCATTGCACTTTACTCCGAACACGGTCCACAGCAGGGCATTTTCATCAAATGAAGGGATTTTGTAGAAGGAACAACAAAACACGATTTTATCACACAGCATTTGGGTTGCACTGTACTCTGAATCGCACTTTGGAATAATTTATTATCAGAAGATTCATTTACAGAACACAAATGTCTGTGAATTAACATTTTACAGGCCACATGTGGGTACTTACGATATTTTATTTTTACATAAAAACGCCCACCTTTCCAAAGAGCCATTTGACCATCACCTCAGTTTGCCAGCTGTACACTGAGCATCTCTAAGAACGCTCAGAGGGTTTGTGATCGCCGTCCTCAGTGGCCGAAGGAGGAAACCAGGGTCCAGGAAGGTCAGTGGAGTGAACAGGTCACCCACCGCACAGTCACCGCCCAGCAGACCCGGAAGCACGTGCCTGTGGCCCCGCACACCTGCCCTTCAGGTGTGAAAGTCACCGAGATCCCAGGCAGCGCTGCCTGCAGTTTGCCGAGCGCCTGCCTCTCTGTGTGATCTGCTCATTCTCTTGAAGACCACCTGCCCCCTCAGCTCTTGCCTCTTCATTGAAAGTCATGGATTCCCCTGATTTACTGACCGAGATTTTGAGAATATCGCTTTACTCCAGGAAGCCAGAGCCGCCCAGAAGTGCCGTCCTCCTCTGTGTGGACACTCTCCGGCCCCACGCCTGGCCCCCCTCAGCCCCCACACTCATCCACCCCCCGACCTGTTGGCTCTCACGGTCCCCAGGTCCATCGCTTCCCTCCATGCCCGGCCCCACCACACCAGTCCGAGCTGCTCCCGTATTTCCTGCAGAAATGCATCCGCAGCCTCCTAAAAGGTGCTGGCAGGTCACATGTTCCCCTGCACACAAAACCCACTCCCTCTCACTGGAGGGAGAGAGGGATTTTCTAGAACAAACACGGTCATGCCTGTGTCTCCCCTGTACTTTGAGATGAGAAAAGTCACAAGCGTGGCTTGTCAGAGCCCACATGGACGGGTCCTTGCAAACATCACCGATTCCTCCTGGCCCATCTGGTCACCGAGCACGAGCCGCAAGAACAAGGCAGGAGGCAGGGTCCTTCCACCGGGCTGTATTTCCTTAAACCGCACCCACTCTCTTCACGAGGCTGTACTGTGACCGTGAGGTGTGCTGCACGTGGTGAGTGGCATGCAGGGGCAGGTGTGGCTCGGCCCAGGCTGTCTCTCCTGCTGCCACAACCACCGCACACCTGGGGCTGAAACCAGGACCATTTCCCATTTGCTGTTCTGCAGGTGCAAGTGCCACGCGGTCCCCCCAGGCTGCCCTCCTCCTGGGGGCTCCGGAGAGAAGGGGTTTCCAGGCCCCTCCGGCTCCTCTGCAGGATCCAAGTCCATGTGGTCCTCCTGGAGGTCAGGCTCTCTGTGCTGGCCGGGTGACAGACGGCTGGGGGTCCCTCTGTGCTCTGCAACTTCCCTGCCTTGGCCCACGGCCCGCCCCCCCTTCCTGGAGCCAGAAGCAGAATCTTCCCCTCAGTGCATCCTCCCTTCACCCATCCGGCCGGCCCTTCCCCCGTCTGACATGAGCTGGAGGAAGGTCCTGCCTTCTCGGGGAGCTGGTTTTGTCTTACGTGTGATAAGAAGTGGGTGTTCCGACCACAGGAGCAGTGCGCTGTCTGTGTTGTTGTCAGAGACTCCACGCAAAAGGGGCCTCTTTTTTGTGACGCCCGAGTCACCGACAGGGCTCCGTGAACGGGAAGGAGCTCAAACAACCATCGAGGGGGAGAGCTGAGGCAGTCTTGGTGTCGGCCGTCCAGGCCTCAGCGGCGGCGCCCGAGAGCCCCCCAGGGCTTGCGAGGAGGGCACCGGTGGTTCACTGGCCCCGGGGATCTGTGCCCACGGCTGTTCCTGTCGCCACCTGGCTCCAGCAAACTGCGTTTTTATCTCCTTCCTTCGTTCGCCAGAAAGCCAACCACAAGGCGTGCACAGAGTGTCGAAACCGTGTCCAAACGCAACGCAACCTCTGAGATACCTCGCGCCTTCTTCTCCCTGCAAACCCGCAGCCCAGGCATCCCTTCCAGCCCCCTCCACGTTCCTGCGTGGAAGCCGAGATGCAGGTGGGAGTCCCCAGGTGGGAGTCTCCAGGTGGGAGTCGGCGGCGATTGGGTCTGGGGCACAGCTGAGGGGAGACGCCACCTGAGCCCTGGCCCGGGTCCTGTTCACTTCACCGGCGCGATGACGCTGCTTCCTCCCGCCCCGGGCGATGGTGGCCCGTGGACAGCGTGTTATCCCTGCACATGTCTCCCCAGAGGTGCAGCCCAGCACACGCATAATCGGCACCTGGATAACACGCTTGTCACTTGCAACTGTGATTAAATGAAAAGGCGAGAAGTCCTTGGAGCTTAATTGTTCTGTGGGCAGGTGGCCAGGAACCGTGTGGGTCCAGCCTGTGTATTTCATTATTTGATTCCTGCTAAAATCCCCAAACTGACTTCTTAATAGTGTGCCATATCCCCCTGTATTTTAGGCTACAAATAATGGTTTCAGTGAAAACATATAGTACCCATATTTAACAATGAAATTGTTACTTAATTTTAACAATGAAAATTAAGTATAACAAATTAAATAAATTCCACATATGAAATGGCCTATAGAGAAATAGGGTAATATTCTTTTTATTTTAATTAAGTTTTGCCAATATTTCTTTTAGATTTTTTTTCTGTTTAATTTTCCCCAGGGCTGTAGTAATGTCCTTCCTTGGCAATAAAATTGACTGAGTCAATATTTTAGCACTAAATATCCACAACGATACTTTAATCTTGGAGTGATTTACTAAGCATGTTTATTTTGTAATTATTGAGAATCCTTACACCATACAACCTATACACTGACAGAATTGTTTCCCGCCCACAGACTCCAAGCTTCTGACTTCACTGAGGATGCACGTGGGGCCTGACAAGCCGTCCGACTGTGATGACCAGCGAACCAACCACACAGCCAGGCTCACCAGAGGGGGCCTGTGACTCCAGCCGGCTGAAGACCCTCCCTGGGCTGATGAGGCGCCACCATTACCCGTCGCACATGCCTTTGAAGGTGCTGCACTGAGCAAACTCTTGAAGGATGTTTCACTACGGAAAATGTAATACATGTTCCATAATAAACACCACTGGAAGACACACGATGAGCAGGGGCAGACGGGAGGCCGAGCAAAAGGAAGTGTCTGAGTGGAAGGCCGTCCCACATTGCGCAGCTCTGAGTCAGAGAGGGTCCGGGTCTGTTGGGGTCACCTCTTAACGGCGGCAGGTCCCCCAGAAGTACGCCAGCCACCCCAGGCAGCCCCACTGCAGAATTTGGGCCAGTAATACTTCCTGAACTTGAGCTGTAGATTTGACACATGGCTCATCTTAAATCCTTCCATGAGTGACAGATTATGCATCTTAGCAACCACAGATAAAGCACAAAGTATTTTTTCTCGCTCCACCCCCCGACGTCGCTGGGATATGAAACACGTGGTGTGCAAAGATACGTATTTCAGGGGTCGGCAGAACGGCCTGCTGTCCGAGCAGTCCCACGCCAGACTGGCCGGCAGTTTGACGAGTCGGGGGCCTCGGCGTCAAAGACACTGGATTCGCCCCAGGCCCAGAAAACGGAGACGGGCACGAAGTCCCAACAGCTCCTCCTTGCCTCTGGGGCCCTGGGTGCACCGAGGTCCCCTGCTCGAGGAGGCCTGGGCCGGCGGCTCAAAGGGTCTCTGTGCCCCCGTTAAAGAGTCCTGGTGGATGGCTTTCCCGGTCCGCCTGTGTGGTTCTGGCTAAAGAAGGTTCAGTTTTTCAGTTTCCCACCGAGCCCTCCTTCCTATCCCCACGGGGCGGGGGGCAGAGGGACGCAGCAAGGACTCATGCACAAGCCCCGCTTTCACTGGCTTCTCGGCCACTGCACGGGCTCTGAATCGCTGTTCCATAGCCCTCCCCAGCACATGGCTGCACGAGCATCGCTCTCAGCGTGAACACCGCTGCTCTCCTGTGAACACCGATGCGGTGATTCGACGGTGTGATTAGTACAATTAATCCGCAGCCATGTCGTGAATTCCCGATACAGAAATGCAAGAAAAAAAAAGAATTCAAATTGTATCAGTCATGGTTTAAAAACCATCCATGCATACCTCCACGAAGTTGCCCGATACAAACTTTTTTTTCTTTAAGAAAAATGCCAAATACTTAGCATTTATGAGGAGGAAAAGTAACAGTGCGATTTGAACCTTGTTTTTTGGGGTAAATTCTAGGGACTGAGTGTATGAGGGAAGATCTCAAAAAAAAAAAAAAAAACAGACAAAGGGAGGCAGGGAGTAGGAGCAGAAAACCATAATATGGTTTAATCTAGATTTGATTTAAAAGTGTCAGCAGATAAGTATAAATTCATCATGGTAGTAAGTATAAGAATCAAAAAATGCCATGTAGGGTGACAGGTCTGATATTTATTTGCTCATAGCAGATAATGTAAAAATGCTTTACCCCAGCAAGATATCTACACGAAACACAAAACGTAGCTGGGAGGTCACGGAGTGGCGTGCTCGGAGACCGGCCCCCGGCGAGCACAGGGAACGGTAGGCAGAGTGGAAATGGCCCGAGTGGACAGAACCCACCGGGGACACTCTGCAGCATGTCTCCCGTCGCTCTCATCACACGTGGGAGTTGCGTGGCTGTTTGATTTGGGGGCCCACACGGCTCACGTAGGAAAGAGGGGATTGGAAGGTAACTCCGAGAAACACAGGAAGGTGAAAGCAGGCCAAACACAAAATCTCCCGAGGAATCAGGTTGTACGTCACGGAACACAGATGGACAACTGCATCTTTAATTAAAAAATTGTCACTGGAAGAGAGCAGCGTTTGGAGTCACTGAATGCCTAGGAAAGCCGAAGCGAGAACAGGACCTGCAGTGTGGATGTGTTTACCGCACTCACTCAGATGTACGAATATTCACCAGAGGGTTTAAAACACGCACACACTTGCCTGCTACTCCCGGACTCCAGAGGTGGCTGTCTGAAGGACACTGACTTACAGATGGGAACGACTTGGTGGATGACAGAGAAACAAAAAGAAGTGAGATATAAGTTCATAGCCAGCACATCAGTGGTAGTCAAAAGAACACTTTAGATAGCACTCGCTTTTCTCAGGTCATCCGGAGACGTAGAGAGAAAAGACCCTGAATGGAGGCGGTGCCCCGCATGACCAAAGGGGGGCAGGGTGCCTCCTGGACCATACATGCCGTCCACACCCCGTTTGATCCTTTGTAAGTGTTAAAATCCATCAGAACGTTGTGCTAATTTGGTGGGACAGTATCTCTGTAATCTAATGCAGCATAGGGTGAGTAATAGGGGCACGTGGAAAACACAGAGAGGGAGGGGGGGAGAGAGAGAGAGAGAGAGAGAGAGAGAGAGAGCGAGCACACAGCACCCATGCTGGGATTAGCCAACACTAAGTGAGGGTGTGGTGGGCAGGGGGAACCCCAGCATCCTTGGGGACACCAGGAGGACAACGCAGTCCTTGGAGCCCTGAGAATTTACGGGTGTGATCATTCCACAAATGAGTCATTTACACCACAGGTTCTGGGAAGTAGGAACCAGCTCAGGTTGTGAGGAAGGTCGAGGGCAGGCCGGCCAGCCCAGCTGGAGAGGAACCAGACGGCCAACCCCCCTGGCGGGAAGGAAGCCGAGGCCATGGCCACCAGAGCGAGCATCTCCATAAAGACCTCACCGACGAGGAGAGACGCGGACTCCATTGCAAAACCTTCCTGAACATGTCAGCGAGCCACACACGAGGCGTCACTACCAATTCTGCAGCTACGACACAGTGCCACTGCCCTGCCTGCTGCCGTTGTGACATCTCCGGGAAGCGAGCATGGTCCCTACGTCGCGTCGGACGATGTCGGGGCAGAGGGAGGAAGGAGGGAAGTTGCTATGAGACCCAGGGTGAGTGGGCCCCAGGGTCCCCTCGGAGAGGGGCCGCCGCATTTCCGTGGACCTGCGGCGTAGGCAGCACCGTCCTCAGCTGCGGCATGCAGCCTGGCATTCAATGACGCCTCCCGGCACGCTCACCTGGAAACTGTTTACACGGGATGGCTCCTCTGTGTCCAAGTCCAGGTTCTTGTACCTGACGGAGCAAAACCGGGCAAATTGAGTTTCGGAACTCTAACTGTACTCGAGTCTAATTTTACTGAAAAGTGCCAGGCATTACACTCAGCAGCGTATCTTTTATTTCCAAAGAGGTTTCGGAGGCCGTCGTGGGAACACGATGAGCCTTCCTTTGGAGCTGCGTGGCTCACATTTCAATCCCGCTTTCCACCAGTTCCCAGCGCTGCAGCTCCCACAGACCACGGTTCTGCTTTCTGGGTGTGCTCATTTTACAGATGAGAGAGCGACACTTGGACAATGTCACTGCCAAGGTACCGGTGAGGATGAAGGTGCTGGTGTGTGTAAAAGCGTGCCACGAGCTCACAACTACTTGTTAACATAAAGTTGGCTCAGCCTCACACGCCACGTGGCTGGCTTCTAGCTGGTAGAGGTTGTGTTGAGTGTGACCAGCTCCAGGCTGCGTCTCACGGCAACCGCTTTACTCAGATCAGCCCTTCGTGATGGGGCTGCCCGCCACAGAGATGGACGCGGTTGGAGAGAGCCTCCCTGTCCGGCGTCCTGTTTTTCCTTGTGGTTGTCTCACCAAAGACAGCTCGAGCGCCCTGAAAAGAGGGCATCTCCCAGGGGCAGCGGGCAGGCAGGCAGTGAAAGAAACAATTACGTGTAATTGACTCAGCAGGTGGAGAAAACCAGAAAACTGGGTCTGGCAAGCGATCTCTCGCCCTTGGCGGTGGGCGGGGGGGGGGGGGGGGGGGATGCAGAGGCGGGGCTGGCAGTGGGGGGCGGGGGTGCTTCAGGCCGTGGTGCTAGGCTTCGATGGGCGCCTGCAGACCCAGTGCCGTGACATCAGGATTGGAAATAAAGCAAACACACGAACGGGTGTGTTCCTGAAGCATCCCACTTACGCAGTAGAAAACCATAAACATTTTTTAATCTGTACGTCCCAGGCATGCCATGAAACATGCCCTCCATTCGGTTGTTCTTGGAGGGTCTGCTTTGGAACACTGTGTGGGTGTGAATGTGATAAATGTGCACGCACACACACACACACACACCACGAAGCCGAAGAGCGCACGTGAAGAAGGAAGCACGTGGCCCTGCAGGCCCCACCCCCAGGGGTCCCGAGCTAGGGCGAGCGTGCATTTCAGCCCCGACCCCCGCTGTCTGGGCCTCAAACCACCGCCAGGGGCCGCTCTCGCCCGCAGCCCCGCCGCTGCAGGAGCGCGGGGCGAACCTGGTCTCCGTGACGGCAGACTCGGGCCGACCCCGCCGCGGATGGCGGCGCGAAGGCACCCTCCACACCTATCGCCCGCGTTGCATTGATGAGGCTGCGTGCCCGGTGTGCCCCTATAAAGCACACGCCCAGACAGAAAGGGGAACACCGCTGCTTCCTTATAAACACACGCCAGGACGCACTCCGTGCAGGCCCGTTGTTGTGAAATGCCCCCCGCGTTGTTAGAATCGCTTATGGGAACTGACGTTCTCATCTGCTGTCACTAGACGGCCACCGGCGTGAGGTGTGACACGGGACCGCAGGGGGCTGCTCCTGTGCTTTTGGGAACGCCAGGCCCAGAGCCACGGTGACAGCACCGCCTGTGGCCGCCACTCTTCCAGAACGTGGTTACTTTTCCGAAGTCCTAGTTTTGGTGGCGGGGAGGGGGGGTTCTAGTCCATTTCCATACACGCATAGTGGTGTTCCTGTGGCCCCGGGAACACTCGAAGTGTCTCCAGGATTCCTGAGGCACAGGGGCAGGCGTTAGCCGTGCTGAGGCTGCCAGCCACCGGCTGCCCATGGCCGCGGCCTTCTGAGTCGTCCGCAGAGTTCCCGTCCGGAGGAACGTTCCAGCTCAGTGCACAGTGTGCTGCAGATCTGCTGCTGTGCTCGCTCAGTCGTGTTGAATGTGGCGGCCACACCGTGCACCTGCTCACTCAGTGGTGTCTTCCAGTGTCCCCACCGACCAGTGCAGTGAAGTCGTCACTGCTCACACATGCGCACTCCGGCCCACCCTCCTCGGCGGCCAGGTCACTCCGATGCGGTGCAAACCACTCTCATCACACTACCAGCGGTTGGAGTCTCTCTCTCTGGACAGACCTCAGAAATACACCGATGGACATGCAGACGGCATTAGCTTTCAGGGACTGCCGTGGAGGTGTGGGTGAGAAGAAGATTCTTACGTTTCACAGTATTGGGAAGAAACACGCTTTCTTGTGATTTTTTTTCAGTTTTGTCCCTTTTACTCCCATTCCAGGCCACCCACCCAACCCTCCCCACTTCCCTCCCATTACCACCCTCCCCCTAGTTTCTGTCCACGTGTCCTTTAAATTTGTTCCGGTAAACCCTTCCCATTCTCCCCTGAAAGTTTTCTTGTGATTTGTAAGCAAACGGAGCTGCACCGCAGTGTGGAGAACGCACCTGTGCGTGCGTGGACAGGGGTCTAGTAGGAACCCAGTAGCCAGACCCATGGGCTCAGCCGGCATCCGGCGGACTAGCACCAGCCCACACACACAGAGGACACTCCCGTCGGGGCTGGTGCCCACGCCCAACCTGCGTTAACTACTCCAGACCCTCGGGGCCCTTGGGGGGGGGGGGCGTCACCGGAAGTCCAGTCTGAAGGGCTTCCAGTGGGAGCGAATACTGGCTACTCACGGGTCTTCTTACAACTTTGAGTTTGAAGTGGCCCAGCTGCCCGTGGACCCTGGCGCTTATTTGCATCCCTGACGTTGATACGGTTCTTCTGGGCATTCCCATAGCTGCACGTATACATCATTTTTATTTCCCAAAAAGTCAAGTGCAGCTAACCAGCTGGCTCATGGGATGCTTTTCACAGAATCCATTCGCCCCGTGAAGCATTTATCACCGAAAAACGCCCTAAAGTCTGAGAGACAGCACTCGCCTGGATGTACACGTAGCAGAGCTCGGTGATAATTTTCCTCATTTCCTGTTCACGGTCCTGAACCCAGTGCCGTGGCGGCGGAGGCCCGTGCGGCGAGGGTCGTCAAACCGGAGCAGAGCGCGTCTCGGGAAGCCTTATTAGCTGCCGGCGCCCCCCGCAGGCGGGGACGGGCGTGTTTGCAAAGGTCTCCCCTGCACCGCTCCACCGTGGAGGAAATGCAGGCACGCGTGCAGAAAGCCGGGGGGACGTGTAAATGAGAAATAAATCCTGTTCATTGAGGCGCTCTGAAGCCAGAGCCCTCGGCCAGCGAGGCACCGGGGTCTCCAGGGCAGGGAGGCCGCTGCAAACTCCAGCTTCCGAACAGCAGGTACATTGTTCCCCCGGCCCAGCCCTCCCAGCTGCTGTTTTGTTTTGTTTTTTTGTAATAAGAAAACAAATATACCTTACTTCCTCCAAGCAGTTGTTAAATAGGTTCTGGACTTTGAAGCAAACATCCTTTGCTCCTCCCTGTTAGCGGCTGGGGGTGCAGAAGGGAGTCCAGCCGAGGCCTCCTTGGGCCCAAACGCAAGGGTGTCTGGCCGACACAACGCACCGGTTACGTTGTGAGTTATATTTCACAGCTGTTCACGCTAGTCAGAGACTCGCAGCACAACCGACCAGACACTCTGCATTTGTGACAACCCAGTGGGTTTACATTGGGAATCATGTCAGAAGCAAAACAGAAATCCGCCTTTATGACCACCGGGAGAGTGGGCGGAGCCCTGCACGGTTTGAGCTGCATCCTGTGGCCCCTCCCCCACTCCACACGCAGCAGCCGCGTCTGGGCTCCACGGCACCCACAACTCCTCCCAGCCTCCAACTTCGCCCGCTCAGCGCACTCCAACCCAAAGCACTTCATTCCACTATCGATACTGGCCGTTTCCGTTCAGAGCTCTTTGAACCACAGCAGGGGCCCCCAACCTGTGGCCTGCGGGCCGCGTGCAGCCCAGGACGGCTGTGCATGCAACCCAACACAAAACCGTCAATTCACTTAAAACGTTACGAGATTATTTGGTGATTATGTGTTGCAATGTATTTAACGTGTGGCCCAAGATGATGCCTCTTCTTCCAGGGTGGCCCAGAGACACCAAAGTCTGGACACCCCTGCAAGGAAAGAGAAAGGAATTCCATGCTGATGGGTCAGGCCCCAGGGCTGTTCCTCGAGCTAAGATCTGAGGCGTGGCCTGCTGCTCTGGCTGCCCCTCCCCACTCAGAGGTGGATGCCGTGCCCTCCCCCGCAGACCGCGGTTCCTGCTGCTGAGTCAGACTGCCTTGCTGTGCTCCCAGATGCCTCTGTGCACCCCGGGGAGGGAGGGGTGCCCGCACCTGAACCTCACAGCAGGGGCTGTGCTTCTGGCCCAGCCCAGGGGACCGGCTCCCCGAGCAAGGACAGCAGACAGAAAACACCGTGAAACAGGCGAGGCCCAGCGGCCATCCCTGGAAGAGAACCTGTCCTGGAGAAGACTGGCATCGCAGAAATTAAGACACACCCCAAGAGAAACCACGTTTAAGCTCCCATTTGGTGTGCAGCCACCTACATCCCCTGCGTCCCTCCCTACACTCCCGTCTCCTCCACAGCCGTGGGCGGGTCTTCGTGGTCTGTCCAGGGCAGCCTGTTGCTGGGCGTGTAGGGCACTGACCGTGAACTCAGTGCCCCCCCAGCAGGAAGGCAAGGGCAGGGCCCCAGAGGCTGGTGTGTCCGGTGTGTCTGGTGCAGGTCACGGGAGGGAGACTGATGAGGCCAAAGGGCCACTGACATCGTCTGGGGGTCAAACAGACCTTATTTCAAATCTGTCCAGGCAGTGCTTATGGGTCTGTGTCCCTGTGCTGGATCAAATGCCCCCAGTCCACGCAACTGTGAATGGCATCACCCTTGAACCCACGGTGACAGAGGCACGTGCCAATGTCCAGGCACGCCACAGACGTGCCAGGTCAGTGATAACGATCACGGAGGGTAGTGCTGTGGAATGAGTCACCACGTGTGTGCCCCTCACAGAGACCAGTGGGGCGTGCTTCCCCGTGACGGCCCCCGTGTCTCAGCTAACGTGCTGGGGGTCCGGGGACAGTCCGCAGGGCACTGGGCTAGCTAGTGGAAAGTGAGGCCTAAAAGAAGTTCTTGGGCTACTGTGGCAGGCAAGTGGCCAATTTCTTACTCAATCAAACCTGCTCCTGCCATGGGAGCCAGCAGTCCCGCTCCCTGGCCTTGACCCGCAGGAGCTGAACACGGATGTCTGCACAGAGAGCTGACATGGATGCATACGGCGGCGCTTCTCACAGTCGCCAAAACCCAGAGGTAACCGACATGCCCTTCAGTCGGCGAGTGGACAATGGAGTATGACTCAGGACGAAAAGCACAGGTGCTACCAAGCCACGAAAAGACATGAATAAAACTGAAATGCGTGTGACTGAGAGAAGCCAGTCTGACAAGGCCACAGGCTGCACGACCCCAACGCTGTGATGTTCCGAACAAGGCAAACCTGTGGAGGTGGGGGAGATCGTGGCTGCCGGGGGCTGGGTGGTGGGGGGAGTGAGTGGGCGGGGCCCAGGGGGTTGGAGGGCAGTGGGGTTCCTCCGTGTGATGCTGTGATGACGGACACATGCCACCATCCATTTGTCCAAACCCACAGAATGGACAGCACCCAGAGTGACCCCCGGTGGCACCTTTAGACTCTGGGAGACAATGGCGAGTCAGGACAGGTCCATCAGTCGGGACAAACGCCCCATCTGGGGAGTCAGAGAAGCTGCACACGGCGGGGGCCGGGGGCCGGAGGGGGCAGGGGGCCTATGGGAACCCTCTGCACCTCCCTCGAAAATTTTCTCCAACCTACACTGTTCTCAAAAAGTAAATTCTCCTGGCTGGCGTAGCTCAGTGGATTGAGCGCGGGCTGCGAACCAAAGTGTCGCAGGTTCGATTCCCAGTCAGGGCACATGCCTGGGTTGCAGGCCATGGCCCCCAGCAACCACACATGGATGTTTCTCTCTCTCTCTCTTTCTCTCTCCCTTCCCTCTCTAAAAAATCAATAAATAAAATCTTTTTAAAAAGTAAATTCTTAATGAAAACAAGCTAACAACGACAAAAAAAATAGCCAACAAGCTTTTCCAGAAAACACACACACTACAAGGAAGGCCACTCTGACCAGGGATGCCGGAGCCCCCACTCCTGCCCGGCTGCACTGCACCCCCAGGTCTGGAAGCAGGGCCCCTGAATGCCAGGGCTCCGACCCACGGCAGCACAGCCAACTGGGCCACAGCCTTCAGAAAGTTTCACTTTTACTGCACAGCAAATCTCGGGCATTTTCAGTTTAGAGAAATCTCACTGGAGGATTAGAATTGTAGATTTCTGCCTATAATTAAACTCGAAGCATATTCTAAGACATTTCGGGTTTGCACTGTGTGGCTTCGGAACACCTACATCTCATCCTCTTTGTGGATATTAAAAATACCCTCTGTATGTACAGCTATTTTTGCTATGTATTTTTGCACAGTGTAGCTCTTGTGTGACTCATCCTTCTGCAGATGAGCGCTTCATCTCTCTCTCCCTAATTTGAAGCCAAAAAAAAAAAAAAAAAAAAGGGAGAAAGTGCAGAGAAGCAGACTTCATTATTCCCTAGTTAATGCCGGTTACTCCCTCCCCGCCCAGGTGCGTGCCCGCGTGCCCCGCCGTGCGTGCGGAACGGAGGAGGCACTCAGGCGCTCTCTCTGCCTCTCTCTGATGACAAGCACACTCACCCTCGAGGGCTTTACAACACACATGTTTTGATTTTGGAAAAATACAAAAGTGCCACAGTTGGATTCTTTCTAACAAAAGAATGCTTTAAAAGATCTGATTTCCTTCTTTCTTTTCTTTCTTTTTTTTTTTTTTTTTGATTGAGGACAAGGACAACTTCAGGTTGGAAGAGTCTGATTCATGTCTGGGATCCGCCCGGGGCTGCCTGCCACCCGGGAATGACTGCATGAACCCCAGTTACAAAGGCGGGCTCCTCGCACGCTCGCTTGTGTGCCTTGCACCAACAAAGTGCACAGCTGTTGACCCGCAGGGTTAACGCATCCCTAGCACCCAGCACACCCATCCCCCCACCTGACATGGTACAGGGAAGCACCATATACTCAGGACCAGGCGTTGCCTGCCTAGTAGGCACCCCCCCGCCGTGGGAATTGTTGGGGTGCCCCTTTACAGGAGAGGAAAGGAAGGCTGCGGGGCTAACTGAGGCACTCGAAGCCTCCCAGGGTGCAGGGGTGCTCCTGCCGGGGCTGACCCCAAGTCTCAGGGACGAGAGCCAGGCAGGGAGCACGTGGGGCTGCTGGAGGGAGAGCTACAGTTAGATTCCGGAGGTCTCACCTGGGAGAAGCTTGTGGGGGGGAGCAGGGGGCGCTGCTGGCCCCTGTCGGAAGGAAGCACACAGGGATTAATCCTTCTGTGTGGTCACCGACTGAAAAGGAGGAAAGAAACACCACCACCTTCCGTGAAGTGCACTGTCCTTCCCGGTCACCTAGGTAGAGCCGGGCTGTCCCCAGCCCATTCTGTGGACCCTCAGAGTCACTCTGGCTCCTCCCTGGCTTGGCACTGCTCCAGGAACTGCTGGGCATCCGGAAGCCAAGCCCGCACAAAGCCTCCACCCACTGGGAACCCGCCTGAGGTGGTCCGCCTGCTTGCTGCCGCGGTGTCTTACGGCAGACGCCTCGCCTCATTGCGGGGGCCGTGAGGAGGGGGCTGGCGGTCAGGGGATACTTTGCCTCTACCCAAGATAGTCATGTTTAGGGACCCCCGGAAATGCAGAGGTGCAGAACGTTTGAGACGTCAGCGCCGGCATGTTTCCTGGCTCTCTCCCCGGCCCAGGCTGGATCCAACCTACAGCACACCTTCTACAAATCCTGCTCTGTCTGGCTGTCTTCAAAACCTGAGGAGATTTTAAAAATAAGATAGTATGCTTTTTTTTTTTAAATGTATTCCATCTTTTGAATCTCCAAACCAGGAAGCGTGCCTAGATTTGGCGATTTATCCTGAAAGAATGAAGTCTACCCAACTCAGATTACATGAGATGGTTATCAGAAAACAGTACATCTTTAAATAAGGTGGTGAGCAATAACAATGGTGAAACGGCTCAGACAGGGCTCCATTTAAGAGACGCCTGTATCCTAATGATGGTCAGAGCGCCTGTTCTCTGTATGGAGTTAAAGGCTGCAGAGCCCGCCTGCCTGTGGCCACGTCTCGCCTGTGTCCCCAGTGTTAGTACAACCCACGGATCACAAGGCTGAAAATACTCAACTCTGTTTGACCAACAAATGCGGCCAATGCCATGGTTCATCCTAGTAAGAATATCCTGGCTTTGGGGAGGGTTAAAGCTGGGATTTCAGGAGCGGTGTTCAGCTTTCCTTGCTCCACTGCACGTGAAACACAGGACGTAATGAAGTACGCAGCCGAGCAGAGGAACACACCTGGCGCCGCAGGCGGGCTGGGGGACCGGGAGGGCCTGAATCCGCCTGCCGGAAGGACCACGGAAGGCGCCGTCTGCAGTGTGGCAGGTGCCTGCAAAGCCTTTCCTTCTGGGACCCACAGCAGTCTGGGGCGCGGCCACAGCGCCCGCCCGGCGGCCCGGCACCAGCCCCAGACTGAGACGCAGAGACCACACCTGCCGCACCTCCCCGGCACAAGGACACGAGCACTGCCACACCTGACTAATAACACGGGCGGACGGGATGGACTGCGGGGGTCGGCTGGACGGCACAGGGTGGGGGGGGGTGCTCCTAGGGTAGTTAAATTCTCTTCTGCTCTACGCAGAGCATCAGGAACGATCTGGCAGAGCGGAAGCCGGGGAGGCCGTGCCGTGGTCTCCCACATGTCTGGGGGAGCGTCCATGCCGCCCTGGAACCCGAAGGAAAGGCGTGGTAAGATTTAAATCACCTTCCACAAGTATCGTCACACACGTCTCAAGTAGCAGGAAGGACGGCAGGCAGGGTGGGGACAAGCCCCCGGGGCCCATAACCAGGGCACGTGCCACCACACTAGTCAGCCTGTAACGCCCAGAGCTGCACCACTCGGAGGGGAGCTGTCCGGTGCTGAACCCCTCTCCTCTCTCCTCCCCGCACGGAGCCCGCGGAGGATCAGGCCAGCTTTGTGCAGGCAACACGCAGGCCCAGTCCGGCAGATGGGGCATTTTGTGTTTAGGTACAACTTGAAGGCATTTTTAAGATCCACAGTGATCACCCAAAAGCAATCCAAAGATGCGTTCGGTTGAGGAGTTAAATAAACCCCTTAGCCCGAGCAGGACTGCGTTTAATCAACACCCGGGACACAGACCGTCATGTTGTTGGGTGCATCCGGGACCAGCCATCACTGCTTTGCAGGGTCTGCAGGAGACCCGTCTCTCTCAGCAGCCTCCCCCCCGCCCCCGCCACACACACATGGTTGTTCTCTGCAGCTCCCTCTGAAGAGGTTCTCCCAGATGACAGTGGCGTTCCCCCTCGCGCCAAGTGTATAGAATATTCCTCTATCGATAGCCAATTTTACCCGGAATCAGGAATTGGCAAAAAGAAACGACGTTCGCATGGTTCACATGGCTGGAGCAGAGGAGACATAAATTCATGAGCTATGCGGGGGGGGGGGGGGGGGGCGGGGGCGGAGAGAGAGAGAGAGAGAACACAGGCATGATGAGAGGGGCCGGCATGGGCTGGGAGACCACCGGTCCAGCAGGTCGGAAGGAAGGAGGAGGGGAGGAGCGCCGAGGGGTGAGTCCCCGCCTGGGCTCCTGTCCACAGCGCCCTGGAAGGCCGGCCGCCCTGCCAGGCAGCCTCTGGCGCGCCCCTCACGTGGACTTGTGTCGTCCGACCTCCTTGCCGGCCTCCTCCCTGCTTCTGAGGATGCATGCCAGTGTTCCTTGGGGCGCTCCGGCCCTGCAGGTCCTGAACTTCACGTGTTCCGGGTAGGACCCCAATCCCTGGTCTGTAGATGAAGCACATGACCTGGGACTAACCAGTGAACCAGACTTCCCCAGGGAAGAACTAGCAGCCAGATCCCCCAAACTCGTGTGGGAATCTCTAGGGAAACAAGGTCCGTCTTTTCTGCTGGAAGTCAACCCCGGGGAGTCTGAGCTGCACCCCTACAGCCGGGGGCCAACACGATGCTGAAGTCATCCGCAAAGGGGCCGACAAAACCGGCGGGTGAGACCTGGGGGGGGCGCCAGGCCCAGGGCTCTCGGGACCCCGAAGCCAGAACCCCCATCACCTCCCTGGTTTCAGGAGCCACAAGACTCATGTGATTTCCACCCAGCTGAGGTGAGAACGTCTCTCACACTGGCCTATACAAATCCTAATAGATACATTTTTTGCTTTTATGTTACATAATTATTTTTTGTGGTTGTATTTAGAAAGAGTTGGCTTCTCTTACTTCCAAGGTGTCTTAACTTAGTTGGTAATGTTGGATTTCTTGTTCTTTAACACGTGTGTTTACACACTGGTTCTTCGCACAGTGGGCCTGAAGGGCAATTTATGAACCCCGTGTCACTGGGAAATGAGGATGTTCTGTGCCAGGGTTGGTTCCGATGCTCTTAGTTTTCATTTTATCGTTTTGCAAATCTTTTCCTCTGGTCTCACTAACAGAATCCCCTTCCTCCCATCCCTCTCTTCTTCCCTCCTTTCCTCCCTTCCTTTCTTTGCTTCTTTCTTTTTAAATTTCCTTCTTTCCTCCCCCTGCCCACTTTTCTTCCTCTTCCTCTCCTTCTCCCTCCTCCTCCTCCCTCCCCCTCCCCCGATGCTTCCTCCTCCTCCTCTGTCTCTCTCTCTCTCTGCCCCATAGGTGTTTGTGCACTAAACACAGTTCACCAGGTGCCGAACTGGACATTGAATGATGCAGGAGAACACAAAAGATCTGCATAAATGAGGATGCACATGGTGTTCCCAGATGACAAGGCTCCCAGATGAACCTGCAGATTCATGCTGCAACCGCTCCAAATCTCAAAGCATATTTTTAATCATTTGAATTTGTTCTAACTTGTAAAGGAGGAATTTGGTAAAAGAAAGAGAGATGTTGTGTCCGGATACGGAGAACCTGGACTGAGCAGTGCACAGCTGACCACAGACCAGCGCTGGCATTGTTACAGACCAGTGCGTGTCTGTCCGGGTGGGGCTGGGGGCTGAGGGGACCATCAGAACGGCACCAGACTGTGTGTGCGAAACCGGATTTTGAATAAGAAGTGATTCTAAAAACAGGCTAAAAATTTTTGGGACACTTATACCCGTCATAGTATACCCCAAAATAATTTCCAGAAAAATAACATCTTTGGAAGTACTAGAAACTTACATATATTAATATTTATGTAGTGTCATGCTGATACAGACCTCATTAGGGAAACTTCGGAACCAGAAGCTGGGAGGAAGAGATTAATCATTCTGACTGCCTAAAATTACACACAACCTCTGCATATCCCGGGCGCCAGCAACGAGATGGAGAGATGGAGCCGGTCCTCGCACAAAAACGGGGGAGGGTCAGCGATGGGACCCGCGGGTCTGCCCCTGCCCGCCCCCTGCTGCTCCCAGCCCCCGACTCAGCTCCACGTGGTGCCAGGGACCCAGAGCAGCTCAGCCCCGCCCCTGCCTGCTCACCCGCTGGGTGGCGCTGGCGAGCCCTGCCGGTCACAGCTCCGGGAGCCTCCACCCCCCGTCCCCAACTCGCTCCGGGTGGCAGAAGCATCTCATCCCGCAGCCCCCTGGGTGGGAGGGTCGTCCCGTCACCGTCAGCCCTGGGAGACCCCCCTCTCCTTCCTGACCACCTGGCCAGCGCACACAGCTCCGGGACCCCCGAATCACCCCGCGCCCTGCCACCCCCCCTCGGAGTGCCGGCTCTTTTCCCTGGGACCCCGACCGATTCGGCGCATGAAAGACGCACATCCACAGGTTCCTGCGCGGCAGGCACGCACATGCCCATGAGCCAAAAGATGAAAACTGCGACCACAAACAGGCAAGTGATAACACGGACGCCGCTGACCAGCTCTAAAAAGCAGTGATAAATCCATCAGGTCCGCGACAGAGTCAACCTAATCTATTACATAATCAAAGGATGCCCATTAAAACAACAGTAGGACTCCATGCCTACTCGATTATGTAAGGTTTTTAAAAATAACCCTTCCCGAGCAGTCGCACAGCTATCAGGAAACTTGGGGCTTTATTTTCCCTGCTTTGGGGTAAATAAATGAGTTCGGCATTTCTGGGTGGATGCGGCATTACATGTGAGATGACTGCAGATTCCAGCCTGGAAATTCTATTTCTAGGAATGTATCCCAGATTAAAGAACTACGACTCCATGCAAAGACATATGTTCAAGCACCCTTATTCTAGCACGGTGTATTTTAATCTACGGAGAAAATGACCCAAACTTTGAACAAACTTGGGGTGCGGCTGTGCCGTGTGTTTAACTAGCCATAGAGTTTAGGTGCCTAAACTTTGTAGTTTGCGCCTAAGTAAACACACGACACACCCACTTTTACACACACACGCTACGCTGAGGTGTCTCATTTTTTTTTTCCTACTGTAAAAAAAAACAAGGTTTGGAAAAACATATCACATGATAATGGTAATTACCCTTTGGACAGCAGAAAATTCAAATTTTTTTCTTCAGTCTGTCATTTTTGTTCTCTATAAAATATTTTAATATACAAAAAATAAAAATAATGAATAACCCTTGTGTTAGTCTGTATTCCCCAAGAATATACCCTAAGACAAGCACTCATGGGACAGTGACCTTTCAAAGTGTCCTCGATGGTCCCCGCGAGGTGTGGGGAGAGAAAGCAGGCCAGGCCACAGCGCAGTATCCCGCAAAGCCCTCGGGGAACATCCGGGCACCAGGGAGCCCCCAGATTCTCCGGGTCAGCCATGGATGTTGCGAGGGTAATGCTTTACGAGCCTCAGCCGCCCCTGGCGCATCTTGCCTCGGCCTCAGACCACTGTGACTTGGGGGGGGGGGGGGGGGGCGGGGCTGTGCCGGTGGGTGGTGAGTGGCGGCCGCGGGGACCGCTGGCTGGGGCGCAGGCGGAGCAAGGGTGGAATCTCAGGGTCGTCGGCGTCAGTTCTGGGCAGAAGCCACTGAGCCTGCACCTTGAACTGGACAGACAGGTTTCAGTGTCTGAAACCCCTCGGTGGTGACTTGGGAGAACCGGCCTCCTTCGCCCGCGTGGGGACAGGGGGTGCTGGGAACTGTGTGCCTTCCTCCCCATGTTGTCCTAAACCCGAACTGCTCTAAAAGAAAACGGAGTAAAAAAATAATTTGTCTCCATTCCTAGTCTTAGCCCAGGCTGTTCATGCGATGCAGCACTGTTTGACTTCAGTCTGATGCCTTGAATGCCCCAAATGCACTGTTCGTCAGGTTCTTGGATAAACGCTAAAGGGATCAATGAAACGAGGAAGGACGTGGCAGTTTACGTTTTGTGTTTTCCTGCTGAAGGCGCGCTGGCCGCCGGAGGCCGGTCCCCTGCCCCGGCTCCGTTCACCGCTCAGCGGCTCTCCACTCTGACCTCCCTGGGACGGAGATGTCACCTGGCAGGTTCTTCAAACCGTCTTCCACTTCAAACACAGCGTGAAGTCACACAGACAGAGAGGGCACAAGCAGCGGGAGGGGACTCTGAAGGACTCTGGGTGCTGACCCAGGGACCAGCAGGCTGCGCAGGGCGAGCACGGCTGCTCCTCCCTGGGGTCCTGCCCCGGCCAGTGCACACGCCTCGGACCTCAGGTTTTTTTATAATGGAAACGAGTCCTGAATGCCGTCCGAGCAAACCGGGATAGAAAGGAGACCAGGATGCGGAGAAGTCTTTTCTCCACGTTGCTTTTTCCTGCCCCCAGCAGCCCTGGAGGTGGCTGTGTGTGCCTCGTCACCCTCAGGATTCTCGGCACCCGTGATGGGGCTGGACCTCTCACACGGTCAGCCTGACCTCCTCACCGCTCAGCATTCGTTGCACCAGAAGTACGGAGCCTTGGGGAGACGGAAGGAAGAAGAGGGGGAAAAAATGTGGGAGTAAGATCCATCTCTAGAATGACGAAGAAGGCACGAGGTTTTCAGGTTACCCGGATTGAGGAGGCTGGTCCATTTCACGTGGGAGCACCGCGTCATTGCCACTACCCTCCGTGCTTTTATCCCGCCCGCTGGACCCTCTCTGCCTTCCACGCTCCCGGGACCTGCAGTCCCGTCTTGCCACCCCATCTAGAAATATCACAGACTTCCAGGGGCTTGTGATGTGCAGGGGCTCATGCAGGCAGAGCCGAGCCTGAGCTCCCTGACACTGAGACACGGCCGTCTCTCCACCCGCAGTGTCGGGAGGATCTAGGGAACCCCCGAATCCAAGGGCCAGCGCCCAGCGAGCCCCCACAGTCACCGACGCTGACGCCAGAGGTGCCCGTGGTCTGTCCCAGCAGACGGGGCCTGACCTGGTGTCGCCCAACTCCGTCTCCACCAGCCAGGACTGAGAATCAGCATCCCACCTTGGACCACCCCCGCCATGCCCCTCACGGGGGGGGGGGGGGAGCCAACACGCATCACACGTGCGTGTGCGTGATGTGTGTGCAAGTGGGGAGGAACCCCCACGGGGGTTCAGCTGGAGGACCCGCCTTTCCCGCAGCTGCCGCCTGACAGCTGACTCCCAGAGAGAACAAACAACACGAACGAGACAGCTTCCGGAAGCAAGCACCGCGAGCGGAGAGTCTAATCTTCAAATCCCCGTGAGCTCAGCGGGGCTCCCAACAGCTCTTCAGACACCGAACCCCTCGTGTCCATGGGAGCTCCGCCCGTGGCCGGCTCTGCGTTCCTGGCTGCTGCCGACTCTGAAACACCTCACTCACTTTAGAGTCCTTGTTCAAGGAGTCCTGCAAAGGGACTCTTTCCTCGTTTTTGATATTTCCTGGCAAAGAGACGTATTAACATTTGAACAAACTTCTGTCGTATTTGCCCTTGCAATATAGGAATACCTGTGACCGTGTAGGGGGAGGGTGACTGCAGTCACACCTACACCTGGAAGTAAATGATATGTCCTTCCGGGTGCAAAAGGAACGCAAGGTCCCCACACTGCAAACGTGTGATGCCGAGCAGGGGAAGGATCGGGTGATCTCAGTGTCGGACGATGCAACACATCCTACGCTCAGAATCTTAAGTTATCAGAGCAAGCCCAGAGTTACCAGGTGCCCGCCGGCTTCCTCCAGTTTAGCTCCGATCCAACCAAGAGGGGCTGTGGTATCACGCAGACATAAAAGCCGTATATTATAGAAAGGTGCATTTCCTTGGTCCTATTTAAAGATCATACGGATAATGATTTCCTACCATAAAATGGACTATTCAGGGATATTAGCTAATTGTTAATATACATTAAGGGGATCCTGGCCACTTTCCAAGGTAATGCTCAATTCCAAGCTTTGGATCTAAAGTTATGACTTGTGGCTGGTTCAGAAATGCCCCCCCTAGAAAAGCATTAATGGGAGTTGTTCCCTTGGTAGACAGGGGAGAATTCATGGCAATGACCTTTGAAATATCAATGCGGTCACATTCACTACCGAGCCCTAATAATGTAATCAACGTAAGTTATTACACGTTCGACAGGTGTTCGTTCTTGTGTCTCTTCCGAGAGCGGGTGCTGGTTCGGGGGCCCCGCAGCCCCGCACGGAAATTTGATTCTGACACCCACTAGACCAGAGCCTCCTTGGGAGCAGGTTAGCCTCACGCAGTCTCAGTTCCGGGGCACAAACCAGCGTGCGTCTCTCCACTGGCTCCCCTGCAGCCCTGACGGACTGGAAGGCCCTGTGGTGTGCGCGCAGTGGGAGCCTCCTTGTCCTCTGACCTCCCTCCGGTCAGACACACCCGCCATTCCTGCACACGGCAGGCTGCGCCCGTCCGGTGTGGTGTTTGTTCACCTAACAGTTTAGGGGATGCCCTCACTCTCCGCACGCTGTCCGCTCCGTGGGGCCTGGGTCTGTGCGGGGCTCTTGGCCCCGGTGTGCACGGACCCGGTGCAACACCTAATGCGCTCCCCCAATGGCTGTCTTCCGGATGGCTAACTGGGCGGTGGTGGTGTCATCATCTGAAACACCTGTCTCCCTCCAGGCGGCTTTGCCCCGAGCTGGGTAACAATTAAGAAATGCCAAAGCCCTATGAAATCAAGCCAACATTTATTTAAGAAAATCTACTTACACCGTGAAAACGCTTGCCTTTCTGAGCTGGGGGACACGGCTCTGAAAGAGGCAATCGGCTCCTTGTGAAATGGATGTTGAACCCATGAATGCCTAAATTGGGGGAAAGCAGTATTCTCCATTCCCCCAAGAGCTGGTTGTCAACCGAAAAAAATTGGGGGGGGTAGTTTATTTTTCTTGCTGCATTCAAATATTCCGTTAAACTCCTTTGAGCCAAAACTATTGGAAATGCCGGGTCCCAAGGGAAAGCTCGCACTCGGTCCCAGACCCAGAATCCACCCCAACAAGTGCTTTGCGCGGGGAGTTCAGTCAAGCGAGAAGTGTGCGGATGCGGCGGGTGCTGATTTGGGGGAACACGGATGCCTCTCCGATAAAGCACCGCACATCCACTCTCTGCAGAGATGTCTGGGCCACGCGACACAAAGAAGAAAAAATAACACACACGGAATCGGAAGAGTTAGCGGTTTGCGCGCACACGTGCCAAGATGCGGAATGAGAACCTCAGTTCTCCTATTCCATTGACAGCCCGTGGAAATCCGAGGGTGTGGCCTTGGCGGGTCCTCCTTTTCCCTGGACACCCTGTGACCGAGGGTGAGGCCGCGACATGGCCGGTGCCACTGGCGATGGGCAGAACCAGGCACGGAACCCTCTTTCCTGCGCTTCCGAACCGGCAGCATCGCGAAATGCGCGTGCGCGCAGCCCGCCTACCCCGAGTTAGACTCAGCCCGAGGTTTAGGCTATTTACGATACAGGTTAACATATAAACACATTAATTTTATCCCCAATAAAAATCCAGAGAAGGAAAGACATGTTGGCTAGGTAGACATTAAGGCCACATTCTGGGCAAAGTTTTAAAAATAAAAAAAAAAAGTTTTGTACAAATTAAAAAAATAAAATAGATTTCTGGTCAAGGGCCGACGGACTGTCCAGCGTCATAGCGAGCATGAAATGGTGTGCACGGACACGAGCGATTCGCTACGAGCGCTCGGACCTGCCGAGCGAGGTGCAGGGGGGGTGACGCGCCAGGTACAGGGCGGAGGCTCCCAGCAGAGCAGCCCGGGGCACGGGGGTCCCGGCCTAGCGTGGCTCCCGCGCATGCACCACCACTCCGCCCCCGGAGCCGGACCGGAGAGCAAACCCAGGCGCTTCTGCAGGAATAAAACACAAGCTACAATACGCAGCTTAAAATTTTCCATCGACCTTGTTTAAAACGAAAAGTAAAAAGAAACGGCTAAAGTTTATTTTCGTAACATTTACGTTCAAAATGTTACCGTTCCACGTGTGGTCCATGCGAACATTACGGACGAGGGAGCTCCTGTTCTTTTACCTAAACCAAATGTTTGAAACTCAGGGTGTAGGTTTAACCTTTCGGCGCACCGCGGCGCGGACGCGCAGCCTCTCGGGGCTCACTAAGCGCATGCGCTGAGGGGCCCCCTGGGGACCCGCGGGCCTGGTGAAATCCAAGTTCAGCCTCTCACGCAGGATGTAAGCCGTGAGCGCTGTGCCCACCACTCGGTGACGCAGCGCCCCCTGTGCCCTGTGGCGGGACAGCAGCTCCCTCACAGCGACGCTGGGCATCTCGGGGGTTCTCTGCGCAAGGGGCTTCGTAGAGTTGGGTACCCGGTGGGCGCATCCTATGTAAAGACCAGTTACTCGGGCCCTGGCTGGCGTAGCTCAGTGGATTGAGCGCGGGCTGCGAACCAAAGTGTCGCAGGTTCGATTCCCAGCCAGGGTGCATGCCTGGGTTGCAGGCCATGACCCCCAGCAACCGCACATTGACGTTTCTCTCTCTCTTTCTCCCTCCCTTCCCTCTCTGAAAGTGAATAAATAAAAAATCTTTAAAAAAAAAAGACCAGTTACTCTAATTCGCTCACAGTGACTACACAGCAGCCTTTACCAACACAATTACCAACACAGAGCTAACGTGCTTGAACTTCATTGTTCTACATGATTTTAAAGGCTTGCGGCAGAACCTTCAAAGAACTGTGTCACATTAATCCACATTCATCTCCCGAACTGAATCGGACGCGAGTTCTAAGATGTATGGTTCATATGAAATGATTTAGCTTCTAAAAATTCACATTGCTTTTCTCATACTCAACTTGTTTTTCTTTTATAAACAAGCACCTCATTTTCCTTTTCTTCTTCTCATGGTTTATTCTGTAGCCGTTAATAATCTGATTATGCCTCTCTATTCACTCTGCAGGTACGGTAAACAACGGAAGGCATCATTTTTGGTTTTTTTTGTTTTGTTTCGTTATTTCATGGAAGCACAGGATGCATGATCGGAATTATTATGTGAACTATAACACTTCATAGATCTTGGATGTGTGTGTACATGCTTTCCAATTAGGTTTCTAGAAACAAGTATGCAGATCATGTAACTTTGCGTTTCATAGATAAGCAAACAGCATCTTCACGCCATTCCAATGAGCTCAGGAGAACCTGTCAACCATCAGTTTCCATAATTCCTATGTAACCATGTGTTTACTCTGAGGAAACCAAACAGCCTCAGGAAGTGCCTCACACAGCCCCGATACAATAAATTGTAGAAAGAATGAGGAGGGAAGCTTTGTACGTTAGCTCCTGGTGTCTAAATGGCTTACGAGGAAACTGGGAGACCCTCCAGCCGTAAGCGCATCGAACCGGACCGTTGCCCTTCCGCAACATGAAACTAAAGAGTGGAATGAAGTAGGTAAGATATTAAAGGTGAGGCTGTAAAAGAAGACTCGTTCTAGGATTTCCGTTGTCTGTGCTATCCCGCCCAGGGAGGTGCGCGCGAAAATTAAAGGGTGGGTCCAACTCTATTGGGGAAGGAGTCTGAGTGTCTCAGAGAAAGGTGGAGGTGGGAGGGAAGGGTTCCTAGGACAAGCAACAGAAGACGGAGAGAAGACCCCGCCTGGCTGGGGGTGTCGACAGTCTCGGCCTCACTCATTTCTTCTCCTGCCGCGTCCAGAAAGCTGTGACGCGCAGGCCGAAGGAGAGAACGGCAGACAGCCCCCCTGCCGGCGAAGTTCAGGTTCACCTGCTGGAACAAGAAAGGCAAGCCCAGTCCCAGTTCGGAGCAGACTCCCACCGGCGACGGTTCTTCAGTCAAGCCGCGCTGGGTACTGTCTGTGAAATGTTTGAATGGGAATCACTGATCAAAACTACGATGTTAAGTTGGACGATATAAAAGTGGCATCTGAGTATTTTTGCTCTAGAGGAACGTAACGTAAAAGACACAAGCTAACAAGCCTAGTGGCGTGAGGACCAGAGGCAAGTGCCACCAGGGCGGGGGGGCGTTTGTGAGTCTGGGCTTGGAAACAAACGAAGAGGGGGTGTGCTCTCCACCCATTACTGGGAGTTACAATGTCCTGTAACACATGGTGCCCAGCACCGACTCCAAAATGTTGCCGGGGCCTCACAACCAGAGACTGTGTGTGTTGAAAGAATTCCCAGTGGGCATCAACATAAAAGATCTGTACTCACTTACGCTGTGGTTTCTTTTGTCTCGTTTCAATACAGGACTTCATGTTCAGGGTGTGGTGTCACATGCCAGTGTTGCAGAGAACACAGGAGAAGGCACGCTGCTTTTCCTTTCTCCCCAACACAGTGAGGTCGGCACCAGCCGCCGAGTCCGAGCGCTGGCCCCTGACAAACAGACGGGCTGCTTCTCCAGCTCGACGTTCCTGACAGGACGTCGTATTTTGTGTCAGCCACACAGGTGCGGGCTGAGGGCTACCGAAGAGAGAAAATACGGCACGAGCAAGATTTTTCTTACTAGCAGGAGGCCAAGAAATGGCAGTGTTTTGCATGTCCTGGAACTGCCACACTTGGAGTCTGACACCACCAGAAATCCATGCCCCGCTGGACAGGAATGGTCGGCGACGGGAAGGGACCACCGTCTTCCCTCCCTGGAGCTCAGCGGGTGCTGTGCAGGGAGGCGGGGTGAGCACAGGTGTCCCTGGTGGCCTGTGCTACGCAGCGGACACCGACGCCGCCACAGCCCGAGCCTGCCTGTCACAGGTGCACGACGCCAGGTGGAGGGCGGAGGGGCCTTCCCCCTCTCTCCCTGGGAGGGCGGCTGCTTCCCGTCAAAGGTGCGGGCTCCGAGTCCTCTTCACCTGGCTCAGGTGTGCATGGAGTGCTTCCGCCGCCGTTACAAAGAGAGGGCCCTAATCTCCTCAGCATCCTCGCGCCCACTAAAGAGACGAACCACAAAGTGAGCACAGAGGGAGGAAAAGGGTGCTTTGGACATTGCCTCTCCCCCTAAAGCAGCTGGGACGGACATGCCCAGAGCCTGCGCGGCCGCGGTCCCCCCAGCGCTCTGGGAGAGGAGCCCCCGTTCCTCCCCCCCTTCCACCCGGCGGGCACTGGCACTGAGGGTAATGGCGCTGCCTCCCCGAACCCCGGAGCGGCCGACGAAATGCCCGTGTCAGAGGACAGCACATTAAAGCATGCATTTCCTGACAACAGTCCAGGCGTGAACAATGATTCTGAAAAACAGCCTTGTCTTACTGACCCGCTGAAACTCACGTCAGCCTTCGGGTCCAAAGGGACAGATTTTAGCTTGCTTTGAAGACCCTTCTCACAGACAGAGATATGTATGTGCGACAAGGAGTGGAGAAAACTATTTTTAAAAATATGTGAAGTTGATTCTAAATCACTAACACACACTTCATGGATCAATTCATAGGCTGAAAGAAACACCGCATGCTTTGATCTCAAGAATGAATATATTGTGGGAGAAAATGAGCTCAGAGAAAAGTCAAAATCAAACACGGAATGCTAGGAAAGGTCTTCCTGTTGAAAAAAATAATCACTTCCACCCAGAGCCTTTGTTTTGATGAGACATTAAACTTGCTAACATTCATTAAAAAGAACAAAAGAACCCAGAAGTACGTAAACATGCCACCAACCTATCTCAAAACAAAAGTTTAATTTATGGCCTACAAATGTGCCCTGCTCTCTGCATTCTTTCGACGTACAAAGGAATTTCTAAAAATAAGCATCAGAGGCTTTCTGGTTTGCTCGTCCTTCTAATCGTAACGAGCAAACACCAGCAAACGGGCTCGCTCCTCCCGGAGGCCCCGGGGAAACTCATTCGTCCAAGTTCAGATCTCCGGCCAGTCTCTTGGCCGCGCCTCTGAGAGGGTCGGTCCCCAGGGCTGTGCCGGCCTCCTCGCACACACATCGCTCGAGAGAAAGGCACCCGTTAGGAGGTGCCAGGGTCCGCAGGAGTTCAAGAGGAAGACGGCCACGAGAACCGGGGTGCGTGCGCAGCCTTCAGAAACCCATCTGGGGGGCTCACACCGTTGTCTGAGAGTGTCCGGCGCTGTCACCGAACGGCACCAGATACCAGAGATAACTCCAGGAAACAGAGCAGCGTCCTTAGGGTTTGGGCCGGCTTTACATCGTCCAGTCACGACCTGAGATGACGAGCGTGTCTGTGAGGTCAGCCTCTTCTCTCCAAACTTCCCGCGTGTTTGTGGCCATGTGTTGCTGACCGAATAATTGACAGCGATGGTGTCACTGCACAGAGCCAGGCCCGAGCCCCTTCACGGCATTTCCCCGAGAACCCGGTGGAGAGTTCCAATGGCAACAGGAAGCAATTCCTAACAGCCTTCAGTGACACCTAGGGCAGCTTCAGCCTATTTCCTAAAACGTAGCATGAATGTCCTAGAAATCGCAGGAACATTAGATTTATTTATACTAAAATTAATCAGTTTTTTAGAAGGTCCATTTGTGCAAACAATGATGCATTATTTTACCATTTCAATGAATACTCAGTCAAGTGAACATGACAGGTAACCCGGGTCACGTGACTGTTCCGTGACAGGTTTCCAGCATTGTGCGCCAGCCCAGAAATTGTTGGTGGTGAAATTACTGGTGACATCTAAAACACCAGACTCTCTATCAACCTCAGCTTACTGAAGTAAGATCCCCCAAAGTTACAGTGTTGGGGACTTGTAATCGCCATTAGGTGGGTAACGTGAATCCATATTTAACTGATAAAATAGTATTTAGTCGAACAACCATGTCTCCTTAAATACATTGATAACTTGATGGTAACTTTATCTGTGTATTTCTTGTTTTGATCGATCTTCGCATTTCATAGATGCTCATTGCCAATTTTGAAATGGATTGATTGTGTAGATATAGTCTAAACGTGCTTCCAAGTCCTGGCTTGGCCAGGCAGGAAGTGACGGGGCACCCCACGGGCCGGCCTCGCCGCGGAGGCGGCCGGTCTGCGTCCATCCCCGGGGCCGCGCCAGCGGGACTGGGAGCTGGCCGGTCTCCTCCTGCGCGCGCGTCCGCGGGTCAGCAGACGTGACTGTGCCGGGGCAAAGCTCTGTTTTTGTGTCGTCTGAGCAAGCGGGTGAGCACGCTGTTTGAAGCCGCTGCCAGTCAGTCCACGTGCGGCTGGGACTGACCTCGCGGCCTCCGGAATGAAGCCCAAGGCCCGGCGTCCCAGTCCCGCGTGGGCCCCCGCGCCGCGGGTCCGCCTGGGCGAGGCTAGGTCACCGCACTGCGTTAGGAAGGACGCGTGGGCGTGGGTGTCGTCACTACCACTGGGGAGGGCTCTGGGCCCGGGAAACACGCCACAGGACACCAGAGAACGGCCCGGGTGATGGCACCAGCCCTGGAGCGGGGCCTTCGGGACGCAGGAGAAGGGGCGTGGTTCATGGGCGCGGAGCGTTAAGTCCGCGGCCTTCCTGCGCTTCTACCGGCTCAGCCGGCGGATGCAAAGGCTTCGAGTCTTTTCTCCGGGGTAGGCCGTGTCCCGGAGGCGGCGGCGCCCCAGGCTCACATCTTTCCTTGAGGGAGTTCTCACAAGGAGCACACACACTCCGGATATTAATAATTTTTGTTTAAAAACATCTAAGGAATCGTTAGCTGTGCAGAGCTTTTTATTTTCATGAGATCCCATTTGTTTATTCTTTCCTTTACGTCCCTTGCTCTGGGGGACGGATCAGTAAAACAGTTTCTGCGTGAAATGTCTGAGAGTAAAGAACAAAACAAAGAAACAAGCAAAATATTACCAAAGACACTGAACTAGAGAACAGTCTGACAGTGACCAGAGGGGAGAGGGGAGGGAATTTCTGGGGAATTTCAGGGGGAAAGGGGAAGGGTTTGCAGGAAGAAGTATAAAGGACACGTGGATAAAAACTAGGGGCGGGTGGAAATGGGAGGGGGGAGGGGAGGGCTGGGTGAGTGGGTTGGGATGGGAGTAAAAGACAGAAAATTGTACTGCAACAACAATTAAAATTTTAAAATATTTAAATAAACAAACAAACAAACAAACAAATAAAACATCCAGGTCACATCTCCGCTCCCAAGCGGAGCTGCGTGGTGACAGGAAAAGCAGGACCCGCACCCAGGCCTCCGGGGAAGCAGCCTCCGAGCCAGGCCTCGGGAGGAGGCGAAGGTTCGGCTGCGGAACAGAGAGGAAGACGGTCCGGGGGGCGGGGCGAGAACACGAGAAGCTGCAGATTAAAGTGCGTGCAGCGAGTCACCACGGAGGGGCACGCGTGGAGAAAGAGGGAAGTGGGCTCAGAAGGCGCCGCGCTCACGGGGCTGCAGAGGCCGCCGATGAGATCACAAGGGGGTCCGAGGGCCCCCTGCGCTGGTGGTCAGTGCCCCCTGCGAGCTGCCCCTCCCTTTGCACCCAGCCCCAGCGAGTATCCAGTGTCAGCGAATCTTCCGAAGGTCACCGACCGCCGCGCCCTGGGGAAAGGGCATGTGTCCCCTGTCCCCCTGAGACTGAGGTTTTGGATGGAATTTCACCAGACAGCGAGGTGTCAGATTCTACCAGGGACTGGTTACCAGAGACAGTCGATGCTGGACTTGGGGGGTGGGGTGCGAGGGGAGCGGGGAGAGTGGGGGATGGGAGGCCGCGCAGCCGCACAGATGGCTGAGCCACGGGAAAGGCGTGTGGGGGCCTCAGAAACAAACACACAACCATCGTCGTGGTTTCCAGCGTGACGTGCCCTCCCCCCGACCCCCAGCAAATGCACTTTCAGGCAAAAGGCCTCCCCTCGTTGGAGAAAAGCAGATGAGGAAAGTGGGTCCCCGGCTCTCAGGTGGACGAGACCTCTTCCGTGCTCCCGACACAGAGTTCCGTCCCGCCGTACAGTGTGAGTGTGCGCTTACACAGCCACGCGTGTCTTTGTCTGCGAGCGTGTGACTGTGGGTAATCCATACACAAACATATGTACACATATACACACGCTTCGTCTGTGTATGACTGTGGCTTTGGCCTAGAATTACAGTTAGTGGTAAAATGCAAGGATTCTTCTCACACAGACACGTGCGTTCGAGATTCTGCTGTTTTCTTTAAGCACAACACCTTTCTCATGTGCAGACAAAACGCACCACGCAGATGAAGACAGGATCCACCCTGGACGGGAAGCCCCATTCCTGTCTTCTGCCTCCACAGAGGAGGCGTGGGCCCAGGGGAGGGTGGAGATGCATCTTTTCCAGGCGAGACATGAGGCATGTCCGCATCATCCCGGCGGGACTGGCCACACGCAGCATGCCAGGCACTGCTGTGTGGTCCTGGGGGGGCGCGGTTTGCCTTTCGACTGGAAATTATAATTTCCCACGTTTTGAGTTTTCTCGTGTCAAAATACAGGTTTGAAACCAAACCAAACAATTTAATCGCATGCTTGAAACGGATGGAATTACAGGGCAGATTCATGAAAAGAGAATGTTGTGCTATTGCAATCAATATTTTAAATTGTATCAAGTTTGCAGCCAAAGGAGTATAATGCAGCTCTCACACTCGCTGTGTATAATTAATGTGATTAGAAGTAAGTCACCGGGGGTAACACGGTGATGCAGGAAGCTCGTGGCTAGGGAGTCCTTCGGTGCAGATGGGAACTAGTTAATGGTATGATAAAGTGTCGGGAGGGAGAATTAGAACAATCCCCCACAAATATCATGGGCGCCGACACCAGATTTTGACCTTCCCACCTGCCCATTACGAGAGTGTCGAGAAGCTGAATTTCACTTTCGGATATCATGCATTATTCACCAGGATAACGTCCCATCAGCCTCCTCGTGCCCGGCGTGTCCGTGTGTGGATAATAACCCGCCGTGAAGGACAGAAGCAGTTTTGCTGAACTGAGCGCTCCGCACGCCGACCGAAGGTCTTGGAGGGACTCACAAAGCCATTTGGTTTACGTGACAGACGGCATTCACCGGCTCGTAGTGTCTCCCACCAGCATGAGTTTTCCCGAACGAGTGTCTCTAAACACACCGTGATGGAAGCATCACCCTGACTTCCTAGCGGCGTTTCATACACACGCCCTGATTTATTCCAGAAGGAACCGAACTAGTGGCCCTGGACGAGTCGCCGCGGTTAATGGTTAAACCGCAGACACGCAGTCTCGGCCGCTGCCCACCACACCACGAGTGCCGTTTAAATGTCTCCTATGGAAACTGGCTCCTTTGCCATTCATTTTGTAAATAAAGGACGCCACAGAATACGGCGTTTTCCCTCACATCTGGATCACGAGGACACTCGGTGAGGACAAGGTTAGATTCAATCTTGGCAACAAGGTTGAGTTTTAACATTTTCGTCCATTTTTCACTCCAGGGGTCCTGACCTCCGTCCGTGTACACGCACACACACCCCTACAGGGCGGGGAAAGGTGGGGTTACAGCGGCAAGTACACGACACGCAGAGTTTATTCTTGTATTTTTATTTATTAATTATCATAGGAACAACTGTAAACCCACTTTTGCCTACCACTGCATGTACAGACATGTATATGGACATATCATGCATAGATGTGTTTTTTCATGTACAGTGATATATAAAATACTAATTTATTATTTCATATATTCAGATATGCATAATGCCTGGAAACAGTCATATATACAACATGTGTATGTTCATACATAGTTCCACATATATATACACACACAAGTATGTTGGGTTTTTTACATATATAAAATAAATATGGATACATATTTCCTTGAATGAACCTTGTATCAGGTCACATGACCCATGCTTAGGGAAATATGCCATTTAAAATAAAAAAGTAGCCCTGGCTTGTTGGGCTCAGTGGACTGAGTGCCGGCCTGGGAACCAAAGGGTCACCAGTTCGATTCCCAGTCAGGGCACAGGCGTGGGCTGCGGCCAGGCCCCCGGTGAGGGGCGCGCTAGAGGCAACCACACATGGATGTTTCTCCCGCTCTCTTTCTCTCTCCCTTCCCCTCTCTAAAAATAAATAAATTTTAAAAATAGTTTTAAAAATAAAAATGTACACCATGCACAAGAATGATGTCTCCAGAAAAAGAGCAAAGGAATGAATAAATAAGTGTTTCCACTGGAAAACAATCGCCATGCAGGAGAGGAGCCACCAGTGCCAACACGACTTCCGGTGTGAGGTCAAAGTGACATCCACAGACAGCTGTCCCGTCAGCCGTGCGGACACCTGTTCACCAGGCGTGAGCCTCAGCGAGGACGCATGCGGGGTGGCCCGGGTCTCACCTGCCGGGCGAGAGCGGCAGCAGACACCTGGTTCGCTCAACACTGTCCCGTTTGCAAGTGCAAGAACGTGCTCTCAAACTAGGTTCCTGACTCAGAGGCCGGTAATTTCCGTCATGATGGTGTCTGGGCGCCTTTGTCTAGAGGCGGGAGAAATGCCAGGATTTGGCATCCGTGGCTCGTGAGAAAGAAATGGCCCAGGAGACGCAGAATGCCGGGCTGGCCCGCGGTGACAACGGCTCGCTCTTCAATGGCTCTTGCTATTGTGACATGGAAAAGAGTCTTCGCCAAAGGAGGCAGACACATACAATGGGGTGAATATAGTCTATTCAACGAGTGATTTGGGAAAATTGGGCAGGTATGTACAAAAAAGAAAATGAGGCTGGACCGCCTTTTTACACCGTGCACAAGAATAAACTCGAAATGGATTAAGGGACGCAAATGTTAAATTCAAAACCGTAAAATTCCCAGGAGAAAACTCAGGCAGTAAAATTGCAGACACTGCTCATAGCAATATTTTTTTCTGATATATCTCCTCGGGCAAAGGAAACAAAAGAAAAAATAAACCAATGGGACTACATCAAACTAAAATGTTTTTTGCACAGCTAAGGAAACCACCAATAAAGTGAAAAGACAACCTACCCCCACATGGGAGAAGATATTCACCAATGATGAGGGGCTGATAGCCAAAAATTTATAAAGAACTTATAAACTCAACACACACACAGACACACACACACACACACACACAAAACCCTCCGAAAACAAGCAACCCAGTTAAAGCAGGGGCAAATGACCTGGATAGACACTTCCCAAAGAGGACACACAGATGGCCGACAGGCACGTGAGAAGATGCTCAGCATCACTAATCATCAGAGGGATGCGATTTAAAGCCACAGCCCGATCTCACCGCAGACCCGCCAGAGTGGCTGTCGTCAATGCATCAACAAACATCAAGTACCGGAGAGGACGTGGAGAAAAGGGAGCCGGCATGCACCGTCACGGGGAATGTGGACTGGTGCGGCCAGTGTGGGAGACGGCATGGAGAATCCCCGAAAAGTTAACCATGAAACAGCCACACGGACCCTTCTGTGAGACCCAGAGCTGAGCATGGCGCTCCACCGCTCGGGTGCCTTCCTCTTCGGAGCCCCGCCTCTCATGACCAACACGGGGCAGGCACAGTCTGAGGGCCACCTACCCCTGACTCCTGGGAGCACGATAAAAATACGGCGATCCACATATACATGCGGCCAGGATTGATAGGTACAACTATTTCCACATGGTTCTCCTGCCGACAGTGGCCTAAAGCCCACTCAAAAGCCATAAGTGATGCTCACCATCCCCTCGGAATGACAGAGAGGTAAGAAGATTAGAGAAAAATGAAGCAGAGAAGTCATACAGACAAAGAAACATGGTGGAAGTTCTCTGAAATCATTAAGTTGACTTGAATACTCAGAATAATTCTAGATTGCACTTAGTAGGCATTCAGGCATCTCTACAGTTTCTCCAAGAAGGCTGTGGAGTCCATGAACAGACTGTTGAGATCTGTGATCAGACGTGTAGAGATTTCAGTTTCCTACTTGTTTACACGATCCAAGACTCCGTTTGCTACTCTGCAAAAGGATGGTAACAACTTCCTGCATAGTGGGAACTGGTGAAGGGTAATTATTGCTACGATTCTGCTCTGGGAGCTAAGATTTTTTTTTCCCCTTAACTCCCAGGCGTGGATTCCATCCTGAGGGTCCCGTTCCCACAAGCTTTCTCCTCCTGGGGCTGCAAGGGGTGAAGAGCTCCACCCACCCACTCCCGGGGCCACCCCCACAGCACACGCCACAGGTCTGCCCGCCCCGAGCATGAGGCAGTGCTGTGGAAACTCACCCTTGGCTATGCACAAATATGGAGACAAGACTTTGTCCGAAGTTTCCATTTAACACTTAATCAACCATATATAACTTCCTACCTGGCTTTCCTGTGGGTAATTTAATACTTGCACAGGTAATACTGGGTTTGCTTCTGAATGCAACCACCCACTGTTCCCACAACCCAGTCCTGGGTTTGACGAAACCACATACACCTTGTTCCTCCCACGATGCGGGAGGAGGAGTTACTCTTCAAGTAAAAGAATGAGCACATATATTGGAGTGACAAGTTAAGATCTGGGTGATCCCAAGCCAGACACCAAAACTTTCTCTGAGCCACCGGTTCTCTTTCTGCAAATGACAGCAGGTCACTGGGACTTGCAGCCACGACAGGGTGCAAGGACCCTTCCAGCAGCATGAAGAATTATTTTGCAATTTCCAGGTAGAAATACTGCTGAATAAGGAAAATACGAACAGCTTGGAAACATGTACCGATATCATCTGACCAGTTTAAGAATCCATTAGTTAGATAAACATTATCTCAAAAAAAATAGCTCCCCAGAAGTGCCTCCCTGCCCCCAAAAGCACTTAGGTACCACTTCCTGAGTGTTTCCATAGCAATTTAGCTTTGAAATCTCATGCTATGCAATGTAACGTTTTAGATAATAAACTTTTCTCACACCCCATGGAACCTGCCCTATTGAATCCGTAAAAGTAATATGTAAATAAAATTCAGCTCTTTGCTGAAATTCCCAGGTAATCACAGCTATTCATTCCTGCAGGGCCCCGTGAACCCCTTGCTGTTCGGGAAAAGAGGTGAGTCCACTTACCCTCACAGGGGTCTGCATTTCAGAAGAGGACATTTCTTGGAGGAAGAGCCATATGGGTTGTGGTTGAATGCCAAGCAGAAGGGTTGTGCTGGTGTGATTGTGGGCATCATGTCCTGCCCCCACCCCCGACACCGGGCAGACACTGGCCGGCTCCAGCAGGGAGGCGCGGGAACTCCACAGCGCAGGTCCCTAACGGAAGAGCAGCCCCTGGGGTCCTCAGATCGGTGTCCTGGGCCCCCTCTCCACAGGCCACCCCTGCGGCCCCAGGGGTGGGCGTGGCCATGGAAAGTGCAGGTGATCATATTTGCTTGCCTGTTTCAGGTATTTTTTAAAGAACCAATGAGAATAAAGTGTCTCAAAAAGCACGATGTAAAATTAAAAAAACAAATTCTGCATGGCACAGCCACTCCAGTGTCATCACTGCTCTCACTACCGTCACCCTCCCTCCCTGTCCCTCTGCCCTCCTTTCCTAGGGGCAACGACGACAACCTCCAGCTCCTTCCACCTTCCCTTTCTTGAAGCGACACACTGCGACCCTCGCCCCCTCCCGTGCGCCCAGGCGCTCCCGAGCAGAGGCACAAGGCTGTGTGGGCGTGTGGTGGCCCGGGACTGACTTTCAGCGTGCCAGCGGCCGCGAGGGAACCAGTTGTGCCTCTGGCTGATCAGGCAGCAGATGCCACTGGAGTCGTCCCCACCGTGGCTGCTCACAGTCCCGGGGGAACGGCAGTGGGCAAAGCGTGCCTGTATCCTCGGTGCACTCTGGGGGTTTGGTGAGTGTTCAAAACTCATCTTCTACAGCAACTCAGGGGGAGCTAAGAAACGGAAAATCCCCTTAAGGGGACTGGACCTAAATCAGGGTGTTTTACATCGGCACAGGACGCGGATTGCCGGACCGCTGACCTCCTCCTGGTTTAACAAACCGGCCGAACCAGAAAAGGCGGCGTCAGAAGGGTTACGACCGAACTTACTTTCAGCGAAGCGCAAATACAAAAGTAAGGCTCAGCCCATAGTTTCCGCTTCTTACGGGGTCCGACACAAATAACGCCCCTCTGTTATTACAACACCTTTTATTACACAATCAGGAGCATGTCATTCTGTAGCATAACACTATCAGCCTCAAGCACAGCCTATGACATTTCCGGTGAAACGTACAAATTAAAGCTATAAACTATTACACTCAGACTATTGTCCTACCAACCGCACTCAGGCGGACCCTGTATTTAATCCACTGTACACAGTTTCCTACGTGTCAGCTTCCCCGTGGGTAATCCGACACTTGCACAAGTGATATTGTGTTTACCTCTGCGGGTGTCAATCAAGCTTTTCCAGAACACATTCCTTAGTTGGAGACAAACCACATGCACTTTGTTCTTCGCGTGACTTTTTCCCTTGGAGTCATAACCTCTTCCCCTCTGTCTCCCCTTGACTCGGAAAGGCGCACGGTGCCGCTTCTGTGGCCGGCATTCCCCGTCGATGATTAATTTATTCAGGCCCGTCCCCGACGATCCTGTCCGGCAATCATCTGGGGAGCCCGGTAATTGGTTTTGTCTCGCCGGATCTGCTCTCGTTCCGTCCCCGTGTCTGTGAAATGCATTCTCGCCGCTCTGTCCAGTGGGCTCATTCTCAGCGATGTCTTGATAGAGCGTGGCGTGCGGGTGGGGAGCAGAGGCAGCCGATGCTCTGTGCAGCCCTCGCAGCAATGTCCGGTTTGTGCAGGGTCGGTCGGACCCCGGGTTCCAGGGGGTTTCATCCAAACACTTAGGTTACTTCGTAGTCTCACCCGCGTGCCTGCAGCTTTGAATGTTGACCCTTCTGGAAATGAGTGAAGGTGAATCGTAACCCCTACGTGACCTTGACCTCAGTGTGCCTCCTCCCTGGTACAACGTGTGCTGGTGCTAGGTGGGGACTGCACAGCATCACACGTGCATACACGAGGGGGTGAGTGACGGTCTCGTCCCCCTGGGGAAGGCCACGAAGGCCTGGACTTCGTGGAGGAGTAAGGAGTCTCCCCAGCGTGTGACCCCAGCCCAACGCAGGGACGATGGGGTGTCTGTCCACCCGAAGGACCGCACTCCTGACCTCCGCCCACAGGCCTGGGTGCCGGGCTCTGGAGACTAACCACAGCAACGACAGGGACCCTGACACACTCATCCATCACCCTGCGTGCTGAGACTCACCGCGATGGAATCCGGGCGCTACACAAGCGAACCGCGGTGGGAAACTTCCCGGAGCGGAGGCCGGTGGGGCTGCTGGGGGTGCTGGCGTGGTTGGGGGGCGTGTGTGAGGGAGAGGGCGTGAGAGGGGGAAAACAAAGGGGGGAGGGACTAGAAGAGCTTGGAGACAAATGGAGCTTTAGAAAGGAAAAAGAAGCAATCTTATTTGAGTTACGCTTTTGAAACGTCAATAGAATCTCACCATGTTAAAAAAAAAGAGGAAAAGTACATTTTGAGCAAAGGAAATCACACCGATCAAGGCACGTGCACATGTGCACGGGCACACTCACCCACTCACACACTCACCCGCTCACACACAAGAAATGGGAAGCTACGGACGGTGTCTCCAGAGAGCTAGCTGTCTTGGGACCAAGGAGAGTCATGGATTCCCTCCCTGTTACACCCAGGGGCATCCCGAAGGGCCAGGCAGGCGGGCAGAGACGGGGACCAGGTGACCAAGGAAGACGGCTAAGAACTTTCCCACGGGCACACCCCGACCCGAGATAACGCTCACGGTCACTCAGCTGGGCGGCGGAGAGTTGAAAGACTGAGTGATACGCCAAGTGCTGATTTGTGGGAAAGTGTCATTGAGTCTTTGAGACTTCTGAGCGAATGCGGCTGTAAGAAGAAAAGTTACAGGATTAGGCTTCTTGTTGAAGGGACGGAATGGTTTCTACAGCGACCATACAGCCTCGCCCCCTTGAAATCCCCGGGGCTGGAAGACGCCTTGGTTACCGATGGCCCCTGGAAACCATCCCGAATACGGCCGGCTTCTTGGTGTCCAAGACAGTCGTCCGTGAGTGGTGTGTGTGTGTGTGTGTGTGTGTGTGTGTGTGTGTCTGTGTGTGCCAAGTAAGGGGAGTCTCATCGCACACGTGACAACTCATGTTTGTGTGTGTTTGCCCAGTGAAATAACGCGTCGGACATCACAGCGTTGCTTGGAGTAGTGCTCACGGAACTTCCCAGAGACAAAAGCCAGCAAGGGCAATAATTACTATTTTAATGCACTCACCAGAAATGACCAGGTAGATAGCCTATATTTAAGAAACAGTCAGTGTTTCCGAGAGAAATAATGTCATTATAATAGACTATTGTCACAGGGTAATAGGCTTTCGCTGCCACATAAGTGCTAATGCCAAGTCGTTTATGGGAAAGGCAAGTGGAGGGCAGTGGAAGAATGTGTTTTGAAACCGGGAGAAGGGAGCACAGCGCCCTGGTCATGACCCTTGGGCTCCTGTGGCTCCTGAAGACAGATTCTTCTGCACGTCCCTCCTTCCCCCTTGAAACCTGCGTCAGTGCGCACGCACGTGGAAGAAAAACCTTCCAGAAGCCAGCCCTTGCCCACTAGGAAAAGCAGGAGGCAGGGAGAGGCAGCAGTGTCTTGGGATCTAAAGCAGCGGGGGCCGTGTGAAGGGGAGACAGCACCCAGGGGACAGCCCCCACCCCCTCTGTCTTTCTACCCACCCTCTGAGCAGCCCCTTCCGGCCCCGGGTCCGTTCACCGTCCCCTGGCCCCACAGCCAAGTCCCGGCTGCAGGTGTAGGACCGTGCTGTGCTCACGGACACACCAGGTCCCCGCGGGCAGTAAGCCCTCCCAACCGCCATAACGTGCACACACCCAGGGTCAGTGCGCACGCAAGACAAGCACAGCCCACAGAGCACCGAGAAGCCCGCTGCTGGGAGGGCGCACCCACGGGCGCCTGCGGACCCTCGGACTCCCACGCCGGGGTGTCTGGAGGACAGGGAGAGTGCGGACACGAAACCGCTCGGCCGGCCCCAGAAGCGCATTAACATTCCCGTGCCTCGGGTCCTTAGCACAGTAATCACCGGAAAACCTCCAAGTCCGTGCGCTGGGAAGGCCCTGGTCCTCAGAGACGCGGGGGCATCAATAGTTTAATTTACAAAGGCAATTAGAGAGAGTATCTGCGCTAGCAAAGGTCTAACTCCCACGCCACTCACCGAACTGGAAAACTTCGGACTGATCTGCATTTATTTTTGTAACCGAAATCGATTGCAGGCCCAGCGTTTGCTCGGTCACTCACCTTCCGAGTAGAAGGCAGAGGAGGCCACCTCTCCCTTTGTCTTAACTCTCAGACCCGGAGGGGGGCACCTGGGACGTGAAAAGGGGCCCGAGGGCTCCTCCCAACCCCCAGCCAGCCGCTGGGGTGAGCAGAGAGGCACCCAGACATTGTTTCTAATTTGCAGGGGCCTGCTCACTCGGCACAAACGAGGGGCACGGAAGATGGGCTGACTGCTTGTCCCAAGGTTCGTAAACTTCTCTCCCGAGATTCCTGGGAAGGTTGCTCCCAGCGCCCCACCCCGAGGCCGCATTTGTCTCGGAAAACGGCCGCGGCGTCTGGTTCCAGCGCCCGCGTCTCCGAGGTGCTGAGTGAGGACCAACGTCACTCCGAGTTACTGGCTCCCTGTCTTTGCCCGACAGATGGAAAAACCGCCATCAAGGACATTTGTTTTAATCACCTGCCGCTTCGTAGGAAACAAGTCTAACTCCAGCGGGATGGTCTTTGTCCCCAAAAGGTTTTTTGTTTTTTGGTTTTTGTTTTCACTCAAGTCTGACAATCTGAACTGGGGCTTAGCCCTCCCCCTGAATAATTTCACCTTAATCTACAGATAAACATTATTCACAGCCTTCACGTACTTGTGCTTTGACATTTAATATCTTTTTCTTTTCCTCACACAACTGAAATCCAGAGATAATGACAAATGGGATGCTTATGGGTATAAAAGACATATTCCAAATTTTAACACTCTCGCCGTAGTCAACGTGGATCATAAAATAGATATTAATTATGTGAGATTCAAAACCAGCATAGTGGCATCTTTGGTTTGTGTGGTATACCTAACGTAAACTTCAGCTTTTTAAAAAACAAAATTACATGAAGCGGCATCTTCAACATGGCAGTAAGTCATGGACGCAGGGCTTGTTTAAACGAGCCCGATGTGGTGCCATCGTCAGGCACACGCACCCCCTAGGCCAATGTCACGGAGGAAAAGACGGACCGCGTGCCTCTGTGCTTCCGTTCACATCCGTGGGAAGGACGCCCCCCAGGCCCCGCCTTCTCCCGCCGGCGCCAGGGAGTGAGGCAGCGCAGCCCAGGTGCCGGCTGCCGGCGGAGGGCACAGCGGTTTCCCCACAGCCACCCGCGGGGACTGTGCGTCAGCTCAGACCCCAAGGCTGGGAGCTCCGTGGGTCCAGCTCCGAGGGGGCCAGTCCCCGCGGGGTGTCCCATTGCGGGTCCCCACCTGCACACTCCACGTCTTCCCCAAGTGTCTCGGCATCTTTTCGGTAGCATCCTTGTTATTATTAACGATAAACACAGCCGCCCCCCACTGAGCACCCGCGAACCACACCGCCGGGCGCCTGCAGCGCGCCCAGCGGTCCGCCCGCAGCGCCCTCTCTGGCGCGCCAGGGCTCTGCAAACGGCGGGACAGGCCGTCTGCGCGGTGCAAGGGAAGGGGCCGCCCGGGGTCTGAGGGGCGAGTCTGCCCGACCCACAGCCACCTGCGACGACACCGCACTTTCACGTTCGCTGTCAGAGGTGTGTGCGGCTGCACTCGGACCCCCGGTGTGTCGGAGGAGGGGTCAGACAGTTGCAGGGGGTCACAGGGGGTCAGAGAGTCGCAGGGGGTCAGAGAGTCGCAGGGGGTCCGGGAGCAGAGGCCCCTCCCGGCTGGGGGGTCGGGGTCTCGTCCGGGGCCTGGCAGTACCGGCGCTGTGCCGACACCACCTGCACCCCCAGGCACCCCCAGGCACCCCCATGTGCCCCCAGGCAGGACGTCCCTGTGGTCCCTGAGTACAGCATTGACGGAGGGGACCATGAAGCTGCCCACACAGCAAACGGACTCCCTGAAGGGCCAGGTCTTGGGCCTGAGCCGAGGCTCTGGGAGCAAAGCTGCCGGAGCCCCCACACCTCCGCGGGTCCGGCAGGTTCATTGTGGGGGTGGGAGCCCCACCAACTCTGCTGCTCTTACTCTCTCCGACAACCTGCAGGGCCCTGGCTCCCTTCCCTGCGCCCTCGTGTCTCCAGTGCATTCTAGCACAACGGCAGACCCTCGTCTGATGCTCAGCGCCTGGCAGGGGCCACGCTGGGAGGCGCTGGGGTCTGGTGGGTGGTGGGGACGGGAACAGGGGCTGCAGCCACTGACCAAGGGCCCTGCCGGGGGCTCAGACCCAGGAGGGGGCGGGTAGCACAGAGCACGGAGGTGGGGCCACAGAGCCACTGGCTCTCGTGGGTTCAGTTCCGAGCATCAGCCAGCAACTGGGCGGTGGTTAATCCCTACCAGGGCCGTCGGGGTCGGCTTTAGAGGGGGCGCTGTGGCCGCGAGGAAGCAGGGGAGATGCTGGGGGACCTTCTCCGGGCAGAGGGGTGCAGGGCCTAGGTCACGGGGTCCCAAGGCATCCAGGGCTTCGTGGAAAGGGTTGCTTGTTTAATCGGAGAGCAAGATATTAACAGGCTTACTGAGGTTTGCTGAGCACAGAGGACGGGTCAAATTTCCACGCTGAGCATCTTACCTACATCACCCTGTGTCTCTTCATAACAGAACTCCGACAGCTGCCACAAGCATCTCCATTTCGTTGACGAGGAATTACAGCAGCGAGGGACGGCCTGTTTGGGCAGGCTCACCCAACCCAGCCGAGGGGCCCAGCTGGCCCATCCCCCCGGCCACTGAGCAGGTGCTCCGCCTCTGCCCACGCACCCGCCAGGGTGGGGTGGGGTTGCCAGGGCTGCACAGCTCAGAGAGCCTTCCTCACGCAGTCTAGGTTCAGGTCACCGCTCCGGAAAGTTCTACTCTGACCTCAGTGAGGAAATTCCTGGGCCCCTGCCAGTCAAAATCCCTACTTAAAAATGATCGAGCTGACCCTCTGGTTCAATAGGTTTACATGAAAAAAGTTTCAGAGGGAAAATGTATAATCCCTCCTAACTCTTACTGGATGTAACTATGCACGTGAGTTTCCCTCTGTCCCTCACTACACGAGCAGAGTGGAAGGCCCCAGATCCAGCAGTCTGCAGGAGAGGAATTGTGATCGGAAGCTGAACGTTGGATTCCAGATGAAGTGTGGGGTTATTATGGCAAGAAATAGCCACAGGGAGACCTCAGGCATAGTTGACACCAAGTGGAGCGAGTGTTACGGCAGCAGGCGCGCACTGAGCCGCTGGTGGGAGGAGGGCAAGCTCACACACACATCCTGTCGAAACCAACGCCTGGCTTCCAGTGACCGGGGCGGTCCCGCAACGCAGCATCCTGGGGACGGATGTCCAACCGGCCAACGGGAACTCCCTGACCCGTGGGAAGGTCGTTCGTGCAGACGGGGCCTGGGGCAGCGTGGACCCCTGATACCCGGAGGACACTGCAGGGCCTTGCTGGGTGTGGGACCTCCACCCTGCAGCAGTCCCGACTGCCCCCCACCTCCTCAGGGACCCCAAGGGTTTGTCTTTGGGCCCCCAGGGTGTAGGAGGATAGCTCCGGGATGCAATATCACATGTGGCCAGTAGGTGCCACCATCAGCCACCTGATTTTAAAATTTGAGTCCTGGAGGCTTTGTAAATGAATTATTTTTGTTTCTTGTTTATGCAAATGACATTAAGCAATGATTACATTCATAGACATCTAATTTGTACAGATAAAACAAGGATGAGTTAAAGGTCAGACTCAGACCTGGAGTTTCAGAGAAGAGTGGGGTTTGAACGGGGTAGAAAGAAAGGAAGAACAAGTGGGTAAATAAAGGTAGGAAGGGAAACCTCAGCATCCTAGGCTCCCCAGGCACTGGGGTCCAAAACGAGGTACGAATTTTACCAGATGTTAAAAGTACATTAACCATGGGAGGCAACCAGAGAGTAAGACATATGGTCGGTAATAGGGGTAAGAGTCTTAACAATAGTGTGAAGAACTACCAAGAGAAAGGAGTAGGTTAATGCCTGTGGACCCTTCAGAATTCTCACAGAAGGGGAGCTGGGGCTGAATCTCGAAGGACAAGCAGGGGAGGGGTGGGGAAGAGCAGGCACAGCGGAAGGAGAAGCAAGCGCTGGTCCAAGGGAGGCAGGACAGATCGACAGACCAACAGACCGACAGACCGGGCCTGGTGGAGGCCGGTGCAGGGAGGGGCTGGGTGGCGGGAAAGGGAAAAACATCTGGGGGAAACTCTGAAATTTCTCACATTCTGAACAAAGAAAGTCATACGCTGGCCTGGGAGATATCAGGGAACTCAGCTATTTTTAAAGAAGATTCCTGTGGACACAGCACGTAGGGCAAACTCGAGGAGGTAGGGCCTGATTCCCGGACAGCAGGTGGCCCAGCACCTGTTGCCGGGTGATGGAGGGGGCGGGACGAGGAGGCTGCGGGTGAGAAACCCCTGGAAAGGCGGGCGGACTGGGGCAGCAGGGATGCAGACAGCTGGCCCTTGGGAGGACCCAACACGCTCATTGAGGAAGAGGAGCCCGGGGCAACACCGTTAACGAAGACAAGCGAACGAAGACCTACAACCAGTTATTTTGGGAGCAGGGCGGGTGGAGGGTGAGGCTTGCCTGCGTGGGATGGACCACACCTGTGAACCACCCGGGCCCCCACGTCCGGGGCCCTCGGACACAGGAGATGCTCAGGGCGGAAGACAGCCGCCTTGCAGCCAGCCCCATGCATACCTCCTCCAAATTCTGCACGTGCACAACCTCACTTTCCAAGGGAATAAAAATTTAATAAACACATAGGAGTGTATGTTGGACAGTAAAATACTATTCCTCCCAGCGGACCCTGTGCAGGCCTGCGTCGGCCCAAACGCCACTGTCCACCTCGGGACTCGGGACCTCGGGACCTGGGGACCAGGCCAGACCTCGGCATGGGCTGATGTAAATGTCACCTGTTTTCTTTTGTCTTTTTCTTATCTTTTCTTTCCTCTCTTTTCCTTCCTTCCTCCCTTCCTTCCTTCTTTTGGAGTCTCACAAACCGTGAGTACAAACCGGGAACACATCGTTCATTTCTCGAGAACTCAGGAGGTGCCCCCAGGTGCCAGCGTCCTCGCTGACCCCGGGAAGGAGGAGGAGGAGGAGCCCGGCAGCGGGGGGCGGGGCTTGCAGCAGGGTCCAGTCCAGAAGCCGCCCACCCTGGCGCAGGAAGGAGAAGAAGAGACGGGCTGGACCGCCAGAGTCTCGTGTCTCCCGGGTTTAGTGCGGGTCTAACCAGGCTCCTAGGCGCGTGAGGTTACCGGGATCGTTCGTGGTGAGTCGATTTCGGCATTCATTTACCTTGAGGTATTGGATAGGTTAATTAACCACCATGACTCATTTTTCAAATTACAGCACCGAAGCCTCGTTTTCCTTACCTCCGCCTCTCAGACCTTAATTAACACATCTTCACGACGCACCGTTTCCGCGGGCCGTGGCCGGCCCCACCCGCGACGGCACAGCCCCCCTGGCGGGGCTGCTGGCTCAGGCAGCGCTGCCCTCCCGGCAAGTGCCCCCCCCCGAGTCCAGGTCCCCCCAGGTGCGCCCAGGGAGGGGGCGGGCGCTCCCAGATCAGGCAGACAGGTACCGTGAATCATGCCTGCGCTAATTGTCGCAGTGAAAATATTTAGACACCGTGCGGTTTGAACTCGAACTTTATGAATAAATGTTGATTAGTATGCGGCGCCAGAAGTACACTCCGCTTTTGTTCTCACTCCTAGAAAGGCGGTCACGATCACGTGATGTTGTGAACCACGGCCGCGGTGGGCCGGCTCCCCCGCGCACTTTTCTCCAGCCCGGGGCCCGGAAGTCACGTGGCGTCCACGCGGGGAGAGCCGCACGCGGGTCTCGCACCCTGCACACCACGACGCGCGTCTGGACCCTGGCCGCGCCCGCCCTCGGGTGAGGGAGGAAGAAGGCACCACCCGCCGCCGAGACGCGCGCGGGGCAGAACCGACTTCACGCGCAGGCCCCGCCTTGCGGAGCGAGCGTGGAGGGAAAATCCTCGCTCCAGAGATCGCTGGTGTCTGCGCAGCCTCCTCTCGCCCAGCCGCCCCCGCCTTCCCCAGGAGGGACGGGAACGGGCGCGGCTCGCGAGGCTGGGCGTGGGGGGAAGACCGCGGTCTGGGGCCGGAGGGGCGGGGACCACCTGCGGCATCGCTGAGCAGCCTGGCCTCTATGAAGCCTCGGGCGTTCTGGTGCACACGATGGAGCAGACCGGGGGAGGGGGGGGTCGTCCCAGAGCCGCCACAGCCCGGGGCCCTGGGGCAGCGGGCTGCAGCCAGCAGCCCCGCCAGCTCTTCCCTCCGACCCGGGCCCTGGAGCACCCCCGGCCCTGGCGCACCCAGGCCACGCACCTGAGGCCCTGGGCAGGGAGGGCAAGGTGAATGCGGTTACCATGGAGGTGTGCGGTGGCTGTGCTGCTAATCATCACGAAAATAAATGCAAATGGGGGGAAGTACATTTAAAGCCAGAAAACATACAGCCTTTCCCAACGTTTTTGCTGGGGCGTCCAACCTGCGGCCCACGGGCCACACGCGGCCCGGGACGGCTGTGAACGCGGCCCAACACAAAACCGTCAGCTTACTTAACACGCGATGAGATGTTTCTGTGATCACATGTTGCAATACATTTAACGTGTGGCCCAGAGACGCCAAACGGTCAGACACCCCCACTCACAGGTGTGCTTTTGTGCCATTCCCCCTGGGTCCAGCCCTTTGAGTCATCGGGGTGCCCTGGGTTTTAGTCACCGGCTCACGGGACAGGCAGGGCCAGAGCGCCGGTCTGCGCCGGTCACCGTGCTGACCTGCTTGTTCGTGGAACAGCGTGTACAGTGCCTCCCGCCTGCGGCCCAGGGGTGAGGACAGGCGGAGAGCCGAGGGCCGATGTGAGCCCCCGGCCAGGTGAGCGCGGCGCGGAGCAGGGACCAGTCAGGCGAGGAGACCTGCGGGCGGCACTCGGTGCAAGGGGACCCGTGGTCTCGCCCCCCGCCTGCCCACTGCCCACCGCCCACCGCCGCAGGGAGCGTGCGGGGCGCATCTTCCTGAGGGCTCAGCCGGGACCCGGCGGCTCCCACAGGCCCGGACCGACTGCGGGTCCGCGGCAGACGCGGCAGATCACTGCGCAGCGGGCAGTGTGCACGAGGGACATCAATTCTCGGAGGAGGCCACCTCCCCGCGCCCCCTCCCCTGAACGCCACGCCGTCGGCTCCAGGTCACACTCACGACAGATGAGCTGCTCCCCACTTCTGCCCCCCCCGCCCCCCCCCCCCCAGCCCCGAGTTCAGGGCTAACCCAGCGCCCCCATTCGAATGGGACACCCCTCGCGGTTCCCGCTCCGTCCCCAACACCAACCCGTCCCGCTGTCTCGGCGCCTACCCCTGAAGCTTGCCACACGTGCACATCACGGGCTTTGTTTTCCGACTGTAGCGTTTGCCGCACAGTAGGACCGCCCACGACAAACCGTTTCCAGCGAGGACTCCGACCCGCACAGGCTTTCGGAACATCCCGCTTCCGCGGCCCTCGAGCCTCCTGGACTTGGGCGCTCGCCCGCCTCCTTCAGGTCTCTGACCTCTCCCTCCCCTCCCCCGCCTCGGTTTCCCACCTCCGAGTCCGCGGGTTCTTTTGGAAGCCAAGTGTCACCATCCCCCCTGCTCCCGTCTTCTTCAGGTTGGAGGAAGGAAACTGGGTCCCGATCTGTCCTTCTAATATGATAACCGCCTGACTCCCGCCCCCAGCTGCTTAGACGCTCACAGCTCCACGTGCGTGTGGGATGCTGATGGAAGGTCCACGAGACACAGTGACATCGGCAATGAGTTCAGACGAGCACGGAGACACACGTCACAATGACACCCAAGTGTCATTTCACATTAGCTCCACATCGTACACATTCAGCTTCTCATCTACAAAAAAGGGCACCACTGACATTTAGAAGGACAGTCCAAAAGCCCAGAGAAATCCTAAATACACGAAGGAACCCAATTCCGTGTGGTGCTGGGGGCTGCCCCGTGTCCGGAAGAATGGGTGTTGCCTCGCGCCAGTTTCGGCTCCGGGAGCGGAGGGGAAGTGACGGTTTTCTGTTGAACACGTGGGTTCGCAGGAAGTGCCATTCCTCACTTGCACTTGGACCTGAAACTTCACAGAAACCAAACTCAGACTTCTCCGCTCTCTCTGCGTGCGTTCAAAGGTCAGCACCGTTCGCGGGCTCCCTGCCCACTGACAGAGTAAACGTCTAACCGCCCTCGTCTTCCCCGTGGGTGGAGCTCTGACCCCACTTGGGCCTGGGTGAATTGTTACCTACAATCGCCGTGACTAACAAAAATAGACACTGTGTACAAGTGCCCGGTGTCTGCCAGTCTCCGTCAGCGTGAACACTTTAAAACGGAAACAATGCCTCTCACACGGAGCAGCCTGCCCGGAGGAGAGAGACACACGTCCTTGTAACAGAAGCCCTGTTAGCACCCTGGCCTCTCTCGGCGATGTTTCCCCTGTAACTATCCGCACCACCCGGAGGGCTCCTGCGTGGAAGGGCTTCCGCTTCCTGCAGAAAGAGCGCTGTGAAGGGACAGGCGTTATGACCTTTGTCACTGAGCACATATAAAAATAGTGACTGGAGCCTTGACCCTCCTGGCGAGAGCAGGTATGGCACACGGCACCAACCGAGTTCTAGCAAAGAGGAAGGTCACCGATGCCCACTTGCGTGTTCGCTAACGTGTCATTTTCCTTAAACCTTTGAACATATTAAAAACATCATCATCACAGACCTGCTTCACTCTTGGAACCCCTCAGCTCCCCAGAGGAGGGACCATCCTTTGTCTGTCATTTTTACTCCAAAACAGCAGCAAGTCCCTAGCACGTGCCAGGGGCTCCGTCCCCGCTGAGCACACGAGTGTGTGCATGAAACAGCACCGGGTGAAGCAATGTGCCCCGGGCAAGGGAAAGGTCAGGGACAACCCATGCGAGCATTGCACGGAAATACAACTCAGGGATTTAAATAAACGAATCCTCTATTTCAGCATCTAAATTTGAAGATCAAATCTAGAAAACATCTTCACCATAGGATTATAATAAATATGTCCTCCGCCTCCGAATCCTGGGTTCTCTTTGGAGATGCTGATGAAAAGTGTATTTATGAAACTATACATATGATTATGAAGGCATTTTTTTCTCCCTGAAATCATAGGAAAACCCTGGAAGACACACTGGAGGGATGGGAGGCAGAGGGACAGAGTTTTGGATCCACAGGTGACTTGGCCGGGCCCCACCTGCAGCCCGCTGCATTAGGGACACGAGCAGGTGCCGCTCGAGGGGCCTTCTGGGAGTGTGGAGTGCAGGTGGGCCTCAGACACCTGCAGGTCAGGGCCCAGACGCCACGACGAAGGGCATCCTGCGGTAGAGTGAGCCACACAAATACTTCGGGTTCCTGTAACATTTAAAAGTTATGCTTACACTACACTGCCGTCCTCTCAGTGTGCTGAGTGTGAGGTAGACGGGAGCCTTAATTGTGAAAGTACTTTATTGCTAAAAGTGGCTCGCCATCCCCCGACCCCCCAGGGGGCCCGTTTCCTTGCTGGCAGAGGGTCCTGCTGGGGGCTGGGGGCTGCTGACAGACCCCAGCGAGGGCTGGGGCTGGGGCTGGGGCAGTTTGTGAGGATGGGACAGCAGTGAGGTCTGCCCATCGGCCGGCTGTCCCTTTCACAGGTGACTTCTCCGTCGCCCGAGATGTGGTTTGGTCCCACTTTACCTGCAGAAGAACTGCTTTCACACTGGAGTCAGCCCTCTCAGCCCCTGATGCTGCTCATCCAAGACATTTATGGAGTATTCCAAGTCCTCTGCTGTCATTGCAATGACCTTCACGGCACCGTAGCTGGGAGTCGATGCCATCTCAAGGAACCGCTCTGTTTGTGCATCCACAAGAGGTGACAGCTCCTCCCTTCAACTTTGATGGGGCGGTTGCAGCCCTTCGGCCCCACCTTCGGCCCCACCTCCGGGCTCTGGTTCTGGTTCTCGTGCTGTTTCCACCACCCCTGCAGCGACCTCCCACCGCAGCCTTGACCCCTGGAGTGAGGGGAGCAGCTTCTGCCAAGCTCCTGTTACTGTTCATATCCTGAGTCGTGAATGTTCTTCACGGCATCTGAAACGATGAATCCTTTCCAGAAGGTTTTCAATGGACTCTGCCCAGAGTTCCCGGAGGAATTACTATCTATGGCAGCTAGAGCCTTACGAAATACATCTCTTAAGTACCAGGACCGAAAATTGCCCCTTGACCCGTGGCTGCAGTATGGATGTTGTGTGACAGGCATGAACACAACATCCACCTCATTGTGTGTCTCCTTCAGAGCTCGTGGGTGACCAGGTGCATTGGTGATGAGCCGCCCTATTTTGAAAGGAACCCTTTCTTTTTTTGTAGTGGTTGGTCCTAATAGCTGGTTAACTACTCGGCAAACCGTGTTGTGAACAGATGTGCCGTCCACGGGCACTGTTGTCTGCTGTCCACGCGCAGGCAGAGCAGGGCCAGCATACTTCTCAGGGGCCCTGGGGTCCTAGGGACGGAAGACGAGCCACGGCTTCAGCGGAAAGCCACAGCTGCATTAGCCCCTCCCCAGAGAGTCGGCCTGTTCTGTGACGCCTGTGCCGACTCCTCTCCAGTGATCCAAGTCCTGGATGGCGGCTTTGCTTCTTCCAGTAGAAGGCTGTCCGGCTACCTGGGGAGTCTGTTGTTCGGCGAAGCCACCTTCACGAGTCATCTCAGCCAGACCTTCCGGACAACTGGCCGCAGCTTTTCCCTCAGTACGTGCTGCCCCACCCAGCACGGTGATGTTGTGGAGACGACTTCTGTCCTTACACCTCATGAACCAGCCTCTGCCGGCTTCAGACTTTCCTTCCGCAGCTTCCTCACCCCTCCGTCTTCCTAGGATTGAACAGACTTAGGGTCTTGCTTCGAATTAGGCCTCGGCTTCAGGGAATGGTCTGGCTGTGTGATCTTCTGTCCAGACCACTAACACTCTCTCCACGTCAGCAATGAGGATGGTCCACTCTCTTATCACTTGTAAGTTCGCTCACGTGGCACTTCTACTCTCCTTCCAGAACTTTCTTCGCTTTCACCACTTGGCTCCCTGGTATAAGAGGCCTGGCTTTTGGCTTTCAACATGCATTCCTCATGAAGCTCAATTATTTCTAGCTTTTAATTTAAAGTGAGAGACCCATGACTTTCCCTTTCATTTGAACAGTAGAGGCCGTTGTAGGGTTATTGCTTGGCCTCATTTCAATATCTTCGTGCCTCAGGGACTAGGGGCCCCAAGGACAGGGAGGGAGACAAGGTAACAGCCAATCAGTGGGACAGTCAGAACACACACAGCAGCGACCCATCAAGTGTGCCATCTACTGGGTGGGGCAAAAATGTCTGTTTAGTTTTTTCCGTAAAATAAAAGGCACGTTTTTAACTTTCACCGATAACTTTATTGACTTGGATATTTTAAGAATGCCAGCTCTGTAGTATAATGATGATTATTCTCAATTAATCGCCAGCAAGAAACCTCGCAAACCACTTTTAACATGTTCAATCAGTCACAGCACCTTCTCCATACACTGCACAAATCTTTGTGTGTGTGTGTGTTTCACTTGCATTTTTACATTTCTTGAAATAATAAAGCATAATATGCCTAAAGTGTTGCTCGTTTTCTTCCATCTTCAATAATAAAACGGCTACACAAAAATTCACCCATTTGGGTAATTTTTTTCTAAATGTACACTGTAAGACAGCTGTCTCAATACAATCAACCAAAATTGTTTCAAATGAAGTTAAAGACAGCTAAGTACTCCTAGAGCCATCCTATGGGAAAAAAAAAGAAAAACCAAACAAACTTCTTTGGTCAACTCAATATTTTAGGCATGGATCCTGGCACCCCAAAACAAGTATAACAGCGACATCAAAGATCACTGACCAGAGATCACTCTAACAAATATAACAATAATGGGAAAGTGTGAAATATTGAGAGAACTACCAAAATGTGGCACAGAGACAGCAAGTGAGCAGATGCTGCAGGAAAAAATGGGCCAGTCGAGGTGCCCGGCCTGACTTGCCACAAACCTTCGATTTGTAGGAAACACAGCGTCTCGGAAGTGCAATGAGTGGAGTGAAATAGACCGAGGGGTCCCTGCCTGATTGGAAAGCTAAGACACACACATATGAAGAGAGTTGTAGCAATAAAAAATGTGAGTGATCAAATATGGGAACTGAGGGGGAAAGGGAGTCAATGGTGATCTTCATGTAAATGTGATTTTTCCAAAAGGATTGGATATTTGGCCTCCTGTTGGAAAACGATTTGCCAACATTCCATAACAGAATCTTCATATTTGGCTTTAGCTTAAATTAAAGACTCTTCCTCACAGTTTCCTTCCCCTTACAATAATCTTTATAACTTCTAATAAAAGCCCGATTTTAATTGCTTATATCTCCTGAACTACCTTTTGCGGGGGCCACTTTAAGCAACATGGAGCCCAGAGGGTGCCCGTGCTGTGCCCACAGGGAGGAAGGAGCAAGGTCAGCCACTTCCTGAACACCTTGTAGGCACCTGGGGCTATCCTGTGCTTTCTCTGGTGTGCTCCCGTTTACTGCTCATAACAACCTTAGTAAGCAGAAATTAATAGATGCATTACACATAAATGCTAACTGAATTTCAAAGGTTAGTCAACTTTCTCCAAGTAGCTCAGCTTTTAACTCAGAGCTCTTTCCGCATTGCTTGAAGTCTCGCCAGGAGAACACTAGAAAGGTAGAACAGGAATGCACCTTAAATGTGGTATCATCCAAGGTCAGCCAATCCATGGGAAACAGGACGACTAGATACAAAAACAAGTGGACTCCCCTTTTCTCTGTGGTCAGAGATCTTAACCTACACGTCAGGAATCCGCTACCTGTTGAGACAACTTGAGAGGTGATGCTACTTTGCCATGCTAGGACTAAGTATCAATGTACTAATTGGTAAGGGTGTGGGGGGTTAATACTCAAAGCCACAGCACAGTCTGCTGCTCTCCAGGTAGGACTATCCCACAGCACCACACTGCACTTTGTAATTACAGGAATTATGATAATGTCCCCCTAACCAAAAGTACCTCAGGGATGCCGTATTACTTGTGCTAGTATTTCTACCACCAGAGATTCACCTCTGAGGTTCACAAATTAACAGCTTATTAAATATACATGCACTGGAGAAGAGGAAGACCTCAAGAACTCCTGTTGCTTTTCAGTGCTTGCATAATTCTTTCCTGACATTTTGATTGATTAGAACAAAAAAGAGGAGGAAGCTTCTATAAGGAGAAGAAACAAAAATGTCTTCACCTAATCCCCCCACCTCTGTAGGTTCAGATCTTTGGTGTCTGTCTAATCCCAGGGAAAAGGAGCTTCCCGTGTCCAGGAAGGAGCCCCTGGGCCTCAGCCTGAGGGCTGCTGTCTCCCGTATCCCTTCACGTTTATCCTGTTCTATTCACTTGTCCAGAATAGGACGCTGTTCTTCTCACTGCCGACTGCCCTGCCTTGGGCTTGTATACAAAGCGCATCCAGTCAGCACCTGTTGAATGAACAGTAACGTAAAACCTGAGCAGGGAGAGTGGTGACCCTGGTACGTGGAGCCCACAGAGAGTCAGGAAGCCTTGGCACACCCCACCCCAGCTGGCTGCTCTCTGGGGGCCCAGAGGGCAAGTTCAAGGGCCAAGAGAGGGGCAGCTGTGGCAGGAAAGATGCGACGGTGGTGCACTTGAGAAGAAGGTCCTCGCCTGCGGACAAAGCTGACTGCCTGCACGTAACGTGCTTCAGATTTTCATCCTCTGGAGGAAAAGCGGGTGCGTGCAGTGTTTATGTAATCCATGACACTCATCTGCAAGTTCTAAGTTCTATTTTTTCCACCAAATGTGAATCATGCTCTGCTATATATGGCACTGGGAAAAAAACCCGCATTAATTGTAGCCACCTGGTAATTTCAAGCAGCACTCTAAGGTTGCATTTCCTACTAAAACCGGCATTTCGGGGCTCGGTGTTTGTGTTTACCTCGACGCTCCCGAGCATCGGTGGAGAGGCCTTTGATTGAACCATTTACTGCGGAGGAGATCAATGGGAAGAGACCGAGGCCCTTCCCAGAGGAAATTAACGGATCTGAATATGGATGCTGAAGCTCTCGCCCACTCCTTTTATTTTGGAAACTTATTTACTCAGCATAATGCCATCTTTTTGCTCATAATCGCTTCAATCAGCACTCTGCGCCGCTTCAAGGTCAGGACCAACTGCTGAGAGGGCCTTGCAACTGCACAAGCAACCCCAGGGGTGGCGGGTGGGGGGGGGGCCGCAAAATTAAGGGACCCACGTTGCTCCTTCTGTGTCTCCGCTTCACAGCATCCCTCCTGCATGACGCCTCAGAACCGAGAAACCAGCAGCAGGGACTCGTTACTTGTCTAGACTCCAAAGACGGAATGACAATGACGGTAACACTTGTTAAGATTCTGATTGACAGGCTTTCTCGGTGATGCCCTAGTCCATCTCCCAGGCACATTCGCTGACTCACAGGGCTTGCTTTCTGAGCTGCAGGGCCACTCCCAGAAGCCTTAGGGGCTGCACACACTTATCGGTGCACGTGGCTGGGGGAGGGGCTCTAGTTCGCTCTGCAACCTCAACAGATGTGAGCGCCCTGGGAACTCTTAAACCTGAGTGAGTGGAAAGAGCCCGCTGGCCTTTAAAAGGAGAAAAAACCCTTTCATATAATACCTAGTATGTCCCATGAATTTTAGGACAAAAGTTATATTAGGTAATGGAAATGCAAACAAATATATATACATATATGTGTGTATGTGTATATATATTATATATAAACTATATACACACATACATATATACACTTGTATATATATATAGTTTCACAAGAAGACACTATTAAATATTAGAATTATCACTAAAAATAACCACTGTGACTGATAAGTAAGGCATTACAAATTATTATACAAGTGTGCTGTCTATATATTTTGGTAACCGCACTTGTCATTATTGCGCTGAATAAAACAATCAAGAGTTTTTAGAATTAAAAGCATGAACCCTGCATCACGGAAGTGCCGATATGTTTTTTTGAGGCAGACGGCACCTGACCCACGCACAGGTGCTCACACACACTCCAGGTACACCGTGACCTCTCTCATGTTTTATGTTCCTGCTGCTTCCACAAAGACTTTGGACCGGCCAATAGCACGCACGTGCAGTGAGCAACAAGTTTGAATGGCAGGTGATTCTGAACTAAAATTCCCACCAGCAACACGTCGAGGCGCCAGGTGGTCTTGGACTTTGCCTCATCCGTCGGTAGGTACCGGGTTCCCACTGCGCACCGGGCACTCTTTCGGCAGACCCGGACGCGGAGCCCAAACAGCCATGGCCCTGCTTTCCGAGCCCCTCTGCGCCCTCCCCTCCTTCTCTGCTTGCCCAGAGTGGGGCACTTGACCGACCCCTCGGGACCCTCCAGTTCCCAACCAAAGAAGTATCTAGTATAACCCCCTTTCCCTATTTTTAAATTAAATGATTCGCCTTTTTATTATTGTGAGGTAGCGGTTCTTTCTGCTGTGAACACCAGCCCCTCATGAGATGAATACTCTGCCAACATTTCGTCCCATTCCGCGGGTTATCTCTGTACTTTCTTGACGGTGCCCTTGAAGGACAGTTTTGTTGTGGTGTCGATGCGGTCTAATGCACCTGCTGTTCGCTTGTGCTTTTGACGAAAACACCTCTTCTCTTTCTCACTGACGACTGTCCCTGGAAGCCCGCTCTCCCGTCAATCAAATACCCATCGCGGGCCTCGGCCACTGCCCTGCAGCCTCGGGCTCCTCCCCCACCCACCTCCTTCGCTCTTTTCCGGCCCTTCTCCCCATCGCCATCCCTCCATCCTTCCCTTTTCTTCCCTTCTGGAACTCCACCCCCTCTTCCTCGTTCACCACGACTCTGTCAGACTCACGCCCGTGTCCAACAACCCGTTCACCAGCGACTCCCTCTCTCTTCGGGTGAACTACGCAGATGGCACCTGCTCCATGTCCTCAGTGTCCATGCGACTCTAAACCCAGTGGCATGCCCGTAACTGCATCAAATTTCTCTTAAAGATAATGCCGAGGCACTGCCGCCCGCCCTGCCTGTGATCTCTCTGCCTGCTCCTTGGAGTCACGCTCTCCGGTTCTTCTTCCCTTGCTAGTCCCTGCTGGTCAGACATTCTTGAGGTTTCCCTTCCTGATTCTCTTCTCTCTCCTGCCCACTCTCGGGGGAGCTAATGCCCTCCCATGGCCCACCCCAGGGTCTGCACCCTTAGGTGGCACTTCCGCAGCCCGGTCTCAGACGTGCAGTGCCCGTTCCGTCTCCAGATCGGGGGCCCAGGACCAGCTCAGACGGCACCTGACTCCCAAGCCCCCTTCTTCTCCTCTCCTGAGCTGAGATTTCTGGGGAGTGGCCCCAGCAGCCCCCCGTGTGGCTAGGCAAGCATCTTGTTACCACTTTTCAACATAGTTTTATCGAGATTAACACACTATGAAATCCCTCCCTGGAGAGTGCACAACTACGTGGTTTTTTGCATATTTACAGAGAGTGCCAACCCTCGCCGTAGTGCAACCCTGGAGCTTTGGGCACCTGGGAAAGAAAGCCGGTGGTCCCCTTGACTATGGCTCACCTGCGCTCCGCCTCCCCTCCCCCGCTCCCGGGCCCCCATCCATCTCGCTTCCCCGGAGATTTACTCTCCCTCCTGACATTTAATCTGTCTCTGGGTGTAACCTGCGTGCCTCCCCAGTGCGTCTTAAATCTGTCTGCTTCCTCGGGTCAGATTTCCTTCTGTCATCACCTGTGTTACTGTGACTTTCTCTGACCTGGGAACACTGTAAATTCTTTCTCTCCGACCTATTGTTGCCAGAATTACTCTTCTAAGAGCAAACCACTCAGCACGTTCCGGATGCTCACCGCGGCCTTCACCGCCCACACAGACACCTCCCTGCGACGCTCTGGGCCCCCCAGTGTCCGGACCCTGGCGCCTCCCGGCCTGGTCACTCACCACGCCCTCATGCCAGCACAACATAGCCGCCTTTAACCACTGACCCCAGTATGACCTCTCCTTCCTAAACCCCCGCGCGCTCCCGCTCGTCCTGTGAAGAAAACCCGCCGCGTGTACACCGTGAAACGCTGCGGGTCCCCCCACGCTCGCTGCGGCACCGCCCTTCCTGAACCTCCGCCCCCGCGGTCTGCTCTCGCCTCCTGCGCGCGCGGAATCAACGGGCCCTGGGACCAATCTGACCCGCACTCCGCGAACTTTCGCATCGGTGTCTCCTCTGTCCTGGCAGCACCCCGGAGGGAGACAGGGCCTTCCCTTACGTGCAAGGGCTCGGAAAACCCCTTGCACTTACCGTCCACGTAATAGCTTACATGCATATCAAGTCCACGGCGGTCCAGGCCTGGCGGATGCAGCGGTGACCTGGGAGCCGCCGGACTCTGTCCAGGCACAGCCCGCACCCCGCCGCACGCGAGCGAGGGCCCGTGGGAGGGGAGAAGCGGCGCGGAGGGACCTGGACAGTCCCGTGGGTGCGCCTGACGGTGAGTGTGGGGTCCCGTGTCCGGTGAGGACGGAGGAGGAAAGGACACCGGCAGATGTTATCAAGAAAAATAAAAACAGCGTTTAGCGTCGTCAAGTGACGTTTCATGAACAGAGGTGATGGAGAATTAACAGTTGTCTCAACTGTATGTGTGCTCAACGCGGGTGGGCTTCTCCGTCACAGGTGTCCTTCCATTTCTAGTTTCCTTTAGCCGACACCTTGGAGAGCTGGTTCCAGTGCCTGCACTTCCCCAGGGAATGCAATTCACTCGGTGTGAGTTGCACAAACTGACCTTGTTGTCCATTTAATACGTAATCCCAATAAATTGCTGTGTTTGTTTTAAATATGACAGAAGTTATAGAAGACTGGGGAATATAAGTTTTGTATAAAATGTCTAAAATGTAAAAGTCTAAAGGATTTTCTTATATTTACTAAACTATGACTTATTTGTCCTGGACCTGTAACAGGTGCCAGGAAAGGATCTTACTTTGGGGGGAGGGAGAGAAATTAATAACAATCGCCTTAAAATGTGCCTATCTCTCAATCATTTAAAAAGTACGCTTTTCTTTACTCTGCTAGACAGAACGTTCTATTTGGTTTATGCATGTGTGAATTTTTATGGGCAGCAGCATCATAACACAGTTTGTCAAAGTTAAAATAACCTTTTCTAATACTATTAATGCATTAGATTAATTTTAATTTTTCCTCAAAGGGCCCGACAGCAGGGACGAGGGGTCGCAATAACCTGGGGTTGAAGAGGCCACTGTATCCGTGAGAGAAACTGTCTTGTAATTTAACAAGTCAGTGACTCACTCTCAGATGGATAATAAAGATTCGACGTGTTATTTTCATGCAGCGGCTGAAATGTAACGCTCGCCTTCTCGATGGTGTTTCACGTCACAGAACATTTTTAAAGGGGTGGCCTGCCAGCCTTGAAACATCAGGCGTGCCTCTGTGTCCATGTGTGCACACGCACGTGCACACACGCATGCACAGACATGCACACACACTCACTTTCCCACTCGGCACACCTGTCACGGGACACTGGCACCCCGCAGAGCACAATTAAATATCGCCCAACAGTCCCGCATATATAAATGTAGGTATAAGTCACATCCATTCAAAGGTAGGCTGATACCCTAAAATCAAGTTTGCGGGACATCTGCTGCATTCTGGTTGTCCCTCCATGGCCTGACCTTACCTGACTCTCACACAGAAAAAGGAACCCATTATTTAGAAAAGCAGAGCCCTGGCTGGCGTAGCTCAGTGGATTGAGCTCGGGCTGTGAACCAAAGCATCGCAGGTTCGATTCCCAGTCAGGGCACATGCCTGGGTTGCAGGCCACGGCCCCCAGCAACCGCACATTGATGTTCCTTTCTCTCTCTTTCTCCCTCCCTTCCCTCTCTAAAAATAAATAAATAAAATCTTAAAAAAAAAAAAAAAGAAAAGCAAAGCTGAAACACCCGCAGGCACAAGAGACTCCTGATTCGGCGCAACGACGGGGACAGCACACACTGCCGCCGAGGAACGACGGGATCTCCGCAGGCTTCTCGCAGTTCACGGCAGGACAGCCGGCGCCCGCACCGAAACAGTTAAACTTCCTTTTCTCGGTGCCTGCAACGTCAGAAGTAAACTGGTGGTTCCCACGAGTAAGTACGCAAGGCCAGAGTGCGTTTTCCTCCCACTGGCAGCGCGGGAGACCGTCCCGTGGACAAGGGTGCCGCCCAATACGCCCGCCCCCGAACACAGGAGTGACCGCCGCTTCCCACGGCTTCCCTGTGTCCGTTCCTGCATCGCTGTGGATGCAATGATGTCGAGCGTACTCGTGTCTCTACAGGGGCTCCCGCCCTCCCTGGCCCCCTGATGCCGTGTGCATGCCCGCTGCTCCCTTCACGTGGGAAGAGAGCCCCCCCACCCGGACTACAGCCTCCGTCCAGCAGCCGCCCGGGCCTCTCAGAAGCACCGTTTGGCAACTGTAACGCATTTGTATGGATTTCAGGGCATTTGACCCTCCTTTCCTACCACGGCCCTGGCTTGTTAGAAAGGGGCCTAACCCAGGCCGAACCCGCTGGAAGGAGGCATGGGGCCCCGTGTTGGGGTGGGGGGGGGCACGCTGAGCTTCCCCTCGCTCTGCCTCCAGCGCGGGCCCTGCGCACGGCGCTGCGGGGGTTCACCGCGACTCCTGCGGCGGCAGGGCTGATGAAGTCGTTGGCCCCCATGACGGTGATGGATTCCACCTGCAGCTCCTCCCCCTCCCCTGAGGCTGGGGGTTGAGACTCTTTCCCACTTAATTTTAACGAAACTCAATCATGAGCTTGGAAGAAAAATCATTATGGAGGGCTTTAATCTTCCGGTGCAGATAATTTGAAAATTCTCTCAAAAAAATTGTTTCTGTCAGTTTATATTTACACAGGAAATCCCTGAGATGTAGCAGAGCCGCCACAGCTAAATTGAGAAGACTGGCATTATGTCATATTAAGTCCTTAAGGGCTGACACCTTAATGGCACCGGGCCTCCACAGGGGGCATCAATATCCACTCTCCGGCTGCCGAGCAACGCGGAGGGGCGAGCCGCCTGTCACCCGAAACTGCAGCGCGTCTGACCCGGGCTGCAGACGCCGCTGGCACCGTTCCACCTCCAGTGAAAAGCTTCCCACAAAAATTCAATTTGCTCAGCTTTCCTGAAATCCCCCCACTTTGTTGATGCTCCGTCCCGCTGCAAATGTTGGAACTATCCGGTCGTCTGCTGGGTCCTCTGGGACTGGTTCCCAAACTGGCAGCTCGGGTAGATGGCTGTCCTTCGGGCCCATCTCCCGTGGGTCGCGGCTCCCCGGCCGCTCCTCCGGGGCAGCCTGCTCTGTGGCTCTTTCGTGCCCCTTTTAAAGCCGTCTGCTCTTTGAAAGACACCTCTTCTCATGTCCACTACAAGGGAGACATTCTTACCCCCACAAGATGGGACTGTTATGTTTATAGTTAAGTAAGCAGAGGCCAGAGAAACTAAATTGTTTCCCCAACGATACATTCCCCTTCTCAGTAGTTGACTCTGGATTTAAAACAGAACTCCAAGTGCTTTTTTTCCCTTCACCAGATTCGTAAAGAGATCCATATAAATAAGATAGAACTTCCGACATGAAAGCGATCACTTCAAAGCCGGTCTTCCACATCCACTCTGTTCCATGTTTAGAAACAGAAGGGAAGGACTGAGAAGAGAGAGATTTACAGCCCAACACCACGGAGCCCTTTCGGTTCCATTCGCTCGTTATCATAAATCCATCACCGACATAGGGTCCTTGTTTGGGGGCTTTCTCGTCGCTTAATAAGGACCATGCTGAGTCGTGGGGAGATTTCGGATGTTGGACTTCTACGGTTAATCAAGTCTCTGAAAACTCCCGTTGCTCAACTGCTTTTATGAAAAACGCACCGTCCCGAACCCAGCGTCCTGACGGCACGTTGAGACAGCAAGAGGAGCCCCGAGACAACCGGGGTGCACGTGACTCTCACTTTCATCACTCACTCAACCGCCGTTACAACTGGGGAACGCCAACACCCCTTTTCTAACCGCTCCCGCAGCCCGGCACTCCAGGGTTGTCAAGGACGATGCAAATGAACGAGCCCTCTCCACTCATCAATCAGCTTCTGGAAAATGAATCACCTGCTGTTTACGTCCTGTCCTCCAAGGGCGTCTGATTAAAATTCCCCTCTTTGCACAGATGACCAATCCTTAATGTTATCTGAAAGGGAGCACCGCGGTGCAAACCTGCATGGACCCTAGGCACCTGAAGACCTCCCAGTGAGCTGCCTGCAGGTGGCAGGGATGGGAGGCCCACACGCTTTCCGCCCGGGCCAAGCTCTAATACAAAATCTCCACTTCCGCACGAGCCAGTTGCAGGCATGTTCCCACGGCAGCCGCCACGGGGCTGTCTTCATGGACACTGTGTTTTGCACCACCTCGTGCTCCACTTCACTGTGCGCACAGGCAAGTGTGGCTACGGAACCACGGTGCTCAGGGAAGGCTCGTGTCGGAACGCCTCAACGGACGGGCACGTCCATCTTCAGAGACGGTGCCCCCTCTTTTACAGAAAGCTGTGCTATGCTGGGGGCTGGGGTAACCGCGGAGGGGCATTCCCTATAAGGGGCCTAATATTTTCTTCCAGCGTAGATGAGAAAATTTTAGGTGAAAAATTATTTCAATTGCTATGGCTTTCAGAAATGGTAACTGGAAAGAAGGAAGGGAGGGAGGGAGGGACGGAGGGAGGAAGGAAGGAAGGAAGGAAATAAACAGTTATTAAGGTCAAGAGAGAGAATTGCACGCTCTCATTTGGAATAAATAACCGCTTTTGTGTTGCAATGTTGTTATGTACACATCTGTGTATCTGCCTCTCTCCCATCTATTGATCTCCTTATCTCTGTGTAAAACCTCTGTGTAAAAACCCAGTATTCCCCAAACTCAGTAGCAAAGTATAACCTTTAATATTTTCCAAGTAGCCTTATACTTACATGGTTAGGAATGAACTATGACCATAACGCAATTTGCAACATTAAAACAGCAACAGTTTATTTGGCCACAGTTTTGGTCAAAGCATGTAATCTACTATCTTACATTGTTTTCTACAGACTTTTATTTGGGCTGTTGGTCAACTGGATTATTGTTAAGTATAAGCATTTTTTAATATCAAAAGGAAAGAAGGGGATAGCGGGAGAGATTTGCTGCCAGGCGGCTTACTTCACCATGAAGACGAGCTGTGGCAACTTTGGTGGTTTTTGAGTTATACCTGAATTTGAGCGCCCATATGTGTGTATATAGACACACACACACACACACACACACACACATATATGTACCTATATAGAGACATATATACTTATGACCCAAACAAGCAGATTCAGAGTTTGAGCCTCAATAATTGGTACTTTTTCAGAAGGCTTTAGTGGATTGATCTCTCTACAAGGTTTGTCTTTTTTTCATTTTTTTGGTCTTCTTAATTCTGCATTCCCTTCGTTTCCTCCTTCCCGCCCTCCCTTCCTTCTTTCCTGGGAAACTCTGCCCTGATGTTCAGGTTCACAGCGAGTCCCAACTCCCTTCTTCCCTCCACGGGGCGATGCTCCGTGAGCTGCCTGCACATCTCGAACATTCTCCTTCCTCTCCGTGCCCAGAAGCACTTTAAAGACCCGAGGGAGGGCACCCATGAGAATCGTGGAAGAACACGTGGGCACCCGAGTCATCAGACGACACGCCGGCCCACCGGCTCTCGCTTCGAAAGTATGATTTCCCCTTGGAACGCAGGACATTAATTAATATTTTGGAATTGAAAAGTGACCTGCTTTCTTCCACGAAAGCCCAATATTGTTTCCCCAAAATGAATTATTAAACACAGGCTTCATTTGAAATTTGAGTTGCAGCGCAAAGCAATTTACATCTTTTTTTTTAATTGAATTTATTGAGGTGACATTGGAGCAAAGCATCCCTCTCACTTGAGCCACCCATGAGCTGAAGCTTTGGCATTTGTCTAGCGCCATCTAGTGCCCACGTCCCGCAGAAGCAGGAGCCCGAGTCCCTTAATGGGAAGCCCCATAGCGTGGCCTAAGCAGTGGGCACCAGGATGTGTCTGAAGAGAAAGAGAAATTAGAGCAGATGAAACTGGGAAACCCAAGCGGCGATAAGCGAAAGTAGCGATGAGAAACTAAGATAAGCATACACAAGCACAGAAACATGCAAACGACCATAAATTTTTGTAGGAACCTCTACAAAACAGCGTTTTTGTTGTATATATAAGTATTCAGACACACACACACGTACATCCCTAAATAATTATTGTCATTTAAAACCATCTGGTTGATCAAAGTAGTTAAGATCCCAAGAACGTATTTCATTAACAGGACACCTTATTTTTGTATTTCCCTTTGACTAAGATTTTATTATTATTATGCTATAGAGTAAAAAGTTAAAATTTGGGGAAAAGAAAAAAAACATGGATGCACACCCATGGGAGAAGTAGCACATAGTATAATGGCTGTCACAAGAAGTTGGGCGAGCTCAGCGAGGCGTGAACAATGGCAACGTCGGGGCAGGAAGGAAGGGCTTAGCTCCTCCTCCCGCGGGTGACGCCGCGGATGCCACTCGGCGTGTTGGCTGCTCTCAACCCTGGTCTCCCCACCACCGCCACCCGTGATGTGATTTCCCCTTCCTGACGGCATAGTTCACGGGCTACAACCATTTCTTCCTCACATGAGCGTTGCGTTCAGCTGCAACACAATGTACTTCGAATCTATAAAAAGTGATTGTGCAAGAATTCACGCCTCTCTGGAACATGGGGAAAAATGGTCAAAGAAACCTAAGTGGCCTGTTTTTGTCAAGATCTTTGTTTCACACAGACTTGAAACTCTATTTTTTTTCAAGATTTTATTTATTTATTTTTAGAGAGGGAAGGGAGGGAGGGAGGGGGAGAGAGAGAGAGAGAGAGAGATAAACATCAATGTGCAGTTGCTGGGGGTCATGGCCTGTAACCTAGGCATGTGCCCTGACTGGGAATCGAACCTGCGACACTTTGGTTCGCAGCCCGCGCTCAATCCACTGAGCTATGCCAGCCAGGGCTTTGAAACTCTTTTTATAATGTCTATGCTTCTTTTTTTCCAATTAGATTTCTTCGGACTACACGTAAACATACAGAAATTGGTATATGTTGATGCCTCCTCAATTCTAACCACACAAAATTGCTTATTCCTGTGTCCCTTTCCTTAAACTTTCAAACCAGTGGATGATTGATTGTTTGGCAAAGCACGATGAAACGCCTTGTACTTGGAGCGCGTATATCGGTTAATTCCCTTCCTGTGCTAATGTCTATGCGGCCCCTCCCCGCGTGCTGACGGCACCCACTCCCACTGCAGCCATTTCTCAGCTTTATGGGAGTGTGTTTTCCTCTCTCATGTCCAAATTAGTTCAAGTAATAGAATGTAAGAGGAAGAAGCTATTAGCAGCCCTGTAGGAAAGCATGAACAAAAGGCAAAGAACAAATTACTTTGAGGGGGTTAGCTCCGTCCTAATTTGCATGCAAAAAAAAAAAAAAGCCATGCTCAACCATTATGTAAACGTATGACAAATAAAAATATTAAACATAAAACACAGGGTAAAAAGATCAAAGAGGCTCACAGACACGAAATGAAAGCTCTCCTCTGTGTTGGAAGGTTAATTTGCACAGCTCTCTCTCAAAACGACTGTGCTCAGATTTCCACTGGGGGAGGATTAAGCCTGCTCCTTGTCATCCTCCTGTTCCTCACGCACACACCAGACCCTCGGAGGCTGGTCTGCTGACGATGCCCTCGAATGAGAGGGAGGGGAATCGCAGTGAAACCCACAGGGTGGATGCGGGAAGACCGCCCACTGGTGTACGGTATTCTGACCATAAGAAACAGGAAATCTCAATGAAAACTCAAATAAGCCAGGTTCCTTTGCATTTTGGTTCATGAGGAGGCGGCACAGGGCACAAAGGAATCGGCGAAACCATCAAGAACATTGAAATGTCCTCGTCAGAGAGGACGAGGGACCAGCTCAGGGTCCGCACGTTCCGGGGGCGCGGATGCGCGCTGAGCATCTCCCTCCAAGGACCTGGTGGCTCAGACCCGCAGAAACCTGCATGCTCATCCGCCTTCTTGCTCCAGGCGGAGCGCGTGGGCAACCGGACCGTCCTGCCCAACACAGCTTCGTGGGTAAGGGGCACAGAGACCACGGCATTCCCTGGAAAAAGCACCCACTTCCGTCAGGACAGATCCAGCCCAGACTCACCCGCACACACCCACGCACTCCTGTCTGCGCCCCCAAATGCTGCCCATTAGTAGCGGCCCGAGCTGCGGGCGCACCACGGACTTTCAGGGCGTTCAAATCCCTACGAGACGCCATCGCGGTCTGTGGACATCACCACCTATTTGTAAGTGTTTCTCAGGGTTTCCTCAAAGTGGGTTCTGGGAAGACTGTTGGGGAGGGAGTGGTTTATTTTGGAGGTGACGCAAAGCAACACCAGGAAGGAAGGGGAGGCGACCCCAGGAGACACACGGGAGAGAAGGCGGTTACCAGTGTCTGCGATTGCACACGGCACCCGCGGAGAGTGACAGCTCCGTCTCACCGGCCCCCCCCCCCGCGGCGGGGGGGCACTGGGCTCAGGCCTCCAGCGACCCACGGAGGGTGAGTCCTCCTGCTTCCCAGAGAGATAGGTGGGAGAATGGTGTAGGAACGCGATTTCTTGGGAAGACCATTGTCCTAATGCATTATATATCTTTTGTTACTTCCCAAGGAATTAGCTGAATGACGGTCAGACCCCTGACCCAGCCCAGGGAGACTCACAGCGCCCTTCCCGGCCCGCGTCAGGGAAGCTGGGAGCGAGGGCTGGAGGGAACGTCCCACCGTGCACTGGGGCCCCTGGCCCGTGTGGCCCAAAGCGGCGCATTGCAGACAGCACACGGCCCTGCCACCGCCGGGGAGCAGCGCCGGGAAGGCGCTGACTTTCAGGTTCTGGTTCCTCCTCACACCACCCACCGGAATCTGAAAGGCAGGACCGAGGTCCGTGCACGTACACACGCCTGAGGGGTGACACTGAGGCAGGACTGGACACGCAGCAGGGCGTGCTCCAGGTGGAGGGGGTGGTCGCTGCAGAGGGGGCTCCTTGGCGCGGGAAGACAACACAAAACAAAGCTTGCACCATCACCCTAGCCGTTGCTAGGCACTCCCTTCCTGTCAGAACTCAGTTTTTGTTTTTGTCGTCCTTGTCAGCAGAGACAGTTCTCATCCGCCACAGGAGGAGGCAGCAGTGGACACCGACAGTGAGCCGGAAATCCATGTCCCCGACGCCCCCTGGTCCCCGAGGTCCCTGAGACGGAGGCTCAGACCCCCTTCCTTTTCTGCCCATCCAGACCCTGCCGTTCCTGAGGGGCCAGCTCCGACCATCTTCTGGAGGGCCAGCCAGCCCCTGCGGCCCACCGCAACCTCGCTGTGGGAATGGCAGCCCCAGCGTTTAGGATCTGCACAGGGTCCCACTCCAGTGGCTGGATGTTGCAGTTTCTCCCTTGCGCTCTGTGCACGCCGTGCTGCACACGGCCACTCCTTCCAGGGCTCCTCGCTGAGTTACCAACGTCCGCGTGTCCCTACGGACTCACGTGAGGCCTGGCTGACAGCACCTCAGGACAGTGACCGTGCAGGTGCTGCTTTTAAATACCCAGTGACCGATGCACCACAGGTACCTGGTAAGTAGTTAGGGAGCAGGTGATCAGATCAGTATTCGGGAGAGTATGCTTGGCATTTATATTTATATTGCTGCCTATCATCCATCTACCTATCTACCTACCTACCTACCCGCCTACCTAGCTGCTATTCATCTGTCTGTTCTTCTGTTTACCTGTCTGTCCATCCACCCACCCATCCATCCACATGGCCTCCCTGCCTCCAGGGGGCTGTTGCCCGCACAGACCAGCTCTCTGATGTCAGAAGCTAGAGAAGCCCCATCCACCCCTCCGGATGGATTTCACAAGCTCACACATATTTAGTCAAGTCCTTTTCAGTGCCTTCAAAGGTTGCTCAAAGAACCAGCTTTTGCTTTTACTCGTGTTCTGTATTTTCTATCCCTTATTTTGCTAATTGTTGCTCTAAATCTATTATTTCCTTTCTCTTGCTTTGAGTTCTGTTTCCAGTGCCTTAGACTGGAAAGTGAGGTTATTGATTTGAGATACTTCTTGTTTCAGATAAAGACATTTATAGCTACCAAACTCCCTGTAACTGTAACCCTCACTTCCGCCGCATACCCTAAGGTTTGGTGTGTTGCATCTGCCTTTGCATCATCTCAAAGTGTGTTCTAATTCTCTTTGTAATTTCTCCTTTGTTTTGTTAGTTATTTAGTGGCATGTTGTATAAGTCCACATATTTGTGAGTTTCCCAAATTATTATTCTTTTTACATTTTGAAAAATTCAGTGACTGGTCCAACCACTGTGATGTTCTACGGCTTGACCACAACCTGAGGAAAGACAGAGACCCTGAGAACGAATAGGGCCCCATGTTGACAAAAAACAGGATCTTTACAGAGTCTCCAAGTACAACCCACAATATTGTCATTAATCATGAAGAGGAAAAGGTGACATTGGAGGGAGAAATCTGGCCGACACACCTGAATCAATGGTCACATCACCACTGATCAATGTCTGCATCGCCAGCAAAGACGCACCCCGGCATCGTGCACCCCATTACAGGAGACAGGAAGGAGAGCAGAACACCCGATATACCGTCACCAACAAACTCAGAGCCTGAGCTCCCTCACACATAAGTAGCAGACACACCCAAATCCATGGGTGTTCTGCAAATAGGTATTCTTCAACAGTGTCACCTTCTTGAGACCCCAAGGAAGACCGAGGGACTGCTCCAGATGGGGGAACACTGGAAAGTCGCCTCAGCCAAATGCAGCCTGTGGGCCTGGGCTCTATCCCGGACCGGCACATTTGCCGCAGTTTGAAGGGGCTCTGCAGGGTGTGCAACGGTCTTCTACCAAGTTCTGTTTCCAGTGCTGGTCATTTGACTACAGATACGTAAGGTGTTAGCACTAGGAGAACTTGGACGAAGAGGACACAAACATTCTTTGCATGTTGCAAATGTCCGGAAGTACAGATCTTGGAAAACAGGAAACTCAGACAGGGTGAGGCCTGCTGGCGGAAACAAGGAGCTGTGAGTGTGGGGTTGCCTTAAACCCGGGAGACGGTGGGGGTACGCGTGGTGAACGAAGTCAGTCTGAGCTGAGCCCATGGATGGGGAGACACACTGCGTTCCATTCTTGCTTCCTAAACCCAGTAAGGACTAAAGAAAGCATTTTCCAAGTGCCTACTGTGTGTAATCGGGATGCCCCGCCCGCACAGCCAGAGCCACGGCTGCTACCCAGTCTCCACAGGTGACGGAGAAGCAGAGAACCAAACGGGAGGGGTTCGTCCAGGGTGCAGACCCATTTGGGAATGTGGCCTGTTTGGGGCCTTAATGTGTGGCCTTGCCACGCGCCAGGCCTGCAGCTCAGGGAGGCATCCGTCTGCGAGTTGTAGCCAATACGTAATACGGTCTCCCAAATCCAAAAGGTACAGGTGCTAAGACCTTTTTCTACTATTTAATACATCAGAAACTAGTGCTGGAAACAAACCACATTCATGTTCAGATGACCTACATAAAATAGCACTTTCCCATGAATTCCTGTTAAAGAAATCATTTCTAGTGGCTTAATGAAAATTTCAGAAACACGGTCAGTCTCTGCTCCCCCTGGAAAGAGCCTGCCTCGCCTCGGGTGGCTCAGGACCTGGGAGGGATGACCCAGGGCAGAGCTGGCACGGCACGCTGTGTGTGCATGTGCATTAGGGAGGGCGAGAAGGAGAGAGAATGCCCAGAGTCCAGTCGACTGGAGAACGAAAGACGTGCTGGAAATTAGGGGCCCTCCAAACAGACACATGGGCCGGCTCTGTCCCTTAGATGCCCCTGTTAGCGGAACTACTAGACAAAGAGGAAAACAGGAAGGGCCATGCCCACGGCTGCTTCTGCCACTGCATGGATATGCCGTCCCAGGCAATGTGTGTCCTGAAACCGTACCTCTGAGCTAAATATGTGACAACTAAGTTTCACAATCAAGAACTGCTTAAAAGTAAAATTCTATGTTCTTATGCAAAAGGAGAATCATCTTAGAAGAAAAACACCAAACTAACAACATACCCTCACTTAAAAGGCTGAGGCTTATCAGAGCAAACTTTTATTTTTTGGTGTGCAGTATTTTATTCCTCGAAAACAGTATGTGTTCAGGTTTGTAGGTTGATTTTTTTTGGTACTCTAGTTTATCCTACCGCGTGTGAACGCACCTGAAGTTTACAGCCATCTTCACATCTGACCACATTCCGCAAGTAAAATACAGAACCATGCGGTACTGCACTGTACTTTTCTGGGCAGTCCGCCTTGAGATCATGGCATCCCCAGTCGTTTATCATCCCCTTTAGGAACTGCCTTTACTATGGAATCAGTTGTTTTGTTGAAAGACGCTGAATTCAAATTCCTTCAAATTGTAAACCTGTCTGTCCTTGAAGGCTCATATCAACGCGCACAAACCACTTTCATAATTATTAGAAACAGGACCAAGTTATTCCCTAAAGCTCCCCCGTGAACTGAGGCAGCAGCCCATGAAGGCTGAATTAATTAAGTTCATTTGCATTATCTGCGTAGACACAACGTTGTCTTGTCCATGGACTGTGACCGTGGGCATTCTGTCTCTTATACTGTACGTTGGCAAACAAACAGGCGGCGGGCCGTCACACAGGAGGAGACGGAAGGAGCTCCCCACGGCCCAGAGGGGGGCAGAGGCGCCCCGGAAATAGCCCGGGGACCAGGCGGCGAGAGGCCTGCTCAGGCCGCCCTGCGGAGCAGCAGACATCATCTGAGTCAGGAGGAGGCGCGGGGAGTGGGAAGAAATAGAACTTTCTATTTTCTTCTTTCCTGTCACAAGTGAACAAATGTTGTTTTTCCATCTCTCACCTGCAATCTGAACAAAGTAGTTTCATTTAGAGTAAATGGAACAACTCCTCAAGGTCCTCTCGGGGCATTAAAATGCCTCGTCGATAAAATGCGGCTCTTCTCACACCGGGAGGCCGCCGGTGTAGCAGGCAGGCCCGCCTCATCGGAATGATAAGGAATCGATCACACTCGCTGCTTTTCGTGCGATGGATGTGGTGTTTTCTCTTTTCACTTTCTGATGGCACCACACCCACGCTAAGGAGCCGGACTGCCCAGAAGTGGGGTGCGGCCGAGGCTCCTGGCTGGAAAAGCCACCTGTGCGTCCCACTGCAAACGCAGCCTGCAGAGAGCACCCCAGGGACTCGTGCGCCCCACCGGAGGGCGTCACCTGCCCGGCAGGCCTCTGCAACCGCCACACGACATCAGCATGGCGCGGGACGAGCCTCCCTCCTTCCGCACCATGGGGAAATGACTGTGTCTACTATGGCAGCATTTTAAAAGGGTTTATACAATACATAGATGTTGCCTAAGTGCCAAAAAGCCAAAACATAACTACGTAAAGGAAAAGCAAACCCCTTCATTCTGTCCTGCCCGCCAGGAGCCTCACTTTGGCCCCTCCCCCCAAAGACACACGACAGCTCCTCTCTCTCTGGCTGGACTGCGCCTGCGTTCACATCTGGTCTGGGACGTTTGGGGGTGTATCGTCTTACTGTGCTCCCTTTCTGACTGGCACCTTCTTTCTGTCCTTAGTAACACCCAGTAACAGCGCCTGGCCCACCGGCCCGGTTCCCCAGCAGGGCGGCCCCCTCCCGGTTCAACAGCCCCTCCGCGCAGAGGCGTGCGGCCGCCCTCCCTTCGCCCCGTGAGCCGTCGGTGCAGTTCATACAGTGGCTGTGCCACTTTTGCACAAACACGAGCACCGCCTGTGAGCTTTCCTAGGAGTAAAGCTGCCTGACGTAACAGCAGGTGTGCCCTGAAAATCTGCATCACTCCTGTGACCTGTCTCCCAGGGACACACGCTGTGCCGTGACCCCTTCCCCCTTCTGCAGCACCGGGTACAGTTCGCTCTCCCATTCGCATCCATGTGATGGGGCAAGTGACATCCCTTACTGTGTTCATGTGCCTTTCCTTGATTTTGGTTGGGTTTATCACCTCAATAAAATAGTTACATCGGTATTTGAATTTCTCATTTCAATTGCCTGGCTATATTTTTACAGTTATTCCTAATATATATATATATAAAATCACTATCCAATCTGCCTTATAATTGTTAGCATTTATCCAAGATGTTTTCTTTGCCCTGGCTGGCGTAGCTCAGTGCATTGAGCTCGGGCTGTGAACCAAAGTGTCACAGGTTCGACTCCCAGTCAGGGCACATGCCTAGGTTGCAGGCCATGGCCCCCAGCAACTACACATTGATGTTTCTCTCTCTCTTTCTCCCTCCCTTCCCTCTCTAAAAATAAATAAATAAAATCTTTTTTAAAAAGATGGGAAAACCACACTATGATATTTAAAAAGAGATGTTTTCTTTATTCTCTGTTAGTCCTTTTATATCCATTTGTAAAGATATGACACCCACACATCATACTCCACACACACCACCTTTTTCTTCCACGCCAGTTTCAGTGCCATTCACTGGTAAAGGGAGTGTCCCGGGCCACAGGTATGGATCACAGGCGTGCCGGGCTTTATCCCTGTCTCGTTGTTCTCGTCGGATTGCTAAGGTTCATCTTTCCAAACTACTTTGCTCTTTCCCATTTTTTTCTTTTTGTTGTAGTGGGGTTTTGTTGTTGTTTTAGCTACATATGCATCCTCTCTACATTCTTCCAGTAACTACAATTCAGTTTTACAGGAATACCAACATGCTTTAGAACGCACACTGGGAGGCACTTAGCTGCTGTGACTGTCCCCTCCGAAGCTGGGAGTTAACGGGACGAGTTTACCTTCCTTTCCCTTCCATGCACACCCATGTTCCTCCTTGTCACACACAGCTCGGGCTCTGGTTTCAGAGGCTACTTTATGCTTCTTAAAAGCATTGCTCGGTATTGATTTAGAATTAACTACAATATTCAGCTCCTACTTTTCCCACCAGTTCCTCCCCAGACCCTCATCTGATTGAATTCTTCGCAACCGCTCCCGGAGTGATCCTGGGACAAAGCGTGCTTTGCGAAAGGTGGAAGTCTTTGTGTGGCTGCAAACGTCTCTATTCAGCCTTCTCCCTTGAACTCACATTTACTGGATTATAGCCTCCAAGAGGTTCACCTTCAGGCGAGAAGACACATCTCCATCGCCTTCTACCTCCAGTGTGGCTGTGAGCAGTGTCTTTTCAGGATGGAGCCTCACCCTGGGAAGTCACCTGCCTGTGCCCAGGCCTGCGCTATAGTTCTGAAAGGTCACTGGTGTATTTCCAATGACGGGTTCCCTTCCCTTCCCATTCCCCAATATCAAATTAACTCTCTCATCCAGAGATCTGTATTTGTCTTTAGTACAGAAAGTACAGGACTTTTTGGTTCCCTCACTGACCCAGTTGTCTTTATTCTTTCCTTATGAAACATGAACCAGGCAAATATTCAGCCTCTGGACTGAAACTGTGTGTCTCTGAATGTGGATCATATGTTGTAAATATTTTGTTGTTTGCTTTATAGCTTTTGCTGCTTCCTTCCCCAAGCCTACAGGTCGCTGTCTCAATATTCAGTCACAGTCATTTAATTATTCATTCCGACTCCCAGTGGGAGCATAGAGGGCACCTGAAGTATTTACGCAGTGGGGATGTGTTCAGGGGTCTGGTTATGCAGGTGAGGGAAGATGCCAGCAGCAAGCACAGGGTGGCGAGCACCCCTCCTGCCCCAGGCTCCGATGGGGACTGGAGTCAGCAGCCGCACCTGCTGGGGGCGCTGGCCGAGCAGAGAGCAAGTACAGATAATTTGCCCCGCCCCCCAGTTCTCCAGGCTGCCCCGCTCCTCCCAGGTAAACCAGATGGCCCAGGAGCTTGGGAGACCAAGGAACGCTCTGGACTCCTCTCCCTGATGACTAACTGATCTTTCATTTTCTTATACTCGTACCTCTCCTCTTCCATGAAGGTGGTATCCATTGTTTAAAGAGAGAAAATAAGTAAAACCATGACTGGCCTTCACAGAGCACCTGCAATGTCAGGCTTGACTTCGGGCACTTTACACAGGTGCACGGGTGGCCAGCACAGGTGTGCACTGCCACCTCGCAGGCGCAGACGAGGGAACCGCCCGGTGTCGGTGGACTAAAGCGCACACTGGGTCTGCCGCATTTCTGCTGGGCCAGAGTCCTTGGGTAATGCCAGAACTAGAAGGGTTCATTTGGGAAACAGGAAAAAGAAATGCAAAAGGAAGTGCCACAAACAGACTTTTACCAAGTTTAACAATACCCATTATCTCTGTAAGCCGTGGTCAGGTCAGGGGAATGAACCAACTTTGATGCCATAAAGTTACAGCAAAGACGGCTTGCGAAGAAACCAAACACTAGACATAAATAAATAAATAAATAAATAGCTCTTGTCCTCCTACCAAGAGGCATGTCTTTAAGAAGTTGTCTGGTCAAAAAGTTGCATGTCTTCAAGAAGAAGACGCTGGTTCTAACCTCTCACACCGTCTTTGCTCACAAAGTCAAGTGGGCATTTGATGTAACAGAGGGTGTAACTTGTTACTCGTTCTCGGAAATCCTGAGTCACAAATACAGTTTGAATCCCATTCTTCACCTTAGCTTAGTGCTCGGCAACCAGGCTTTCCCTGTGCAGCACCTGCATAAAAGAGAAGAAAGAGATTCCCACCCGAGACTTGCTGTTACACTGTGCTATTCAGATCCTGTCTGGAGAGATGGACAGACAGAGGGAGAGAGAGTGACAGATGAGGGACAGAACAACGATGAAAGAGAGGCTGACGCTTCTTGTAGAACTGGATGAAATCAGAATCAAGATTCTGCATTCTCTGCATACGTCCTTAAAATGCATGCCTTCATCTTTGAAAATTCCATCATTTTCATCAACCCCTTGCAGAAACAACGCCAGTTTAAGTGAAGACATTATACTTCTTGGCAAAACCCTCCTTTTCACAACATGCCTAGCTTTCAGTGATTCCGGAACGTGTCCCTCTTGCTCCATATTGGAAGAACAGATCCCAACTTCCAAAACCAAACGAAACAAGAAAACTCAGTTTTCTTCATGGGAAACACTCAGGCCCCAACTGAAACGCTGCGCCCAAACACGCCTCTGTCTTTTGCCTGTGAAGCATGGGATGGGGGACGCCGCAGGGTCTGCAGGTGGCGAGCGGAAGCACTCCGGTACATTCACGCGATGGAATTCTGTGCAGCAGAGAGAAAGCAGGAGCTCCCACCCCTCACCACAGCGCGGATGGCGCTGGAGAGCATTGTGCTGAGCGAAGTAAGCCAGGCGGCGAGGGACAAATGCCATGTGATCTCACTTACAAGAGGAATCTAATGAACAATAAACTAAGGAACAACACAGAACCACAGGCATGGAGACACGGAACAGACCGACAGTGAGCAGAGGGGCGGTGGGAGGGGGTAGTGGTGGGACGAAGGGGAAGGGACTAGTCAAGAAACATGTATGAGTGACCCGGGGACATGGACGACAGGGTGGGGGTGCACTGTGGGAGCGGGGGGCGGGCTGGGCGGAGGAGGGCAAAGGTGGGGGGATTGGGATAATTGTGACAGAACAATAAAATATTTAATAAAAAATAAAAATAAGAAGTTAACCACTGACTTTCCTACCAAAAACTAAAATTAAAAAAAAAATCCCAGGCTAATGTCGTGTGCAATCACCATAACATACACTTTTGTTTGTGTGATCGAGGGAAATGCATGCAGAGTGACGTTGGTGTGAATGCCTCCATCGACTCCCAAGCAGCATTTGATAGCATGTAAAGGTACCTTTAACAATCTACAAAAGCATGCGATTTGACACCAGAGTCAAACTTGCAACTTCCGTTAAAAATAAAACGGTACCAAGCCTCAGCTCATCTCCAGGTTCGGACAGCCCCTGACACTTGAAGAACATAGCTTTGCTGAAGAAAGAAACAAAAGAGAGAGAAATGCAATGTCATGTGCCACATGACACCTCAGTCATTTATTGATGCTAATTAGCTGCAGATAACGAACGAAGCTATAAAAGGAAACTGTAATGGATGAGCCCCAGCCGGCAAAGACAGAAAGCAAGCCGGGGCCACGGCGAGGTCTGCCATTCACAACGCCCGGTGAGCGTCTGCCCTGCGGAGGGGCCCCGCCACCGGCAAGGCCTCCTTGCCGATCCCGGCAGACTAACCGAATGGCCCCGCTAGGGACCAGGGACGGAGGTCCTGCCAGCATGCCTGGTCTGCCTGGATTCAGCGCCACGGCCCCTCAAGGAGGCTCGTGATGGAATTAAAAGCGCCTGTGTCTGTGCCCAGCCAGGCCCTGCAGCCGCACCTGGAGTGTGAATCTGGCTCCCCAGCGTGAACTGCAGCAAACTGTTTGCATCTTCACTTGGCGATCACTGTAGGAATGACCATTCCTGCAATGACCATTTTCATACTGAGCTCTTGCACGGGCATCTGTGGTTTCACTCCTGAAGCTCCGTGTCCTCAGAGCTACTCCGGGTGGGTTTCCTTCCCCTGAGAACACGACTGTGCTCACGCGTGTGCAGATTTCGAGATGTCCGTTTTTAGCAATTTCTGAACCATTCTGTTCAAAACCGCACAGATGCCCCACCAGGAGACATGCTCAGCCTCCCACAGACTGCTGCGTCACAATTTAAAAACCTGTAGACGTCAGCTGGCCCCGTGGTGGTGTATTTTCAAGGAAATGTGCATCATGGGACCAGAAACATTGCCCTTTAAACTGAGTTGTACGGGCTGAGTATTTGTCAGGGAGGGGACTCGCCGGCAGCTCTCAGGGCGATGCACACGGAGGAGCCTGCAAGCCATGACCCAGGCGCCGGGGCGAGGGGGGGACCCCCAGCTCCTCAGCAGGGGGGCCTGCTGGAGCAGACCCTTAATCCGGACGGTCAGGAAGCCACCCGCCACATCGTGGGACCCACGGCAGGAAGTGTCCCCAATGGGGATGAATGTCTTCAGGCCTATGAATTTGCTATCAAAATTCAAATACACACTCCCAGAAAGAATAAAGTCATGTTACTGCTTTTCCGGTTGTTGGCTCTGTCCCAACCCTCTGGAGAGCTGGTGGCAGTCTGCGGTTAAACCACGGCCCTGGCGTGGCGTAGGGCGTGGCCTGAGGTCTGACCCAGCCCCACGCTGACCCCCGTGGGCTTGCGTCTGGGGCAGAGTGACAGGGGGAGGCACCGCGGCCTTCAGATCTCCGAACCCTACCCAAATCACCGCAGTCAACACCGCCGGAATAATACCCAGCTCTGATCCTTGACTTTGTAAACTGTTAGTGTTAGAAACACGGGGAGCACCGTCGATGTACAGGGTAGGCAAAAGTAGGTTCGCAGTTACTAGAATAACTATATAATAATAAATCAAAGTGAATACGTAATGAAAATACAAGAACAAACTCTGTGTTTTCTGTACGCACAACTCTAAACCACCTGTTGCCCACTCCCGCATCTCCCGCATAAAACCAGCGACCATTTCTCACACCCGTAGGAATACCCTCAGAGCAGGTGAAAGCATTGGTGTTGACTTTCCCCTGCCACTGTCCTCTGGCGGCGCAGGGGCACCGGTGCCACAGGCAGAAAAGCTGGCGATTTGGAGAGCTGAGTAGCACGCCTCCGTCGGCCGTGTGGTGGGGTCCTCGCTCAGAGCCCGGCGCCCTTGCAGGAGGCCGGGCTGCCCTTGTGGGGCACGGGAGGACAGGGCAGAGCAGAGGGGCGCCGGCCTGGGAGGCGGCAGGCGCGGGCGCCACCCCGGGGGTCAGGCAGAAGGTCGGGAGGGCCGTGGACGTGACCGGTCTTGACGGGGGGAGACAGGCCCCGGGACACGTGGACACGCTTAAAGCTTCCAGGACGCTCTTCGATCGTGTGCACACCACCAACGGTTCCTGGGAGGGACACCAGGGTGTGTCACACAAAACCCGACGTAAAGGTCCTTATCAGTAATTGTTTTTCAGTCGCCACCTTTCCTGATTGGGGGGGGCAGGGGGGCGGGGGGAGGGCATGTCCTCCTCAACGGCAAAGGGCACTCAGGCTGCGGGTCTGGAGTGTGACCGACGCCCTTCGGGGCCCAGGAGCCTCGCCCCGGCTCCCACCGACCTGGCCCACTCGGCAAAGGCACGCTCCCTCCCTCCGAGGTAGTGCTGGAGTAGCAGCTAAAAATAGCAGGACCTCAGGAAGCTCTCGAGCACTTTCCTGCCGGGGAGGACTGCTCCCCACGGCGTATTTTTAGTCCTCCCTCCGCCCAGCCTTCAAACGCCGTGAGCAATGACACCCTGGGAGTACTATTCAAACACGTCTCTGGGAAAGAAAAAAAGAAGAAGTTCCATTTGATGCCTCCTCTGTGAGTCCGATTCAGCCTCTACTTCCTCCAGGCGGCGTGTGGTCCGGCCGCGCCCGGTCATTTCCGCGGGTGGACGGTCTCCTGGGTCCCACGCGGGAGCCTTGGCTCCCTGCGCTGCAAGGTCTCCGCGCCCACCCGCCCGCCCACCTCGTGCTGGCCCCGCCTCGTGAGGACTGGGGCCGGTGGGCCCATGACCACGTTTCACAAATTAAAAAAAAAAATCTTCACAAGGGCTGTAATTTCTTCCCATTACACTATCTATTGTCTATGTATCCGTCCTAAACACAGGATTTCCCAAATTCCTACACCAACTGAAAGGCCGTGGAACATAATAAAGCAGATGTTTTTAAGCGTATATAAGTATATTTCACGTGAGCATGTTAAACTATATGTACATACTTAAGCGATTGACTTGACTATATGTAATTTAAGTGTGTACACCTCGTTTAAGCAGACACGAGCTACACACACATGCACCCGTGGGTAACGTCGGAGTAACTGCCTGTTGACGGCTTTGCCTCTGCTTCCCTGCTGCTCCGTCAGCGCCCAGTGACCTCGGTCAGCGCGTCCCTGTCACTTCTGTAGGTGAGCCTGCACAACGGGCTGCGTCAGGGGCAGAGGCAACAACCCAGCACACACACACACGCACACACGCACACCAGGGCAGAGCCTGGGGCTTGTTTCCCACCTTCCTTAGGTGGGTCCCTGTCCCCCGTCCAAGCGCGCCGATCCCGGGAGCACAGGCCCACGGTGTTGTGGGTGTTATGTACGTCACATGTAAGTCTGCACCCGGAGTTACCAATACCCCTCGGTCTTCCGCCTCCCCGAGAAGCCATTGTAACTCTCCACTACGGACGCCTTCCGGTAAAGTCCCGGCATCATCCGAGACTTGGGGTGGGGCTGCAAGATGTCAGAGGTCGTGTTGTCACAGCCTGGCTACCACAGGTCTGGGAGGCAAGACTCCCCGAGAGCCAGTCATCTCTAAGCACGAGGAGGAGCTTTATGGTTCGTCTTTGCGCCTCCAGGGGGCTGGTTCTCTGCTGAGCTCTCCCACCTGAGGTCCCTGATTCTCGGCCAGGACACGCAGTCAGTCGGTTGCATTTTATAGATTTTAGACAAGGAAACTGAGGCTCAGAGAAACTCGGCAGAAATCACACAGTGAGAGAAAAAGCCCGATTCCTGGTTGTTGTTGTTTTTTCCTAATTGCAAAGCCTGTACTTTTTAAATATGCAACATCGATTCATACCCAGAGGGGAAAAAACAAAAACAAGCAAACAAATTTTTTTAAGTGAGAGCAGTTCTCTTGCTGAACACAGTGGGTTCTGCCCGCAGGCCTGAGGCCGAGGAGCGAAGGCTCCGCGGGGCAGAGGTGGGGCCGGGTGGTGGGTGGGTGTCCGAGAAACACCCCCAACTCTAGGAGCAAACCACCGGCACCTGCCCCCCACCCTGGGTCCCACCGCGGTCCGTGGCTCCGCCCAGCGGCGTGGCGGCCCCGCCCCCAGGCGCTCCTCACTTTCCACCCCCCCTTGGCCCCCCTCGGGAATCCCTGCTCTGCGCAGGTCACGTGCCAACCCGTCCGGTGCCGGTTTTTGTTGTTATTGCTGTTCGGGGATGTTTTTGTTTGTTTGCTCGTTCCGAATAGGTAAGCACCACTGAATCTCAATTAGTCTGAAAGTCTTCCAGGCCGAGTGACAAGAAACACCAGCTGCTTATTTTTTAAACCTGCGCGGGAGCTCAAGGACCCCGTCCGCGGCTCCTCCAGGCAGGCCGGCCGCGACCTTGCGCGTGGGGCATCTCTGGGGAGCGGTCCCGGCTCCCGGGTGGCGGCAGCTCTTTCCTTTCCTTGAGTCCCCGGTGCACGAGGTCTACCGTTGCCCGGTCCCACGTCACTGTAATCACGGTTGATTTTGTCTCCAGCCTTGGGTCCCTTCCTAGGAAAACTCCTTGGGGTGGGGATCACGTCTTCTCCTCGGTTGTTCCCGGGGCTGGGTCAGCGCCTGGGCACGCGCTCCGTGGAGACACACGGCTTCGCCACGGTCACTAACGACCACTTGTCCGGAGGCGTGAACCAGAGCAGGAGACCTCCCCCCGGGGCCTCCTGGAGCACCAGGCCTGCCCTCCCACAATGGGGCGGGACGTGTCCCAGGCCGGGGACCCCCTCTCGCTGAGTGAGGTCTCCGCGCACGCGCTCCTGGCGCCGGCCGCACAGCCCACCCGGAGCCACAGCCCGCAGACGACCGTGCCTGTTTCAGACTTCTCCCGACTGTCGTTAATCTTGGGAAGAGCCATTGACAAGCCGGGCAGCGAGGGACTAGCACGCAGAACCGTGCGCACCGCGGCCAACTGGCAGGCCAGCCTCTCCAGCACATTCTTCAGGGCTTGGGAGCGGCGCGAGCTTCCCCAGCCAGCAGCTGTAGGGGATTATGGTTTGGACCGGGCCCAGCGCCTGTGCATCCTTCTTAATTAATGTGATTATCAGAGGAATCTATTAAAAGTGGGGCTCTAATTAATTGTAACCAATTAAGGTTTTAAACTATGAATTCAGCAGTTATTATTCCCCATATTAGGTGCGATGCTCTGTTTTCTTTAAAACAGTTTCTGAATTGACGGATCACGACACGACACCCAGCTCAGGCAGAGGGAGAGGCCGCACACTCAGGATCGGTGCTTGAGAGGGTTTGTGGAGTGGTCTCTTCCAACAGCGTAGCTTGAAGGGAAATAAATTTAAAATAATGAGACTCTGTAGTATTGGAGATGGGATAATTTGCTTTAAAAACTTACAGAGTGATACATATGCATGCGTGGAAGGGGAGGGAAGAGGAGCAGCTCATTTTTAAAAATTGGAAAATTATAAGTGAGACAGCCTCCTTTCACGTTTGCGAGTCTTCCGGCCGGCTGTCTGCTCAGGCACTCATCCGTACTGGCGAGCCTCGGCAGGGCGCAGTGTGAGACAGTCAGACACCCTCGTGTGCAGGAGCAGGATGTGTGTTCTCAGCGTGCGGCCCCGTGGAGGAGGTGCCCTCTCACAACCGCCCACGGGAACCGTGCAGAGCGGGCCTGCGGGCTCCCTGAATGTGACCTCTCACACCCCGAATGGGATCACAGGAAGGGGTGCAGTAGGCACGTGGCCCGGATCCTAAGTCCAAGAAAATCTGACGAGAACATTTGACCCAAAGAAGACAACACCGTTTCAGCTTCGTGTCGAAAGACCGGGCAACAGACACTGAACTTCATTCTGATAAACAGTCTGAAGGCGCATGCAGTCCCTCACGTCACAGAGGTCGCACTAACTCACTTCCCAGACATGTGGCTACAGAAGAATATAGAGCCTACGTGCTCATTACATGTATGCATGATGAGAATACCAACGGAACCTACAGGTTGCATGTATGTGTGTGTGTGCATGCGTGAGCGCGCATGTATGACATGCACACTCCTGTTCGCAGAGGCGACCCAAGGCAGGTTTCCCTGCAGCAGTTTGCGGTAGCGGTGAAAGGCCGTGTGTTGATAGATTGTGTTCCGTCCAGGCTGCCACTGGCCCCACCCACGTTTTTCAAACTGAAAGGCTTCTGCTGACTGGCCCAGTGCAGAGACCAGACAACTTGTCTGCCTATAATCTTGCCCTCCTCCCAGCCAGCAAGCATTTCCTTTCTTGGGCTTTCAAGAAACAGAACACATGTCAAGGAGCACAGCTCTGAGATGTCACGGGCCTCCTGCCCGGCCAGAACAGCTGGGCGGCAGCCGCATCCATCACACACCGGGCTCTGGACCCCAGGGCTGCCCCCTGGGCCTTCAGACAAGTGCAAGTCAAGGCCGGGCAGCAGTGGGATCCAGAGGCGCTGCGCCACGCACCTCGGGTCCAGGAAGCACACACCCACGGGTCGGCCTGGCGGAGGCGCAGACCCTTCGCAGAGGCACTTGATGCACCAACGCTTGGCGCCCCGGCCACGCCGAGACCCATCTGTCCGAGTGGCGCCCTGCCTGCTCCGAGGTGGCCGTATCCTTTCGGTGAGCCGCGGGTGCCAGGCAGGGCGGGGTCTTCACAGGGCCCGTGGCTGACCTGCCAGCGTCCCCCGTCCCCCGGGAAGCCCCTCTCTGCCACCAGGCGCCATCCCTGGCCCCGCGCCTCAGCGGCCGCCACACCTGTTGCTGCTCACTCCCAGAACCGGCCGGATCTGCCCTGGAAAGGCGCGGCCACGCCTCCAACCGTGTCCCGGTGCCAAGGGGACAGGTGGCGCTCCAGCAGGCGTCTGATGAAGTCAGGAGGATAACTCAGGGCACAAAAATGTTTCTGTAACAGAAAGTAGGGTTTTCTCCGCGGGAGCCCTCCGAGGCAGCTCTGTGCATGGCCGCGGCTGTGACACTAAGTGCGGTGTCAGCCCATTAGAGTGACAAGCACACGGGCTCGTGTCAAAATAAAGCCTCGTGTTAACATCAGCAGACAGAGTCGGGGGTGTTTGTGCGCGATGACGGCCGTGGCACGACCCTCGGCAGAGGGGAGCGTGCGGCAGAATTCCTGCGTGCTGGCACGTGAACGTGGCATTCTGTGCCCGCGGGCCGACTGTCTGTCGACAAGACAGCAACCTCCTTACTCACTCTCGGGGACGGGACGGCCGAGGACAGCTGTCAGGGAAGAAAGTGCACACGACACCCAAATGCTGCTCTCGCCGCCACAGCGCCCGGGCGAGGATTGGAACTACCAGAGTATTCTACCTCGGAAACTCAGTGGCAACAGCCTGAATTAGAATATGTTACATGAGTCATGGAAATGTTTTCTTCATGGGCCATGCGACTGAAGCATTTAAGCAAGCCTTGTCCTGTAAGAAAGCCACCCTGACATCGTGACCGAAAGGAAAGGGCCCACTGTTCATCTTCGAATGATGCTACAGCTGGTGTTAACCCCCGAACACGCCCCAAGTGCCCAGGTACCAAGGTGAAGGGCGGCGGGAGCATTTAGCAGAAACTCTGGGAATGTTTACTTTTCACGAGGTCACGCACATGGCGGTCCGCAGTCAACAAACACCACGTCCGGACTGGACTGGTGATTGTTAGGAAGGCTGGGGTGGGGGTCAGAGGCTGAAAGAGTCCGCCCAGGAACACAGGCCCGAGCGGGCCCACGCGGGCGTGGGGCTGGGGCGGGTGCCAGGTCCACGGCTCAGGGCCCCGCAGCCGGGACAGGAGAGGCAGAGGCCGCCGGGGAGGGAAGGGCGCTGCACACGGTAGCATTTGCGACGGGCGTTGAGAACCAGGCCGCATCCGGAAAGGCCACTGATCGGAGGGCACCGAGGGTCAGCAAAGGGAGAGGGGACCCTGGGAAACGCGTGTCCAGGACAGCGAGGCGCGCCACCGTGGGCGACCGGGAGACGAGAGGACAAGGACAGTCACTCATAGGGTGGCCCCTGGGCTGGGTGAGGCTTCGGGTCTTTTCCATTTCCGGTACGGCAAGCACATCACCACCACTGAGAAGGGACAATCACGTTCAGGTGTTTGTTACGTTTACACACCCGTCCCCCTGAGAACGCCCTCCTCTACCTGGGGCCGCGCGCGGCAGTCCCGGGAGCGCGCAGGGCGAGCTGTCGCTCCGAGCGGGCCGCCCGCCACCCCTGCGCTGTGCCTGGTGGGCAGCTGTGCGCATGCGTGAGCTTTGCAACCCTGTGATGACTGCGTTTTTCTTTTTCTTTTTCTTTTTCCTTTTGTCTTTCGTTGCTGGAAATCTCAGAGCCACACTGCGGTGTTCCACAAGGCCGGTGACAGCCCTGGGCTCGCCCCGCCTGCTCCGCCCATCCCCCTCCCTCCATCCCCGGGCCTTCCCCGCCCTTTTCTGACTCCCCGCCTACTCTGTGCCTCCGCTCGTGTCCCACTCCGGAGGGCCAGAGGCAAACGCGAAAGACAATTTGCAACACCTACTCCCGGGCCGCGAGGGTGTGCCTTGAAAGGCGCAAAGGTAAGAGCTGATGGCTGAGTCAGGTTCCTGCAGATGGATAAACACGCCCTATCTTTACCCCATCTCACGGCTGCAGTCGAATAAATTCATTATCCGAATTTATAAATTCATTATAACAATATAACTGATAATATAAATTATATATACTAATTAAATTTATTATTCATAATATAATGAATTTATAAATTCACTAAAAATTGTCCATGAATTTACTATTTTGTTCATTAATCAATCTGATACAATACATTGTTTTTATAATAATGTATACAGATGCCTATGTGTTACTATGTATAAGCACATTTACATGCAAAATATACTTTATGTATTGTGTGATTGCACGTATATAATTCATAAGACCGTCGCACAAAGACTCACCTGAGAAATGAAACTGTCCATAACTCAATAGAGAGTGAGATTCTTAAAAATGTATGAAAGGCAACTAAATCGTTGCCAGAGGTAACCGAACGAGGGTCGGGAGTGTTGGAGTGTGAGAGCGTGTGAGCGTGTGAGCGTGTGAGTGTGTGAGTGTGTGAGTTTGGGCGGCTTGTTTTCTTTTGCTTATTACGACTTGATTCTATTTTTTGGGCACCTGCAGCAGGTGACGGTGAGGCACGTCCTGCAGACACAGGGGCGGATGTGACAGGCAGCCGCGTCAGTAAGGGGAGACTTCCACAGACACGGCGATCACTGATGGCTTCAGCACAACCGCAGACTCCGCTCACGAGAGGGTGGCACACACATGCCTTTGTGGAGGTGACGCCTCCGGTGGACCAGTGCCTGTGTTTTGCTGTGGGTATCGTGCACCCACACTCCCGTGCGCATTAAACACGGGACGATTATGCCCATTATTATACCCGTGGGGTGTAATCATTACACCCACATGTAAGGTGCGTCCTTACTTTTCCCTCAAAAATTTGGGCAAAAACGTGTGCGCTATGCACAGCAAAATATGGTAAAATCTCACAAAGCTGAAATATACTTGAAATTAAAACACAGCGTAACTGAGCCATAGCTATCATTCAGAAATACTCTCTTGACCAACAGATAAATGATGGCAATGATTCTGCCAATTTAAGTATATTTAGAACCGAAATTTAGATGAGCATGCCGATTCTTGGTCTTGCTAACAACAAAGGTTGCTGGTTCTCAGGCTTTAGCAGAAACTAATGTACTGATGATTTTGTAACGGTAGAACATGGCCACGTTTTGTAGTTTAACAACAAGCACCCACTGAGGCACAGCTGGCATCACCTTTGAGCCGCCTCTGGTCATTTAAGGCCATGATTCTCTCTGCTAGCAACAGCCGGGACGCTCACAGCACCTGCAGGGCCGGCCCCAGGGCCCCTCACTCGTTGTAGCAACCACACGGGAGGGGAAAGGAAAAGGAACGGCAGACGGAGATACTCGACACACGCTGAGGTGGTTGACCAGGCAAACCCTCACCCCCCGTACTTGTGATATTTGCAACGCTGGGTCAGTACCTTTCCTGAGACTCTGAGGCTAATTACTTGTCATCCCTGAATGGGTCACACTTTTGCCCCCGACCACACTCGCTTTTATTGTGAATAATACGGTTTTCGTAACTGTTTGAACCCCCTGGCACGAGCGACGGACTGAGTCCACACCAGCAGCCATACACTTACATAAACCAAACTCGTGAATGCCTACTAACACAATACCTTAACCTGCGAACACAGAAAGCGAGACGCATGCGAATGCACGGTGCGGATTTTCAGAATGCACAATGCGTTTTCATAAACGCGTTTCCTTTCACGCAGGCAACGGAGGGACAACCGAGGAGTGCCAGTCCCTCGCCCAGGTGCGCGGGTGCACGCTAACGCTTACTCACAGGTGCGCGGGTGCACGCTAACGCTTACTCACAGGTGCGCGGGTGCGCGCGAACGCTTACTCGCAGGTGCGCGGGTGCGCGCGAACGCTTACTCGCAGGTGCGCGGGTGCGCGCGAACGCTTACTCGCAGGTGCGCGGGTGCGCGCGAACGCTTACTCGCAGGTGCGCGGGTGCGCGCGAACGCTTACTCGCAGGTGGGCGGGTGCGCGCGAACGCTTACTCGCAGGTGCGCGGGTGCGCGCGAACGCTTACTCGCAGGTGCGCGGGTGCGCACTAACGCTACTCGCCCTACAAGGGAACGTCTTTGTCATCGAGGTTCTGATCAATCCCTCTTCTCGGCCCCGAAGGACTGTGCGCGTCCTAAAGGGAACATTTCACGCAGGAAGCGAACCCCTTGCCCTTCACACACACGCGGTCTCCGTCTGGAATTCCCAGCCCTGCCTCCAGTCCGGCCTTGTGGCCTCCTTCCCGGGGGAAAGCTCTGAGAACCCCCCGCACGGATAAAGTCCCCCCCCACCCCGAGTGCCAGCCCCTGAGCACCCGCCATCTCAGTCCCCGATGGAGGACGGCAGCCGTGTCCAGCAGACAGCAGAGCGTAGCGGGCAGAGGCTGCGTGGTCCGGCTTCAGACCCTCCGTTCTGAAGGCAGAGGGTCCACACCATCGTGTGTTACAAACTCGAGCACAGGGAGCACACACGGGCACCGTCCATCCCCGATAGCCCGTCCTCGCCCCACCCATGCCTCACCCAGCGCTTCTGACTGTGCAGTCACACCAACCGGATATTCTTCCAAATGCAGTCATGCAGGAGAAAACTTAAAAATTGAAGGCTGAAGAGATGTTCAGCAAGAAGAACGTTTCATAACTTGACATTAAATCTTTGTATGTGTCTTCCTGTCATCTTAAAATTGGACTTGTTGTATATTACTGGCCAAACCATTCATACTCCCGGTTTTTAAGCGCACGTGCCGTGTTTATTTTCTGTAGAAGTAACGTACAGGTTCTAAAGAGAAGACTCTCGCACATAAAGGGTGTCCTAGCTCCTCCCTGTTTACAATGCCGCGACCCGAGTGACCACCTGTAATGCCACCTACAGACCTTCAGGTTACAGTGACCCCGACAGTCTCCCCTCCGGCGAGGTCCTCCTAGCTGGGGTCTCCTCTACGCCCCAAAGGGGCGTCACTTCCCCCCCACTCCCTCGTGTCCCGCCTCCCGGCGCCCGAGCCTGCGTGGAGCGTTCCGGAGCAGAATCCATTCGAGGAGCACTGAGGAAGGGCTTAGCATGCCCCACGCTGCCTGGGGCAGTGCTACTTCAGCATCAGCCAAAGGACGCTTAAACTTGGAAGAACTGGCTTTAATAGACTTGGAAATAAGCCATGCCAGCTATATAGCATGGACTTAGAATAAGAATTTTCCAGCATGCAAAACAAGGAGCGCTTTTAACTTGGACCTCCAAGGCCTTCTTCCCTTTGGAACATGAGGGCAGACCCAGCGGTTCATCCACGAAACAGCTTCTTCCTCCTTCTGCCCCTTCAGCCCTGACTCGCCCCTGCCTCCCCCTCAAACACAACCTGCGCTAGTGCTTCTGAATTGGCCAGGAGGACGGACAGCCCTTTCTAGAAGGATGTTCCATCGCCCCGCGGAACGCCATCATGCCTCTTGCAAGCGCTCCGTGTCTTTCACCGCACGGAGCCCGGGCGTGAGCCCAGCAGGACGGTGGCCCTTCCAATCCCGAAGACCCGGCCGAGGAACCGCAGGGAAGCCAGCCCACCTCTCGGAGATCCGGCGGGCCCGGGTGGGGAAGGAGACGGCAGCGATGACACCACGTCTCGAAATAATCAAGTGACACTACCCAGAGGCCGCTGCTCATGAATCACATGCAGAACACAGACCTCGGGTCTGCACACATCGGGTCTGAACGCATGGCCGTCCTCGGCTGCGCCGGGTCCCGCCACACACGCGGGGGAAATGGGGACACGCCCGCCCCTTCCCGCAGGAGTCGGACGGTGTAAGAAGGCGACCAGCACGCACACACACAGAACGCACACGGTTGCCTCCTGCAAAGACGGGCACTGAGAGCCCCGATTAGTCAGAGACGCACAACCCACGCTTGAGTTCATCTGACGGTGGGAGCCATGTTTGTGTCTGCGTGCCCATCGTAAGACGGCGGCAAAAACAGTTTCATTACCTTCATTATGTTTTCTATGGTTTTATTAAGGTAATCTCACCCAAGTCTCTCAAGTACCTTTATGTAACGTGAGCTTTCCTTTTACGAACTTGAGCTCGTTCTGTCCTGTCGTTACTGTAGTGAAGACATAATGATGACCACGGAGCGACAAAGAGCCTCCGTAACACAACACAGCCTCCCATCACAATGGCTTGGACCCCTGGCATCTCCACCATGTGGTGTGTGTGCTACAGGCGAGGGCTCCGGAGACCGTCGGAGAGGGGGAGCCGCTTTCCCAAGTTTCCTCACGCATCAAGGACGAGCTGGGGTGGGAACCCTCTGTCTCCTCCCCAGAGATCAGCTCCTTCCCTACAGAACGAGCCCTCATCACTGGCCCACCATGGTGTCTGCACCGCACACACAGAGTCAACACGTGTTTGGGGAGCGGCTGCTTGCATGACTCATATGTCTTCACACGTCACGTTCCTGGGGTCACCAGCAAACACACTTGAACACCTCACACCACAAAACTGAGGTGCAAGACCCAAGGCTGGAGCTGGTGAGACGGAGCAGGCGAGTGTCCAAGCCCCAGGCACTCAGTCCTCGCTCGGTGGACGCCAGGAGACTGAGTGGCAGCGGCGGCTCCAGTTTCATGGGGTGGTTCCGTGTGGCCCGATTTTTGTTTAGGGGCTGGATTCGAATAGGTTGGCTTAGAGGTAAGTTTCTGGTCGCCAGCCTGTGGTCATTGAACTGGTCACAACTGGATCTGACCAACAGGATTCCTGTTTAAATCCTGATTTTCCTTTAGTGGTTGAATAAATGCAAGCTGCTTTGTTGTACAACAGAGCATATATATTTCTTAAGCAATTTGCTTGCAATAATTTGAAAATCAACCACAAAAAATCAGAAAACTCAGTGATCCCTAGTCCTGTGGACTGCCCTCAAACGTACGTTCTTTCTGGCATTTCTTACATACAGAGGGTATCCCGGTTTACCTGCTGTACGAAATATTTATAGCCTCTATTTACCTGGGCACTTAATGCCTTCTCACACGGAGGGTTATACTTTGTTCCCCTATTTCCGTTTCAGCAATTTTTATTTATAGTTAATGAGTGCGCGCGCCAGAGCTCATAAAGCCCAGCGAAATCAATAAAACACCGAGGATTTTTTTAAAACAGACTTGCACTGCTGAATTTTTGAAAAACCAGGTTTCAGCGTATCAATACCGATATCCAGGAGGTGACTATGTCGTAAATCCAAAAGACAGCCAAACCCACCAACTTGGAAATATTCAAATTACAGGGTAGGGAGGAGGCCACGCTGACATCTATTTCTTCTCGTGGAAAAAATGAATTAAGAGGCACACCAGGTGTAAGCACGGGTGTTTCTACGGCTCTGACTGCAGAAGAAATAACACGCCCATCATTCTGTGGGACGTCCCTCCCCCTGCTCTGTGCCCTCCGCAGCGAGTCTCCGTGGGCAAGAGCCGCGCGCACGGGCCTGGTGGCTCTCTCAGACCCAACCCCACTAACCGCACCTCCCGAACTCTCCGGGATCGCAACGCCGGGTACCGTTTCTCAGCGTGACGGTATAAGCCCACGTTATCCTTTGCATCGGTCGCCAGCCGCATTTCAGGGCAAAGGTGGCCTAGGTCCGGAGGGATAATCACGCACGAATAACAACTGTATCCGTAGAATTAAAACCAAGTGGATCGGCTCTGCATCTTTCGGCGCTGCGAGAGACCCGCTTCTGCTTCCGCCGCTGACTTTCGTTTCGCCCCGGTTACCGCCAGTGAACCACGCAGCCGAGACCTCACAACGTGCGCCCCAGCTCCCGGCTCCACCCAGCGGCCCGGCCACGCCCTCCGCCTCGCTCCGCACCCCCTACACCTCCAGGGTGCGCGTGCCTGAGCCGTGGGCCTCTTCCCATGCCTCCAGATGTATCTCCAAGTTTATTCCCAGTAAACTGTCAGCTCTTTCCGGGTCTTGATACACTCAAGACATCCTTGTTCTAGGCAACTTTTAAAACATTCTCCTGGACTCAAGTTCGACAATGAAGAAGAAGCATCCGGCTATAGAATATGTTCTTTTTTTCCTTAGAAGGTACGGGGGTGCAGGTGCATCTAACACAGTCTCCACTGTGCCCCTTGGTAACAACACACGTTGCAACAAGAGGCAGTAAGACGTACAAGATGAAGACTTCCTGCCTCTGAACCAGACACACCAGGACTCGGCCAAGGGGGCATCCAGTTCAAGCCCAGGTCACGCTCCGTCACCTTAACGAGCACGGTTACCGAGAGGACATCTACAAACCAACTCACGTTTTCCTGGCACTGGGCCACCTGCTCTGAAAGCGTGAGTTAACTCCGTTCTAACCTGCATCCCTGTCAGACGGCTCAGCACGGGTCGCAGAGGCACGGTGGGAATGTGCCACGCGAGGCTCGAGGGTCAGCAGCGCGGGCTGGAGCCCTCACCTTGCTGAGCGGCCCTGCGGTTCTGCGCAGACGGTGGTCCCGTGGCCGGAAAGCGCGAGGGCGGGCACGCCAGAGCTGCACCTCGGGGAAGACCCCGGCACCGGTGCCGCAGGGGAGGCAGGGGTGCCGGTCCCCGTGGACGCAGTCGGAGAAGGGGCGAGGACGTTGGGAGCCCAGGTCACGGGGATGGAGTGGAGGAGCGGTGTCAGACGTGCCGCGTTTGGAAGGTTAAAGGAACGGGACGATGCCAATGCACCTGCCCATTGGGTCAGACTGAAACCTTGGACTCGACCTCGATGCCTGCCCTGTTCAGACCCATCCACACCTCCTGCAACTCCCCACGCGGCTCCTCCTGTCTCCCAGAAAGCCCCGCCTCCCGAGTTGTTCTTTCCCGCACAGATCACACTTCACACACGGGATCTCGGTGGGACCACCAGCCATGGTGCCCAGGAGGCGAGGAGCGGCCAGCCACCCCCCACCCTCCGCCCGCAGTGCCAGAGAGACGGCCGCTGGGAGTGTCCAGGCGGCGCAAAGCCAGTCAGCCTCAGAGCTTCCGTAACCTCTCAGCTGCTGACGGCCGGTCAGTGTATTCCAAGAGCTGATGCAGCTCCGAACCAGAGCGACCGTTTGCTGGTAGGAGGACGGATGTGTTAAACTTTGTGAACGGTAAGAACCAAGCAGTGGAGTGAAGAAAGGGACACGGGAGGGAGGGTGCTGCGAAGCGAAGTCCCCGGGGGGGGGAGGGGGGTGAAGCCTCGCCCCTCGCTGCCTCCCTGCGGCCTGGGACTCGTTCAGGGGCTTCGGTCCCAGGTTCAGGCCACGGACCTGCAGCAGCAAGGGGGGGGCCCCCTCCCACCCTCGGCTGGTGCCCTTTCGAATAGTAGCTATTCGCTACTCACTGATCGTGGAAGACGAAGGTGACTGACTTCGTTCGAGAGTACCGCGTATGACTGACGGCCACGCCGAGTCTGACCACTGTTGTCTAACGATGCATTTAAAATAATCGTAGCCCTGGTTTTGTATATATTTATTTTACATATGCGTTTATTATATATATAATTCATTATTACGTGTGCACATACACGCTTTTGAGAAATGAGCTTTTTATGTTTGAATACATTTATTTAAAACACAACAAAAAAGTGTGTTGTATGGAAATAACACAGAGGCTATTAAAGAGTGAAAGGGAAAGAAATCCATAGGAGCGAATACATTTTTTTTCCGAGAAACAGGCTCTTAAGGCAAAGTCTGACACACTGCTAACGTATTGTGTTGGTCAGCACAGCTGTGCGGGAGGTTGCTTGAAAATGCAGCCGCGTGCGCCGCTGAGTAAGCCAGTTCCGGCCCGGCATATTTTCTGTCTAGTTGGGGACCCCCCGCCGTGACTGGCACAGACAAGAATACAATTACATTTATCACCTGTCTCTCCAAGGACTCGTCCCTGCCAAACCCAGCGATGCTAATATTTCCTACCCCAGGTATCCGTTTTCGGGTCATTTATACTGTGGATAACGCTCGCTAATTCTTCGTTTTGGACGCAGGAAGGTTCCAGGTTCCAGACAGTGTGCGTGTATACGTGTGTGGGTACACATGATGGGTGGATACACGCATGTATGTCTGTGGGTGTGTGTAGAGACAGACGGAGAAAGAGAGAGAAATTTCAACCGCAAAGTTTCCGTTTCTTTGACCTGCTGGTATGTGTGATTCCAACATACATCCAGGCCACGTCTTTCCTTTCCTAAGAAAGGTTCCCTCGAGTTTCCTGGACTCTGCGTCCAGTTCTCTCGTGGACCCCGGCACCACACCCCATGCTCAGCCTCTTGCAGAACCCCGAGTTTGAGACGTTTATTGAACTTGAAGTTAAAAATAAAAACATTAAGGTTGTGGGAGGGAGTATTGCCTATAGGAGCCGCGAGGAAGGGTAATCTGTCATTAAATGCTCTAGACCTAACTGGCCCACAGAAACGGGCTTTAGAATTCAGGCAGCTGTACAAACATCCTTAGTTTCCTTTGGCCTAACAGGACTGATTGTATTATTTTTACCTTAATTTACATCTTACGGGAAACAATCGGGCAGAGATCTAACAGGTCGAAGTGGCGTCCCCTCCTCTTTAGTTGGGACATTGGTGGCTCCCTGGATGTTGAACACTTCTGTGCAGACACCCCCTGCTGGGCACGGACACACAACTCCTCTCCAGCCTCGGTGTGTGTGAGGAACTCCCGTCCCCTCCCCTCAAGGTACGCAGGGCCACGTGCCTTGCTTTAGCCAATGAATGGGGGTGGAGCTCAGTGCCTGTGGCATGGACGCGTTTCGTTGCCAACACCTGACTCTGGGGACCACGGAAACTCAAGTTAGCAACGGTGCTTGGGGCCCAGCCTTCGTGTGGGTGGCGCCACTGTGGAGAGGGACCCACCTGTGGCGGGTTTCACCTGAACAGTCTGGGGACAATTCGCTGTACCCCCCTGAGCTGGCTCCATCATGCAACCATGGAAAGAACTGTAACCTATGTCCCTTAGAAAAGGGAGTTACAGATACCAACACTAACCAACGGCTCATTCCCGAGTTGCTTCCAGCACATTCTCACCGTTCCAGCAAATTATGGAGCATGGTTTTCCTGCAAACGCAGGGTGAGACTCAGAAAGCCATTTGTGAGCAGTTTAGCCTGTTAAACGTGTTAAAATGCGGTATATTTTAGGGCAATTTCAGAAGCCCTAAGTCTGTGGGTCAGTGTGAGGGTCTATGTGTGTCATGAGTATTTCTGGGGCCTGGCATTGCTTCGACAGCAAACCCTTACACAAAGTACATTAGGTATTCAGATGCAGAGTGAAAATTCAGAGCTACTGCTAATTTGAGGGATTATTTAATGTAGATATTAATAAATAAAAAGCACATCGCTAACACATCGGTATATTACATACTGAACAACAGCATGGTTGCATTGACTAAAGCCATTCTCACCGGGGGCTTTGGGCTTTCGGTCAGGCCTTGGTTGCATCCTGAAAGATGCACGACATCAACAGAGAGAGCTCTGCTATAATTAAAACTGTAAACTGAATTTGTTCCCTTCATTTTATTTTCGGAAAGCCTTTTAAATATAAATCGTCTCCTGTTAGGAAAGTGACTTTTACATAAAACCGTTTTAAAAAGTAACATTTGGTATCAAGTAACTACACACTTGACATATTTCTAGGAGGAAAAAAATGAAACGCTCAATGTCTGGTTTCAGAAACCGGAATATCCTCACGCACCCCGAGTCCGCTCCCCCTGCGAGCTGAAGACACAAAGTCTCCCCAGACCTCTCCGGCAGTCTGTCTTAAAAAAAATAACCTGCTACCCCATGAAGCCTCATTCCATTAACATGACATATAAGTGAAAGCATGTAGCTAGAAGCTCATTGAAAACAATACCCTTAGTTTGTCATATATGTGTCGTTGCCTCGGAAACCTAGCAGCCCACCACTTTGGCAGCTAGAGCCAGAACTTCTGCACGAGGGCACGTCCCCACCCATGTGCAGGAGGAGCCGTGGGTACGCTCACAGTGGTCCCTGCTGCGAGAGAGTCGGCACCAACAGCGCGTGATGGACCACCACAGAAGTCTCAGGCGTCACCCTGAAAATAACTCTGCGGTTAAGTCGGTTAACGATGAATTTTTAGGTCTTTGATTGGGTGTCTGAGTGTCCCCTCTCTGTGCGATGGCTCAGACCCTCACCCGCAGCCCTCTCCTGCCTCCCCACGATGTACACACAGCCCTGGGTGCTCTGGCTCCCAACGGGGGCCAAAGTCTGTTAGCGCAGGTGCGTCACGGGCACCTAATAACCAAAATGCGCAACAGAATGACAGAAGTTTTAAAAATACTACCAATGTTTGCCTTTGCTGATGAGTTCAGAGATTTTCTTTTTCATTCTAAGAACCCAGGTAATGAATACTGCTTTCTTCGGTAGCATGAAGTGTTTCACCATTTTAACCCCTGCTTCGATCGGGTCCCTGACCTGTAAAGGTTGTCTGCCCTCCTCCCTTCCTCCCTCCCTCCCTCCCTTCCTTCCTCCCTCCCTCCCTTCCTTCCTCCCTCCCTTCCTTCTGTCCTTCCTTCCTTCCTTTCCTCCCTCTCTCCCTCCCTTCTTCCCTCCCTTCCTTCCTCCCTCCCTCCCTTCCTTCCTTCCTTCCTCCCTTCCTTCCTTCTCCCTCTCTCCCTCCCCCCTTCCTTCCTTCCTTCCTTCCTTCTGTCCTTTCCTTCCTCCCTCTCTCCCTTCCTTCCTCCCTCCCTTCCTCCCTCCCTTCCTTCCTTTTGTCCTTCCTTCCTTCCTTCCTTCCATCCTTCCTTTCTTCTGTCCTTCCTCCCTCCCTCCCTCCCTCTGTCCTTCCTTCCATCCTCCCTCCCTTCCTTCCTTCCGTCCTCCTTTCCTTCCTCCCTCTCTCCCTTCCTTCCTTCCTTCCTCCCTTCCTTCCTTCCATCCTTCCTCCCTTCCTTCCATCTGTCCTTCCTCCCTCCCTCCCTCCCTTCCTTCCTCCCTCCCTCCCTCCCTCTCTCCCTCCCTCCCTTCCTTCCGTCTGTCCTTCCTCCCTTCTCTCCTCCCTCCCTCCCCCGCTCCCCATCAGCCACACTGCCCACTGAGCACGCTGTGACGGCCCCAGAGAATCTTAGAAAAGTGACAGCAGCGTCCCCTCGGAGGAGCGCGATCTGTCCGGCCGTGCAGCCGGGTATTAATACGCTGTTTATATATAGAATCCCCCCTTTTGGTAAATTGTAAGTTCTGCTGCCTCCTCACCGGCTGTTCCTCCGGGGGAAAAAGTCATATTTTGGGTCTTTGTGTCAAGATAAAGAAAATTAATTTCAAAGCCAACGAGGAGGGAGCTGCTGGTGCAGGAGGTAAGTAAATGCCAGCAGCTGCTGTGCGACTTCGAGACAGAAAGGAAAAACACTTCTCAGAAACTGTGCTTTGCCGCAAATAACGCAGGAGAGTGTCCAGGCGGTGGCGCGCCCCCAGCACCCGGCTGGCCCAGCCCTGCTCAGACTCCCTGAGCAGGGCGTGGGCGTGGGACGGCCGGTGACGGGGAGACTCACTGATGCACAGGGACTCGCAGAAGCCCCCCCCTCCTGTGTCTTCTCGCGCACCTGGGGGGAGCTGTATGTTTATGCCCAATAACGAGATATTTGATGTGAACATGCATCAAAGGTGGACTTGTGGGCAGTGGATAAGCCCGAGATCTCACGGCCAGCGTGGTGACCACGGATGACCACCTGGTACGTGTAACATCAGGTCCCGCCCACGCTGTGTCAGATGCTGGGAGGAGCCCGGAAAGGGCTGTGCTCGGACACCAGCCCGTGTCTGTCTGAGCCCGCCAGGCTAGGCCTCGTCCGTGTCGTGTCCGGCAGCCTCGTGGCTGCTTGAGGACGGACAGATGGATGGATGGATGGACAAAAGCATTGAAGAATGCAATCATCCATAATCACAGATTTTCCTTAACTGCAATAGTTTCAGCATCGGGACTACAAGCTCTTCTCGTCGCCATGACACTCAGATACGTAGTTCCAAACTCTCTGGGCGGCTGCACCGCTAAAATTAAAGACGTAAGCCCGAAATGACATCCTGTCTTGCTACCAGAAGAATAGAGAAATGAACTGAAGGTAGTTTGATGGAAAAAAATAAATCCTGGGAAAACCTGTGATTCAGAATAAAGGAGAAGGAGGATACAAGAACGGGAATTGCCACCTGGGTGAGGGCTGGGTTTGCTGTCTACCAAGTTCAAGTTCAAATGTCACCGAGTGGAGAGCGGCCCACGTGATCCAAGTGTCACCGCCCATCGCCGCAGCGGCCAGGGGACGCCTGTCACAGGGTCCCTGAGAACAGTCAGTACTCGCGCTACCTCCCAGCGGCGTCACCGCGGAACCAGACGCACGGCCCAGAGTAACGGGGACTCGGAGTGCAGCGCATTCGGCGGGGAGTGAGGACTTCATCAGAGCAGCAGCGGGGGGAATGAGACAATCCCAGGCGGGCAGTCCAGGCAATTCCAGCTGTGGAAAGGTCCTGTCCTGTGCCCGACGCCCCCCTTCCCTGCCCCCAGGCCCCCAGAAATCATGTCAGGTTTGGAGGCGGCAGGCGATCAGCTTTCCACCCGGTGAAGACCGGCGACACTCTGTCCACGGGCACCGTGTCGTCGTCGGACAGATTGTTTCAGCTTCAGAATCTACATTGTCAACACGTGTGCGTGGGACCATGCGTGAATGTGGGCCGGGGAAGATTGAAACGATAAATCAGGCTGTTCAAGGCTTAGAGTGGACAGAAATATCGTCTTTTAAAACTGGAGACATGCTAAAGCCAATAGAAACAGAAAAATACTAGAGGAGGAGGAGCTGTGTCCAGACTGCGTAATCAGTACAAGACCATGAAATCCTGCTCACCTCGTCCGGTTATGCCTCCTGTGTATAGACAGTGTTCTGCCAAAGGCGTGTTCGCAGTGCACGGCCGTACGTGTTTCTGACTAGAACTGAGAAACATCTCACGGCACGTCGGCGGGGCGAAAGTGGGTTTACAGCCGTGTGCGTGGAGGAGAACACAACAATTAATAGATAACAACACAAGAAGAAGCTCTGTTTCACGTACCCACGACTGTGCACCTACTTGGGCCCCACCCCATGGTAGCACTTTAAATGGCTCACAGGACAGGCCTGGCACATGAACTATAGTCCAAGGCCAGGTTGTTGATGCATGAAAAATCAGTTTTGTTCAGTATCCCTCTCAGTACAGGAACCCCCTTACCTGTGGGGGGTGGGGAGGGGGCGTGTTCCAAGACCCCCAGTGGGCGCCTGAAACCAGAAATAGTACCCAACCCTACATGCGCTATCTGTACCTTCTAAACATAAATTTCATTTGTAAATTAGGCACCTCAGAGAATAACAGTAACCACTGAGAAAAGGAACCGTTATAAATACACACGGTGATGAGAGCCGTACGCATGTGGCCTCTCCCTGTCTCAAAACGGCGTACTGCGCTGCGTCCACCTTCTTACTTAGCGGACACACTTCCCGGCTCCTCAGGGGCCTGTCTGAGTCCCCTGCCCCCCTGCCCTGGGGCCGTGGGGACATTGTTCAAGTCCAGGGGACTTGAGCACAAGCCCTGTGATACCAGGCGGTCGACGTGACCCCCGAGGCGGCTCCCACACAACCAATAGGTGGGGCGTGGGGCGCTGGACAGAGCGGTCAGCACCCCTGCCCCCGCGGGACAAAGGGGTCTTGCCCGATTTCATCTCGCTGCTGCTAATGGTGCTCATGTAAGCCCTATGGGTTATTAATTTCTGTAACTTTCCAGTTACACTTCTCGGTGTCTGGCAGCAGGCAACGGAAACTGTGAATGGCAGAAGTGTGCGGAGACAGGGTGATCACGACAACCCTGTAACGTCACGGCCAGTCCCTCGATGGGGCGAGGTAAAACCCAGTGGTCAGCACCAGTATGCGCGGCCCCTAAATGCCCAGAATCAGTTTGTTTCTTTTCTTAAAACAACATTATTAACAAATAAAAATAACAAAAAAAAATCCCCCAAACTATCCCCCAAATATTCAATATGGGTTTTCTTTGCTCTTTGTGAATAAATACTCTTCTCTCTCTATTTTCTTAGCAAAACATTATTTAAAAAACATATAAGGGTCAGATGTCAAGTTAAAGGAGTGCATCACCACCGAGCCCTTGTTGTATGAAATGTTAAGGGGACTTATCTAAGAGGAAGAAGAAGATCAAAAATACAGACAGTGAAATCTCAACAAACTCACAACTATCAACAACCAACCCTAAACACAAAAACAAAAAGGAAGTAAGTGAACGACTAGATCAGGAACAGAATCAGAGAAATGCGATCACAGGGAGGGTTATCAGCGGGGAGGGAGAGGGCAGAATGGGGGAACAGGTGCAGGGAAGAAGTAGCATAGGTGGTAGGTACAGAATAGACAGGGGGCGGGTAAGAATACCATGGGAAATGGAGAAGCCAAAGAGCTTACACGTACGACCCACGGACGTGAACCAGGGTGAGGAATGGTGGTGGGAGGAGGAGTGCAGGGCAGAGGGGAAAAAAGGGAGAAAAAAATGGGACAACTGCAATAACATAATCAATAAAATATGTTTTAAACACGTAAGGAAAGAGCAGACGGTTCAGCCCTGCCTGAGCTGTGAAGGGCATTCCAGAAGCTTCTCTCCCCTCCATTCGGTGAAACACCAGTAAGCACAGACACTGGCACTGGGCGCGGAGCGCTCTCACGGGCCCTTTACAGGGTGGAGTGTCCGTGTGAAAGGTCCCCTTTTTACGAGGAGTAACGCCGAAGGAAGACATACACGGACGAGTCGGAGGAAAGGAGATTCGCGGAGCCCAGAACGGCCACAGAAGGAATGGCCCGTAACCCACGGCACCGCACCTCCCCCACCCCTGTGTCCGTGTCCTAAACAACAAGGAGGCGGGCCTCAGCCCCCGAGGACCTCAGCGGCAGTGGCGGCAGGGAACCCGTGGGGAACGGGACCCAGGGGCACGCAGGCCGCTGCATCCCACGTGCGGGGGACGGCGCTGTCACCAGGTGCAGGAGGGTGTCTGGGCCTGTCGGCCGGCAGAGTGAGGCAAGTGTGACCTCCTGACCCCGAGGGAGGGGCACGCTCGCACGGTGCACACACACACACACACACCCCTCAGAACACACAGGAGTGTGAACAGCAGAGCAAGGCCACGTTCGCAGCAGAGAAAAGAAGATGTTAACACCCAGACCCACTCAAACCCACCGTCCTGCTCTCCCCAGGCCAGCCGTCCACTTCCCTAAATGTCGTTCCCATCCGCTGCGCGGCGCTGTGGGAGGGAGTTTATTGGCGTTTGTGACTCACCCTCCCCAGAGGGATCTTTGTTCTAAAGCATCTTAGAGTAACAGTAGAACGAAAACAGCATGGACGCTCAAATGCTTACACGCCTGCCCCTGTTGGTGGCAACAAACCCTCTTAGGTTGGTAACTGACATTCCCACTTGCGCACGGACCCCAAAACGTGCCTGAGAGGCCGTCGGAGAGACGCAGAAGCGGGCAGAACTGTGTGCCGCGGGCTGCGGGGGGCTGTGCGGAGAGCGGGGAGCCGGGAGGGTCTTGTCAGGGTGTCAAGACTTGTTCCTCGTGCTCTGAAGAGTCAGGCAACAAGTTAACGAGTTAATATATTAGAATTTTTTTTAAAAGCCACTTCACATGCCCTGGCTGGCGTAGCTCAGTGGATTGAGCATGGGCCGTGAACCAAAGTGTCGCAGGTTCGATTCCCAGCCAGGGCACATTCCTGGGTTGCAGGCCATAACCCCCAGCAACCGCACATGGATGTTTCTCTCTCTCTCTCTCTAAAAATAAATAAAATCTTAAAAAGAAGCCACTTCACGATGCCCCCCAACATGTGCCCTGTAATACTTGTAAACCTACCTCGCACAGCACCTGCTTCCCGTGAACAAACAGGTGCAGGGCGCGCGCTGAGCTGCTCCGGGGAGAGACCAGGACGTTCTCTAAGGTTCTGCGGAGCATGACGCCTCACTGGACACGTGGCGGGTGCCCCAGGTGCCGTGTTGGGAGAGAGTGGCAGCTCCTACCCCCATGGGGTCCGCGTGGTTGTGGGGACACTCACATTACAAAACATGCGAGCCCACAGCTGTAATCCGCAGGGGTGGGGGTGGCGGGTGGGGGCAGAGACACCCCGGTCCGGGGGCGTTTGAGACAGAATCTGAGGGTGTGGAGGAGGCGAGTGAGTACCATGTGGGTCAGGGAGAGGGAAGACCTTGGAAAGTAAGTGTGGGGCTGAGGGCGGGGAAGGCGGCAAGGAGAGAGGCCGGGAGCCCAGAACGGCCAGGCCACCGGGCTGCCGCCGCGGGGCACGCCGAGGTCACAGGGGCGCCGGGCGGTGAAGCCAGGCGTTACCTGACCAGCGGCCGTTGCGTGCACGGAGGACCCGTTGGCGGGGTACTGCAGCTGCACTATGGCATTTCATATTTTAATTACATTAAGATTAATCGAATTAGTCCTTTAATGTCTGGCCACCCCATTCCGAGTGCATCTGAGAAAGACCATGGTGCACACGCGGGGCACGGCGAGAGGCCGTGGAGTGGAGCTGCTCAGCTTCTGATGAGTCATTGTCATGACCTGTTGAACCACGTTACCCAGTGATTCAATAAACACCAAAAATGTTTATTGGAACCATCACGCTGCTGCATTGCTCAAAGGGCTCTCCTTATGAAGTGTACCTCGTCCTCAGCACGGGGTTCAGAACCAGCTTTTCGCTCTTTGAGTGCTCAACCATGACGCTCACAGAAAAACAGTTTTCTCGTCATGGGCTACGCCAGGGTCCCCAGCCTCCCAGCCTGGGATCGGTGCCTGCCCGGGCCTGTTAGGGACCGGCAGCACAGCAGGGGGTGAGCTTGGGTGTAATGGGCTTGAGTCATCCTGGCACCACCCCCCGCCGCCCCCCCGCAAACCCTGGTCCATGGAAAAACTCTCTCGCACAAAACTGGTCCCCGGTGCAAACGTGTGGGGGACCGCCGGTCAAAGCTATTTCTGATATTCTGCACTGACCATGCACACAAGGCAAGCCATGGTGTCCGGTGAATTTCTCACACTTTCAGAAATGCACACTTGAGGGTTCCCCCACCCCCCAAATCAGTCGTCCGTGTGGATGTGATTCTTCTGCAGCCTTTGCTAATTTCCTCACTTCCGCTCTGCCCGTGAAAACCACCAGAAGTCTGATCGCGCTGACTCTGCCAACAGGACCATCTATGATGTGGCCGTGGGAACGTGGGTGGGCCTTCGTCGCTGTTTCTCGATGGCAAATGCACAGACTCGGTCACTGTACTCTTCACAACGATTCTGTGTAGAAGGCATGTGCCGCTCATCTGCTTTAAAAACCTGTCTTTGTTCCAATTTCCACAATTAATACCTCCAACCCCTACATACTCTAAGATTATATTCCAAGATTATAATCACAACAAAACTACCAAGTGCCCCTATTTAGTTTTCGAGTCACTATTTTCAGTCATCACCCACAGGTTATAGGTTTCATCTTACGTTTTCCTTTCTCCTGAAATCCCTTCTCCCCTCATCTACCTGCATAAAGCTCCTTAAATTCAGCGTGATTTCTGGTTCAGTCCATTCCTGGCTCCCAGGCAGGGAACAATCTCCAAGTTCTCTGTGTCCCCGTGGCCATTGGGTGCTTGCGGGGTCACTGTGACCTCGGGACCCCAGGCTAAAGCAAACGCATCTCTACCGCCCTCTTCAGGTGGGGCGGGTATAGACTGTGCTCTCGAGGAGCGGACACCGGAACTCACTTTCGTTCAAGTCATTGTTTTTCAAATACTTGCCCCTGCCCATCGCAGCAGCGCATGGATTAGTAATTCCCACATATTTACAAGTGTGACTCCACTCCCACGAAGCGGTCACCAACAACTCGTGGTCTAACATGTACATGGCTACAGTCTCCATCTACCCATGGGATGTGCACATTTGAGGCCCTGTGCGTCACTGGGCTGGGGATGTGGCTGGAGCAAAACTCGTGCAGCCCCATTGTGACCTTCGCCCACGCAGCAAGGGGAAGCGCCACGCGTGTGAGAGAGAGCTGGGGAGCGGAGCCCGGTCACGTAAGTAAAGTGGGGACGGTGTGCAGGAGAGAATTCCGAGAACGTGAAGCACATGTCTGTCCCCAGGCTGTTCTGTGGGAAATCTCCGGAAAGGGTTGAACGTTGAAGCAGTGTGGACAGGGGCGCACCTGCAGGAAGGGCGTGCACAGGTTGCCCAAGGCGCGTTCCCGAAGGCAGTGGAGGGCTCCCAGGACACTGGGCCGGGCCTGCCTGCCCTTGATCAAGGTCACGTCAGGAGTGTGTGAGACGCGGGGGTCACAGTTGTGGAATATAAAGGGCGTCCTCGCATGACTCTCGGAATTTCATAATTTGAAGAAATCCTAGAGGGTTAATTCCACTTCTAATCACTTAGTGAGCTCTTCATTAGGTATGTATTTTCCGAGACCAGTTAGCCCTTGATTTGAATATTTTCACTTTTCTGGAACCAATTACCTTTATAATCATCTCCCATAATTACAAACATGTAACTCACATATCAAGTAAAAACTGGCCCTGTAATTTCCCTAGTGTTATCCACCTTATCCCCTCCAGGACTCTGAAGGCTATACCTCATGACTGTTCCGTACGTCATCCCTGAAATATTTGAGAATATCTATCTCAACATGATGGGCGGAAAAAGAACTCCAGTCTGTTGTTCCTCAAGAAAACGACATGAGGAAAACTGTCCCCGAGGAAGAGGGATCTGGCAGCGGTGGTATTTGGAGCGAGTCGGAGCCAAGACACAACCAAAAATAGATGGACTCGCCGCCGACTCTTAAAGACACGCGGAATCGAGGTCACGGTGGACGGGGCTAGATCCTGATTTGGGAAACAGAGAAGCTAATAATAAGGAGTGATATGACCAAGAGTCGTTGTAGGCTACTTTACCTCTCAAGTGAAGGAGAATTGGGAGCAAGTAAAGGAGACAAAAATGAGGTCAGAACCTCGGAGCAACCGGAGTGACGGTCTGACGGACACGAGGACGCTGCGAACAGAACAGTCGATTCTGTTGAGTGTTAAGCCTCTGAAGCACTAAGAAGTCCCCTAAAAGAGACAAATCCAGGATCTTAGATTCGGACATTCTTAGGAGATATGATGGTTTAAAACCAAGAGGTTGTAGAAAAAGGAGAAGACCTTACAGAGCTTTGAGGGTTCGGCACCGTGAGGATTTTAGACATAAATGCAAAGCTTGCAGAGGACATCAAGAGAAAGCTGGTTGTCAGTGACTTCAAAGTTCAATTACAAGGGTCACCAACAAATGCACAGCCACTTTGTCAGTGGGACAGAAATGCTCTTATTCAGAGTTCTCGAAATGCAATTTTCATTGTTTCCAACATCCTTATGGACTAAATGAACACCTCACGGAGCCTGTGAAAACCTATGGGGTGCACCTGAGATTCAGAGTGAGCGCCCGCTACTTGAAGGAGTTATCCACCTGACGAGGACAAAACCAACATAAAAGAAATACACAGGAAGAGTAATTAAAAATGTGTGTTATGTTGTCCAGAAAGCATATGAAAGAGTGCCGGGCATGACTCATCATCAGGGAAATGCCCACCAACACCACAGTAAGATACCCACGCAGACAGGTACTAACCTGGTGAGGATGTGAAGAGACAGAACTGCTCCTGGGCACATAGAATGGAGCAGCTGCTACAGAAAATAGTACGGCAGTTCCCCCCAAAACTAAAACTAGAGTTAGCGCAAGGCACGGGACTTCCCCACTCCTGGGCGCATGCCCCGGACAGTCGAAGGCAGAACCATAGAGAGACAGCTGCACAGCCAGGTTCCCAGCAACGCTCGCGGCAACAGCCAAGAGGCGCACACAGCCCAGGGACCCTCTGCAGATGAACGGATACGCAAACTCCGGTGCACATCTTTAACGGGGCACGCGGAATGCTGCCCACGTTTTAAAAAGAAGGAAGTCCTGAGCAAGCCTAGAGGAGATCGTGCTCAGCAAAATAAGCTGCTCACAAACATACAAGTACTATACAGGCCACTTGCATTACGTTGTCCGGAGTAGTCACGCTGATAGAAAGAGAAAGCAGAGTGGTTGCTGCCAGGGTGTGGGAGGAACCAGGGAGAGTTGTGTGATGGGTAACGAGTTTCAGTTCCATGCGATGAGGACCCTCTGGGGGTGAACACCGTGGAGACGGTCGCACAACAGTGTGAGTACGTGCACTTCATGCTGCTCAGCTGTGCACCCAAAAATGGTTAAGATGGTAACTTCAATGTTATGTGTATTTTGTCAAACTGAAAAAAAGCTCTGGCTGGTATGGCTCAGTGGACTGAGTGCCGGCCTGTGAATGAAGGGGTCGCTGGTTCGATTCTCAGTCAGAGCATATGCCTGGGTTGCAGGCCAGGTCCCCAGTAGGGGGCGCACAAGAGGCAAACACACATTGATGTTTATCTCCCTTTCTTTCTCCCCCCCTTCCCCTCTCTCTAAAAATAAATCTCTTTTAAAAAATTATTTTAAAAAGTCATAAATAAATAAATACATACGATAATTAATTAAAAGGTAGAGAAAATCAAAGGTACAAAAGGCAGTGGTACTGAGTAACAGTGGCAGTAAACAATGAAGACTTGAATAGCCAGAGTAAACACCCGGAGAAAAGAATCCTATGTGATAAGTAAAACTGGGAAAATTTAAATATTTGAATGAATTTGAGGAAATGAGTATTTTTAAGGTGACCTGGAACTAACAAAGATGTAGCGAGAAAAGGAACCACAGGTTTTAGATGGGGACAGTGCTCATTGATACATTTTCACACGGAGGTAGGTGCACACATAAGACCACCGGTAATGTCTCCATTCATTTAGATTTTTAAATGACTTTCTTTAAAGCCTTACCATCTTTGGAATGCTGGTCTGACAACTCCGCTACAAGAGTTCATTCTAACAATTTCTTTAATTGGCATTTAAACGGTACCTTTTTCAATTACAGTTTTAAAATTATTGCTTAAGTACAGAATTACAAATTTATATTTGTTGCTTGATTGCTACACCCTCTTATATTTCTAATAATCAGTGTATAATTCCTCGGGTTTTCAGCGTAGGCAATTACAGCAGTTAAGAATAATAACAGTCTGATTCTTCCTTTACAGCCCCGAAACCCTCGATGTGTTTTTCATGTCTCCGTATTGCCCCAGGATGGGGCTCTGGCACGGGGCTGTTCAGGAAAGGGGATGGCGGATACCTATGTTGTCCTGATTCTAAAGAAAAGACCATGTTTCTCTACTACGAATGACGTCCTGCATAGAATTCCAGTGGACACACCCTTAGGTGCGCTTCGCATGGCAAGCCCGACGTGAGTCGTCACGTCAACGAGGCATCCTTCTGTTCCCGGTTCACCCGATGTCTTCTCCCCACACCCGTGTAAACCTCCGTCAAATGCCACGTCTCCTTCTATTGGGACAATCACATGACTTTTGTGTGCCTCCTCCGTCTGCTGATGTGGTGAACGGTAACAGTTTCCTCGTAGTAAGTGTCCTTGTGTTTGGGCGATTAACTCAGTTTTGCCCTAATATTTCATGCCCCTTGGTGTTTGCCTTGTAAGTGGCTTGTTCGGGAATTTTGCACGGCCTGCACAGAAGATAATGATCGGAGATTTTCTCTTTTTCATGCTGCTCCTACCCATTTCGGTACCGCAGTTACCTTGACCTCATCAATTGCTGTTGCTTTTTGAATTCTTTAGAAGTGTTTGCATAAAATTGCAGTCATCTGTAACTTCAGCATTTGGTGAAATTTACCTAGAAAAGTATTTGGGTATGTTCTTTTCTTTGCAGAAAAAATGTTCAACTTTATGTTGAACATTCAACAAAATGTTCAAATGTTCGACTTTCTTTAATATAATGGTGAAGTATCATCCAGTATGGCCATAGTGCCAAAGCTGGCAATTCTGCACCAATCAATATTAGAATGTTGAAATATATCATATACATATATATATTCCCAATAATTGTTCAAAATACCATTGCAGTATGGATAGGCTATATATAAATTGATAATTTACACAAATATTTCCACCATTTTATTGTTAATTATGATCTGTGAGTGAATGGTTGCACTGGGTAATATTCGCAGTTGTCTTTCAAAGAAAAATGTTATTAATTAAGCTGTAAGGTGGTGAATTAAGGCCCATGTAACTTATACAAATGAGTTTTAGGAACCTACAATTTTAGATATGTCAACCCAACTTGATTGGAAAATAAAGCAGCTACACAGTAGGAATAAAAAAATCAATCACCCTCCATGTATTAGACCGGAATCATCCTCAATCTATTCAATCTGAAATAATTTTTCAAATAAACATGCGCTTTTTTGTTTTTTCAGTAAAACTCCCCTTACTCTGAAGCACAACACTTGATTTAAGGGAAAATGACATCGTTTTCATGGTGATGCTTGTCGTTTTACAAAACTTCGGGAAAGAGGGTGTGGAGAGCTCTCTGGCCGAGGTGGGATGGAGACAGGAGCCACGCGGCACCACGCACTTGCCCGCGATACACAAATCTTAGGGGGCGGCTCGAGGGAGTCACCCCGGCCTGCCCACCCTGCGGGGGGCCGCAGCGCGCAGGGACGCAAACCGAACACCACGCCACCACCACCACGCCCCCCCACACGCAGCCGAGAGCTCACTGCACGCCGTGACAGAGCGAGAGGGCGCGCCCAGAGCGTGGCCCCGCGGCGCGTGGGACCTGAGAGAGTGGCTCCCGCGAGTACAAAGAGCAGATGATCCTGCGACTCTTCGGGGTGATTTTTAACGGGCGCTGTCCCCGCCCCTACGAGACCCATGGGTTCCTGCATCAGAAGTGCGTGGACCTTTCAGGCATGGACCCTCTTTTTCTGTGGTTTCCCTGCTTCCGCGCCATGCCCCGACCTCAGTCTCGGTTCACGGCCATTCTGTCCACGCACAGGGAGGGCCCTCCTTCTGTGTCACCTCTGACGGTGACTTTGGGTCTCCGACCGCCGCGGTTCCCAGCTCGGTCTCAGGACAGCGGACGCCGCGAGCCCTGTTTCTGTCACTCAAGCTATTTCTGCACGTAACTGCTCATTGCGCTGGCCAGGCTCTAAGGGAGACTCTCCTCCAATGTGCGCTGGGAAAATAAAAACTGTTCAAAAATGTCTGTAGAAATCCGGGGGTGACTGCCGGGGTCAGGACATGTCTCAGGGGTGTTTCTTACACGTCACAGGAAAGGAGCAGCCCCTGGTCGTGGCCGCACCTGAAAGATTCTCCATCCTGAAGGAGTCTCTCCCGAGCCTCCCGGAACACTGACCACGCCCTCGGGGCAGGGGCAGTCCTAGCCTCGCCCTCCCCCTGGGGCTCCCGTCACCATGGACACAGCCAGCACACTGTTTGTGGAAAGGACCCCAAGCCTGGGGGTGGGGGCAAAGTAGGTTTGTACTTTGGAATACACGAAACACGGAATTATGTTTGTATTATTTATTAAATTAGTGTATTATTTATTTGTTACAGCTGCAAACCCACTTTTGCCCACCCCGTATATAGTGTGAGATAAAATGTTAGAGCCGCATTAATTTGTAGATTTAGAAAACAGTCTTTCTCCACCCCCAGATCTGAAATTGGAAGCCCCCAGAGAGCACGACACCTCCTGAACATTGCATATCCTGGGAGAGTTTAACTGTGTATAACCTGCAGGAAATAAGACCTCGCATACAATATAATGAGCAAATAGACTCCTACAATATTCACATGTACCAGATAGACCAAATGGCCTTAATTTCGTGAACTATCTTGTACAAACTAATAGCTTGTGATTAGCATTAATCTACACTTTTACTGGGTTGGAATTAATTCAACCAAAAGATGATGTGATCCAGACGTAAATAAAAATTAATAAACACAGAAAGCTCCACGGAAGCTTCGGTGTTTCCCCTGTAAGGTTAACTTAAGCTGCCACAGACAGCAAAAGGCAACACAAGTCGCAGTGAAGCGTCGAAAGGAGGCAACGACCACTTATTTTCCCGGCAAGCTCATTAGCGCAGCCTTTGGGGGACGGCGGGAAAGCCGCTCGGAGAAAGACAAGGGCTGGGGCAGTCCCACGCGGATTGCGGTCCCCGCATCTTTTCACTCAGTGATTACCACATGGAACAGGGTCTGTTCGCGGGTCATAGTCACTGCACTCCAGTGACCTTTATTTAAAAGAAATAGGAATATTTTAAAAGAAACCCAACAGGTTTAGTTTTTCTGGAGTTCCTGAAATATATTTTTCGTACATACTTTAAAATCTTCATTTTAAAATAGTCCCTATGATATGTCTTGTATTCGATTTACATTTGAACACAGTTCATACGGAAATTCCAGGAGAGGTTCGACTATGAATTTTTAAAATCTATCCGAAGCAAAAGCAGGTAGAATAAATTCAAATGAATATTCATTGTGTGCATATCAAATATTGAGATTCCTAGCTTTCTTTTTGAGACCTCACCTAACGTAAATGTATAGTTTATAGGCTCCAGAAACTCCCAGAACACTCAGGCTGGTTGGGTGACAGGTGTCATGTGAGGCAGTGACGTAGACCTGACCTTGACCCACTGCCTCGCACCTCCAGGCAGCACCGTGTCTGATGCAGGAAGAGAAGGGAGGTCCCTTCCAAACCCATCCTGTGGACACTGAGTCGTAGGTGTTCCCACGAGAGAACAGTGACCATTAGTAGACTGGCAACTGCTGAGGTTAAAAAAAAATTACAGTCCCTGAAAGAAACATCTGCTCCAACAGGGTCGACAAAGAATAGACTCAAACTGAGCGACGGGATTCGATGCTCAGGGTACAAATATTCCGAGGGCACCAGGCAGAGCCGTGGAGAGAGAAACCCTCCATTGCCTGACGAGTTGTGCTGAGTCGTCTCCAGGCCTGCGTTTGACACACCAATTCCTACATGCTTCCCCAGTCTCCCAGACAACACGACGCCCATTCAAATGTGAGCTGTGCGTTAGGACCCATTCACAAACATTAAATCATAGAGCATCTTTCTGTCTCCTGAAATGCCCGTCATCGACATGCCTGACAAAGGAAATCTCCACCGTTAGTGCTGGTACTTGAAATCCCAACTGAATGTCTCATGAGCAGCAGCATTTGGAGACGCCAACACACACACACACGGGGAGCTAAGTGAGGAACTTCGCAGCGCGTCCTGAGAAAGCTCTGTCTTCGTTTGCTGGTGGCTGGTGGCCCACGATCCCCAGCTAATCATAAAACCCAGTAAAGAGAAACTGCTGATACTAATAAAAGTGCATTGAAGGGCTCCGATCAAACATCCCTCTCACTGGTAAGGAGGGATTATCAGTATTTGCACTTGACACGAACTTGGTCTGTGTACGCCGGGTCCGGAGGAGGTCAGTGCCTGTTTGCCAGCCCATCTCCATCATCCTTGATTACTCCCCCATGGTCTGTGCTCGAGTGGTCTACGCCGGAAAGAACTGTCCAGGACTCTTATTAGAACATGAAGTCCGGGCCGCACCCTGGGCTTGGGGACTGGGGTGGACCAGGGACGCAGACACCTGGGAGGCCGCCTTGCGGCGAGCTCATGCCCTCCACGTGCTCATTGCTCCCTGGGGGCGGAGGGTGGTGGTGGAGGGCGGTGGCATCCGCAAAGGTCTGGTCCTCCCGGCCCCTCAGCCGAGAAGAACTGAGATGGCACGGATTTTGTTTTTCTCTTCCCTAATTTCATAAACTCGTTTCTTCCACAAATTCCTACTCGCATTCCAGCTCAGAGGTCAAGGGTGAACGTATTCCTTGGCATTGAAAAGAAGACACACCAACAGAGACAGGAACATCATGGGTGCCCCAGCCTCCAGGAGCTGAGGGTTTAAGGACTTATTTTCAAACGACAGCTACCAATGACAGTGAGATGTGCTAAGTGTTATAACAGAAGTGCCAACGACAGGTTTTAAATAAAGGAAGCTTGTTATAAAAAATAAAATAAAAGGTGATGTTTCCATCTGTAACTAAAGACGCCAGGGATGTTCGGGGTTTTGTCTGTTTCCCGACGGAAGGTTTTCTAGGTCGGGGCCCCACGTGCTGTCTGCAATGGAGAGAGCTGGCGTCATTGTGTGATTGAAATAGTGACTTAATCCGTTCACCCTGCATAAAAAATAGATGACAAAGTAACCCTAATTCACCTGTAGTTGACTTTATGTTTATAAAACATCTTTTTGCAATCAGCGCTTTCCACCGATTTCGAGTGTGTATGCATTCAGAAAGCGGGGTCCACGAGAGCACACGCCCAGGCGGAGCACTCGGGGTTCTGACCCCCGGGACCCGAAGTCTGGGAGCGGCCCGGGCTGTAACAAGCATCTCGAGGCTCTGAGGGGACACGGGGACCAGGAACACTCGTGGTCACCACCGCTGGGCAGATTTCTGGTTTTCCACGCCTTGGTTTTAGCTCCCCTTTGGCCTTGGGGGTCCACAAGTTTGGACAGACTGGCCCATTACTTACAGAATTCAGAGAACCCTGACTTCCAAATCCTGGGGGGAACCAATGCTCGAAACACCGATTTCCTCTGCCTTCGACGCCCCTGCGCACCTGTGCATGGAGACCCAGCCCCGGGTGAAGGGAGCTCCATCTGCTGCCATCGAGGGAAGCTTCCGGAAACTGTGCCAGTCAGGTGCGCGACTCAGTGGTTATCAAAAAGCTAAGTTCTACAAAACTGCCAAAGAAGAATTTATACGAAACCACCCAAGGTCATACTCAAACCTTTTTGCTCCCTACACGTGCTGGGGTTGCCCATGTTCCTCGCAACCTTGAAGGTGTGCACCTGCCGAGGCTCCGGTGCAGGAGGGGCCCCCACGGGGAAACTGGCTGCTGGGGGAGCACTTACCACCCCCCACCCCAGGGAAAGCAGTGAATGCGGCACACCGGGGGTTTGCTCACACAGAGCCCCGGGTGAACACTCAGCCGAACTGCTTGGGGCCAGCACTCCTATTGAACCGGTCCTTAAAATTATTCCGGCGAAGTCTCAGACTGAGAGACACCGCTGGGTACGTATCCTGTTCCATGCTGGGGCTCCCGCCTCGCAGCCTGGCCGCCCCACGCGTGTCTGCAAGGGCCGCTGGCTGTGGCCTGTCCTGGCGTCTCCCTCCCGACGGCGGGGGTGGTGGGCCGCAGCCGGGATAAAACTCACTGCTCCCTCCCACACACAGAGCACAGGTTCCCCATTTCCTGGGGTTCCACACTCCCGCACCTACTCTCAGAAGCAAACAAAATCTAAATAGAATTAACTTCAAATAGAAATGTACAGTTGTTGGGCATAAGGTGTGATGATATAAAATATATATATATATATATATATATATATAAACTGAGTGACGGAGTGAACGCAGAAAATGACGGGAGCACCAGGGAGGCTGGCCCAGAGCGACCACCCAAGTTCATACTCCGTCCCCTGCAGGGTCGGGGCCTACGGCCCCAGCAAGGGGCCACTCAAATGCCACAGCCACTGCCACAGGGAGCGCCGCAGGCCGGGCCGGTGTGCAGACTCCACCATGACTCAGTCTCGCTCCGCCCACCCCCACCCCCATGTCTGCACGTCCTGTGCACCTGGACAAGAACTAGGCTGGCTCTCCAGCGGGGGTGGCCGTCCCCAACAGGGCCCTCACTTCCCTCCACAGCCACGACCACCTGACTCAATCCCAGCAGCCCCGTGGGCAGCCTGACCTTCCCCCACATTCTGCCCCAGCCAAGGCAGAGCCCTGGCCAGCTGGGACGCTCAGAAGACCTGCCTGGGAGAAATCCTTCCGATTCGAAGAGGAGATGCAGATTAATTTGCGACTATTGCCAGAGATGCTGGAAGTATAAATTGGAAAATAATGCACGTACACGAGCTCTGGTAATGGTATGCAAACGCCCTTCGTGACCACCGGACACCACGATCTAGAAACCTCAGGCTGGAGCAGGGCATTCGGCCCCCCAGGGAAGTGACCACTGTACTCACTGGCCCCAGGATGCTACAGCCAGGCCAGGAACCCCGACCCCACCCCAGCCTCCGAGGCCCTGGGGGTGGGTTCTGCACAAGCAAAAGGTGTGGCGGCAAAGGGTCAGCTTGGGGTTCACTGAAAGTTGACGTTATGAAGGGAATTATTCACAAATGCAAAGTTACGCTGGTCAGAGATCTCATAGGACAGGCACCTGTAGCGCTACCACGTAATTTCAGAGGAGAAAACCTTAGAGAGCAGAGATGGCTACTTTTTCTCAGCTGTTCCAGTGTTTTATATGAGAAACTGGTCTCGATGTTGGTGCCTGTGTGAAAGGTTTTAAAAAAAACCTTGTCAAAGGTCCTCGTGTGAATAAAAAATGCAGGGAAGAAATAAATAATGTTTGGCTTTCTGGAGATGAAATTAACGAAAGCAAAGGGAAAGTAATTGCTACATTAGTTGTTTTTTTTTTTTCCTTTACTTCTCACACCTGCTCTCCTCTTCCCCTTCACTAGGAGAGCACGTGATGCTCAGGGTAAACCTCCTAAGCAAACCACACAGGACACAGGTATGCTAGGCGGTTGGAAAATACATGTGTGCACCCTTGAAACATGAGAGTGTGTTTCGATAAAGCTGGTGTGTGTGCGGAGGAGAATTTTAGCCGTTTACTTGTCGCTCTCCCCTGCCTCTCTCTCCTTAGTAAGATGTTATTTTCTCCATAACCGTGTGATGTCAGCAGATGGTGCAAGTCACGAAGCTGGAGAAAAAGAATTTTTAGCATTCATTTGATATCGCAGACCGGTGAGCACTTGATATTTCTTAAACCATAAAAGGGATCTCTGGAATCCTGATAAGGCCTTTTGGGTACTTAAAAATCTATGCTCCTAAACAAACCAAAATTTCCTTTTGATCTATTGTGTTTACCAGGTGCTGCTTCTGTTTTATGCTTTTTATATTATCTATAAATAGTCGATATAGTCGCTATAAAATTAGAAAACCTGGCTCCACAAGAGTCCATGCATTTGATGCATCAATGCTGATATTGTGATTTTTTGAGACCTTTCCCATCGTCATGGCCAATGTAAAGGTTAACATGGTTGGCCCTCGTCCATCTATTTTAAGCCACAATTAATGAATCTGGAGACTGATGAAATTTTTTAAAAGATGTGAATCTATAATAAAGGTACGTGAAGGTCAAAAGTATTAAGGAGAAAATGCAATAGATATCGAAGAGACCAAGGCTTTCAGAACCAAGCACACCACGGCCAGAAATATTCCCATAGTTAATTTATAAACTCTCGAAATGAATAGAAGTTCTGGCAGCTTCTTAAGAGAGGCTGTTCTCTGAGCTCCGCTACTGCAGAAATAAGCCCTCCGAGTGTGGGGTCTGCGTGAATCAGTCTTCTTCTGTGTGTGAGTTTCTATGGAGTTTTTAAGAATAATAGGCCTCATTAAATGTAGTGACTCAATAAATAAATGCAACTTTTTTATAAGCCATCAGTAATTATCCCTTTTTTCAAGTAGAAATGAAGTAAGCAGAGCTTTCATGCAGAAAATATATTCCGTGCGCTTGACAAGGACCTGAAAAATGCATGTCCTGGAGTCAAAGAAAGTAGATAATTTATTGACCTCTCCTTCCCTCAATAAAGAGAAAAGAATATTTTTGGAAAACAGAATATGAAGAGATGCCCTCTGCTTCCTTCGGCCTTGCGAGAATTAACAGCATCAAAAAGGAGAAAACTGTGAAATCCCGACTGCGTGTTTCAGCGGAAGCGACCCGACTATGCGGTGCAGCGTGCACCACCTCACACGGAGCACGCTTTTATGCGGAGAACAATCCGGGCCGTGCTGGATTTGGCGTTTGTCTTGGTTTCTATGACAGCGTTTCCAAATATGGTCTGTGCAACACGAGTGCCACAAAACAGCGGCTGTCTGTTTTTTGAAAAAACTCCGAGGCCACCGAGTTAGCAGAGCTAAGTGGGAATGGGATTGGTTTGTTTAGGGCAGGACGTCTCGGGGCCTTCTGAGTCAACATTTACTCAGGGACGCACCGCCACCAAGATACCCGGTCTGTTCCGTCTGCAGAAATCTCCAGAATCGAACCAACCATCACCTTCCTCCCAGTGACCCCACTGGTCCGAGCGTGGTCACCACTTGCCTGTTTAACTGCTACGGGTTTCCAGCTGGACTCCTGGTCCCCACCCTCGTCCCCTTAGGTGATGATCTGGTCTCAGCACTGCAGCCACCTGGTCTACCATTTTGAAACCCTCCGACGGCCTCTCTTCACGAAACGTCAGACCCTAAAACTGACACAGTCATCGGCAGGGGGCCTCTGATTGGGCGGCTGCTTCTCCCTAGAGTGGTTTTTGGCTGGGTGTCCGCAGCCCCGAATGCCTAACCCTGACAGTCTCGTTTGAACAGTATGTCAAGGAGGTGGCTGGCCTGCCTCATTAGAACTGCAGGGGTGCCCCCCACCCCCCTTGCTCCATATCCCCCTCCTCTCAAATGGTGACATTCACTCACGTGTCACGTGGCACTGTCCACGGTCTCTCACTCGCCACCGAAACCCAAGCTCAGGCAGACAAATGCATCCAGCCCGCTTACCCGGGGCTGTGCCAGGCACAGCTGCGACTCGAAAAGCATTTGCAGACTCATCAGATGTGTCAGAGTGACATTCCTGAAATGGGTTAGGGCCCCAGAACTCCTTCTTGCATTTTTTCCTAAAGATGATTGTCTCGGGACCTGTTCATCGAGCACGCTCAATGACAAAAGCCCCCCGGGAAGGCCACCGAAAGTATGGAAGAGATCGGACACGGTGTTGATTTCATTTGTAATGTCCCCAACCTGCAGACAGGTGGGTTGCATGTTCTGGCACCTTACTTAGAACAGAACAAAGGGGTCTCACTCTGCATGTGCATTTGAGGGTCTGGCGGGCCATCTACCTGCCCTACCACTGCTGAAAGCCACTGTTAAGTGACATGTGCTCAGGGTAGAGTGGCCCAGTATCAGCCCTGGCTGGCGTAGCTCAGTGGATTGAGCGCGGGCTGCGAACCAAAGTGTCGCAGGTTCAATTCCCAGTCAGGGCACATGCCTGGGTTGTGGGCCATGACCCCCAGCAACCGCACATTGATGTTTCTCTCTCTCTCTCTCTCTTTCTCCCTCCCTTCCCTCTCTAAAAATAAATAAATAAAATCTTAAAAAAGAGTGGCCAAGTAGCAATCTAGCTGAACTTCTCATTTATAATTCTTCAAAGAGCAAGACGGAAGTGCAACGAAATGTTTGTTTGTTAGAGGACCCCCTGCAGTCTTCGTACAGGAGACAGAAAAACAGCAATACGTGCATACAGTATTGGTTGGTTGACTTCATTACTTTCCAAAACACTAAATGTGTTTCTTCACTCGCCTCCATGTAAAGAAGCTTCTCATATATAAGAATGGCTGATCAGCCATTCTAAAATAAAATTATTGTATCAAATAAATACGTTGACATTGATCTAGTTATATGGTAATGAAAGCTTATTTTAAAAGCTAGCTCACATCCTAAAATACAACTACTCCTAATTCGTTTCTTCTGAGTTAACTACGCATCCCCAAATAAAGCACCTGGCCTACCTTACACATCGGCGTCCCCGTGTGACGGGCAGCACGTAACCCTCGTACAGAGGTCTCCCTCGCTCCCCATCCTCCAGAGCCACGGCCGCACTTTTTGGCAAAAGCAAACTCAGTGTTTACTTTCTTACAACTCGAGAAGCCAGTGAGCGGAAGGACAGTGTGACTCCTTCCCAACCTTGTGCAGTTGTTAAATGTCCCGGATTAGTAAATGTCTTGCTTTGTGAGTACACCGTCTTCCGGGTCCCCAGCGACTTCTTTTCCTAACACCTCCGCGGTCCTGCAAAACCTTGAAAATATTCATTTCGATGGCATCGCCTCCCTGCAGTAACCAGCCGGTGCTGTTTCCCACTGGGGACGTGCCTCCCGGAGCCCTCAGAGCGCTCCTGCAGGCTGGACTCACGGCCTCCACGCCGCGGGATGCATCCTCCGGCAGCGTCCTGGTCCACGCTGGCAGCCGCCTCGGGCTGGCAGGGAGCCCCTCCTCCCCGGTGGACTCCCGCGGGTGATGCTCAGTGTGCAGCGCGCCCTCTCCTGCTGCGACAAAGCCAGCGCCCCGGGACTCCCAAACGCTGGGTCTGCTTTTTGTGTTTCTTAAACTTGAATACTTTTCTTGCTTTTCCTTGTTATGGTTTTTGGAAATTTTACCATAGTGTGGTTCTATTTGACTAGGATTTTTTTTGTTTGTTTTCTTTTTTTCTTTCTTTTTTTTTGGTTATTTGAGGCACTTTTCCACCTAGTACTTTCGGTCACTTAATTCTAAGTTGTCTGGTGTCACATCATTAACACAGTCGAGCCAATGTCCTGTGAGTCCCTACTGCCCACTCTGTGGTTCCCTGTTACATTTTCACTATCCTTTTACCACCTGAGCGATTTCCTGGGTTTTCCTTCTCCAGTCTCCGGGTGGCTGAATTCAGCTGCGTCATCTCTGCCTGTCAGTGGCTGTCCGTCACTCTGGTCGTCCACTTCCGTGCATCCAGTTCTCGTCCGTGGGTGCACGGTTATCAACCTGGAGGTTAGCCATCATGTTCATGGAAGTTGTCTCGTGTTTACTCCATTATGTCTGTTTTCTTTGTGAGGCTTGTTTTATTTCTGTCTTTATAACGGAAGGATTTTTACAATTATCCAGGGAAACAAACGCGATAAAAATGCGAAGTTCACTTCCAGCTCCCTAGGGGTGGAGACCAGCCCCTGGTGGGCTCACTGTGGGGCTGGCAGGGCCCGGTGGGCTTCTGATAAAGCGGCCGGCACAGCTGCCCAGGGGCGGGTGGAAGAGGGGTGCAGGGTGGGGGGAGGATAAGGGATTGATTGCGCAGGTGACGGAAGTCCAGTCCGCTGCCCAGTTCTAGAGTGAAGGCGGAGAACACCACAAGGATTCCATGTTCAAGGTGGAAGACGTCACCTGATCGTCCCCCGTTGCGGTCTTCCACGGCACTTAGCATCCCAAATGCAGAGGCACGGCTGTCTGATCCCTGCGGGAAGTAAACCTGCAGCCTCCAGGATGCACACCGGGGGCGCGCTGCGGGCAGAACCCACTCGGCTAAGGAAGAAGAGCTGGGAATGCAGCTGCCTGGCCAGGCCCCGCCCCCGTCCAGCGTCCCTCACCCTGGCTCGCGCCAGCGCCCAGGCCCAGCTGCCGGGCGTCTCCGGGCCTGGGCAGCATCACCGGCTGTGTCCCCTGGTGTCCCCACCTGCGGGCCTGTTAGTGCCCTCCGCGCGTGGCTAAGTCAGCAGCGAGCCTGGCGTCACCGTCTGGCTTCCAGAGACACGCTCGCCCCGCATTCGCTCTTTCGCCTCTCTGATCTTACTGGCACTTGCAAGTTTCCGCATTTCTCTTTACTGTCATTTATTCACTGTGACTCAGTGGTCTCGGGCGAGACGAACGTGCATAGTGTGTCTGCGTCGAGGCTGCTGTGCGTGGCCAGAAGAACCAGAAAACAGTTCTTGGACCCTACAGCCTTAATGAACTTCACTACGCTTGTTTTGATCACTTAGAAAACAACGCCATTGGCATGGCAATCTCCTAGTGATGAGACATCTAATCACTGGCCTTGCCACTGATTATGGGGGCCTCCCCTCCCCCAGAGTGGAACCCACGAACTCAGAAGATGAGAGCGGCATCTCCACTTTCACTTCCTCCTAAACAGCTTATCGTCTAAACCCCCTACAATCAGAAGGATGACGGAGTTCACATCGAACGTTCTACAGTCCAGAGGGGGCCAGGTCCTAGGTGGCATGTGGAAGAACATAAAATTTAGTACTATTTTTGGCCCCAAAACCAAGGTAAACAAATTAAAAATGAAGCTCTGTTTGTCTTTAAGTCAGACAAACAGTCATTTCGCTCTCCGTCATCACTTCAACACCTGTTTTGTCCCCAGCCCGGGCGCGAGGTGCCTGCCAGCGACATCCGGCTGGAGGGCTCCCGCTGCGCTTCGCCGTCAGCGCCGGGGATCTGGGGACCAGGGCGTTCGTCACCTTAGATGTGACAAATCCTCTCAGTCCCTCTTCACACCATTGCGGGTTGTTTCTTCACCTCGAGCTCTGTCTCCCACAACATGCGTTTTGTCTGACTTCAAAAAAGGCATCAAGTATATTTCAATGGCCTCAAAAAATATCTATCGCAGGCACACAGACAATAATGGGGGTGTACGCTCCTGCTTTCCGGTACAAGCGAACATGTTCATGTAACATCAGAACGTCAGGAGTTACGAGTCTGACTTAGAAAACATCACATGTCTCTGAGCAAAGGACTTCAAAAAGAGGTCCAGTTAAATGAGGCCACCACGGGTCAATAGCAGCCAACGCTGACCGCGCGCCTACTGCGTGCCGACCCTGCTCACACGGGATCTACATAGGTAGCTTCAGTCACCGCCCGGTCTGTCTGTCGAAAGCAACTGAAGCATCACGCCCCGTCCAATCGTTTGGGCGATTCACTCACACGGTTTGTCTGGGCGCAGAGATGGCCCGTGTGAGGGGACACACGGAGGGCTGAGAAGCACGAGAAGGGCCGTCTCCCCTTCGCCGCACGCGGGGCCCTGCCGAGCCGTTCAGTTTCTCTGAGGCCCCATTTGCTTTGTCTCCCACTTATAAGTGAGGGAACTGGGCTTATCCCTGGAGCTCCCTGAAGTTCGCTCTCATTATCTGTGTGAGTGGGATGAACGGCAGGCCCTAGGTTTCCCCGTAAGGCTGTGCGGACGCCCCGATAACATAATGGAAGTACGTGCACTTTTTAATTTTTATCGCGGTATACAGATGGTTATTTAGGATGAAAAAAATGCCCAGATTTAAGTCCATTTTATGAACCTTCATAGACATTTAGGCCAAAAAACAAATGCATTGTCCCACTTACTGGAGGATAGATGGTTACAGCAGAGGGGGTGGAGAGGGCGGGGCAAACGCAGGTTTACGGGCGTTCCCACGGAAAACAGTGCAATGACGGATGCTACTGCGAGAGTGGACTCCAGGCTCCACATGCTCACAGCGGTAAACCTACCTCCCCCCGCCCGCCCTGGGCGTGTTCGCAGACAGAACGGCGACAGGCACTTGGAGAATGCCCCGCTGCCCTTGTGCACGCAACTCGCCGTGACCACGGTGTCCGGAACGCCCAGCAGGCCCGTGGGCGCCTCGGGGCGGGCCCAGTACTTCTACCTGAACGTTGCTGCCCGTGACCGAAATCAGGACGGAAGGGTTTCAAGCCATCTCCCAGTACGTGGTTCTGTCTATGCAGCTAATGACCATTCCAGGAACTCTCCTTCCCGGTCCCCGGGGGGGGGCCCCGAGGCTCACACACAGAACCTGACGTCTGGGACCGCACATCTCAGGGCCTGGCCCGCAGGAGGACCAGGTGGGCGCCGTACCACCAGCCTCAGACACTCGGGACGGAGAGGGGGAGTCCCCCGTTGCTCCGTGGGAAGGCAGGAGCCGGGGAGAGCAGATACAATGTATATTCTGAGCACACGTGTGCGGTGAAGGCCCCACACGTTACCCTTGTAATGATTTGTGTCTCGCAGGAAAACTGAAAGGAACCATAGAACTGGATTTAACGTGTGCCTTGGTCAAAAGTAACTCAGATACCCTGACACTGTAAAAACAGTCCAAGGAATGCACGGTACGCTGTCAACATGCCCTCAGGTTACTGAAGTTGATTATGTAAGAGCATCTTTCCCCGATTCCCAGGCAGTTTGAAAAAAATTTTTTTAAAGAAAGGAAACTCAGTCACTCCGGCGTTGGCGATCTCTGCTGCACATTCCTCTGAGGATTTGTTGCTTTTTACAAATTAATATTTTATTTTATGTCATTTGCTTTGTACTTGTGAGCTGATTGCACGGAGAGAGATTGACCAGACGTCTCTGTTCCCTCCGGGGGGGAAGGCTGGTTCGATAAGTCATTGATCGGAAATGACTGAGCAGATAAATTGGTCTTCCAAAAAAATTTCGGGAATCACAGGAAGAGAGGCTCCTCATATTCAAATAATAATTGCGAAGACTCAGAATGGTGGCTTCTCATTTGTTTGCAAACAAAGAGCTGTAAGAACAAAATCAAAGCTAAAATATACTCGGATTAAGTTTATTGTTTCTTTTTCTGCTCTCTTTAGCCGTTTTAATTATCTTTAAATTATCCTCCGCTGAACAATTAGTCATAAGATCATCCTGCTATTCTGGGAAGACGATGCTAATCTCCATCATCATGAAGCTGTTGTGGCTGTAACCCCTATTGATAAATAGGTTCCACTCAGATTTGGCTACGCTGTGCCTGATTGTAGGCCTACATCGTGCCCGGGAACATACTAGGTGCTTTATAAACACTCTCTCGCCAGGTTATCATTCCATCATTGTGTTTAAATCCTAACACAACACCTTTCCCTGAAGCAACTGGAAAACCCGCAGCAAATATTTGTGGTTTTCACAAAGCTTCACACACAGCAGCCCCTATGCTTCAGATCCGTGGCCGAGCCGTGGTGGGGGGGGGGTTATTCTGCAGTTTCCACGCGCATGCATCTTGGATGCTTTTCGCACTCGGATGGTATCGATAATAAGGCCGTGGACATCTCGTGAACGTGGCATCGGGCGGTCAGTGAGGGGGCGTCTCCGGCTGTCACAGGAGCCACGCTGCTCGAGAGGTGCTGGGACTCCACCACGGGGTGGCCGGGCGGACCCGAGGCATGACGGGAAGAAGTGACACCCCCACCCCTGCAGAGACACCCGCAGGCCTCCGCGCGGCACATCAGGTGTGAGGCAGAACACTCTCAACTTCCCCAAATAAAGGAAACGACGCATTTCCTCACGCGAAGACAATAGGGAGATATGACACGGCCAGAGCCTCACACCGGCACGGTCTCGTGTAATTGAATCTGACAACCACGCCGAGCCAGCCAAGCCGGAGTTCTCAGGTTCACTGAGAAATAGAATTTGTCGCATGATGAAGTTCTATTCAAATATGAAAAAGGACAGGCGATTCTTATAACACAGGGAAATGCAAATTCCGTATTTTTCTAATAGGGTTATATAAGTACAGGTTTTTATATTGCATGGAATGTGATACAAGGTTATGCAAAATTCAAAAATTAACTTCCAGGAGAACTCCTATGAAATGGTTACGGTGAAGGTGGTCCCAATTAATCCAGCATTCTGCAACGAGGAGAGATGATGGACTTTCGCCTCCCCCTTTCCCCGTTTTCAACGCGGCATTCTCCTCCCCTTGCCCATGCTCCTCGGATGCGGGGGCATGTCAAACGCTGGTGAGCAAACCACGTCACCTGGGTGTGTGTCGTCCCTCCCACCGGAAAGAGCCTCGGAGCTCCCACAGGACAAGCGGAGGTGTGCTCGCCCCCGCCTGGACCCCCACGGACCCTCCCCAGTCTCCCTCCCCCCTCCGCCCTGCTGAGTTCCAGCATGCCCCCCACAGCCGGGCCGCCCAAAGGCTGCGCTCTCTCTGCTTCCTTGCACTCGCCCGCCCCGGGCTCACCCAGGGCCTGCCGGCTTGTTTCTCTTGCAGACCGCGTCACGTCACCTGCCAGTGCCTGGCAGCTCCTCCTCCCCACTTCTGCAGCTGCAGGAAAACTCCCCACCACCCTGGGGGGGGACTCGGAGCCCAGGGTCCACCCCTGTGACCTCCGCCACCACTGTGGCCTCCCACGCAGCCCCATTGCCTTCCACGCCCACCACCCCTCCGTGGACTTTCGGGCCTCCGCGCATTTTTACGTAGCGTTTTGTTTGTTTGTTTGTTTTTTTAATCAAGAACATAGGGGATTTTTTTTGAAGCCAAGAATATCGTTTCTACTGGAAAACCATTATTTATTTTTCAAAATTCATCCCAAATCCTGCCATGTTTGCAAAGCTTTGCCCAACTCACTGGCCTGTTAGCTCCTCACCTGGTGCCCACGGTCCCTTTGCACACACCCTGTCACAGCCTTTCTCACAGGGACCTTTGTGCTTGTGGGCTGGGCTCCCGGCTACTCCCACACCAGCGACTCGTACAAAAAGCAGACAGACAAAAAACCTAATCATGCTCGATAAGTTGATGATCTATAAGAAACAGAATTAGGAGTTTTCACTGTGCCGGTGAAAAACATTCTACATAAGCAATCCCTGACTATCAGAATGTTACTCTTTACAATGTCTTCTTTCTCCACCACACCTCACCAGATGAGACAGGGTGCTCGTGCTGAAACCAGATGGGGCCAGGTTAGCACGCGCCAGAATAGGGGCCACTCTCTAGAAAACCTTGTTTCCTTTTTCTCTCCTTTCCCTTCTCCTTCCTTCCTCTCATCCCCCTCTCTCTCTCTCTCTCTCTCTCTCTCTCTCCCTACCACCCCGGCAGGGACAAAGCAAACCTCTGGGAACTAATACCCTTTCTATCTCAAAGTGCCCAGGCCACTTTTGTCTCAATCAGCTAGGGCTGATAAAAGCACTCGTTGCATTATTTTACCAGCCGCGCTTTTTAGCCGGCGCACCCCGAGGCCAAGAGTGCCCGAGGCACAGGGCTCACGGAGCAAGCTCCGGCCTCCCACGGTCCTCTCCCTCCCCTGTGCTGTGGGCCTACCGATGCAACCCGCCACTTTCACTTCTGAGTGGAGCGGAATACAGTGAGTCTGTGGCCTGCAGTTTCAACACAGTCCACTTTAGAAGTCTTTTTCCGATTGCCATCCACTTTTTCTCCCTCAAACAAGCAGGAGAGCATGCTACTCGGAAGGTGCCCGAGAGAGAGGGCTGACACATCATCTACTTGATTGCCGGCATCATCGGTAGTGATATGACGGTCACAATCGGATTGCAACATGCGGCATCTACATATCGTAGGTATTTGCCCCTACATTCCATGGTGCACACGTTAACTTCCTCAACACGTAAAAATCCAAAGGCAATTTAACCCTCAGTAATGGGATACGGAAATGACAGACTTGCTCAGTTTCACATAACTCAATGCAGGGAGTAATTACATGTTACCGCTATACAAGCAATAATTACATGTTAAAATGCCGTACAAGTCAAGAAGGAAGTTCCTGGTTCACCGTGTGAGGCGGGGCGTGCAGACCGCTGGACTCCTGACCCGCGTCTCCTCCCTGATTCCGTCATTCCCTCATTCTGCCACCTGGGCACACAGGGGCCTCTCTGAGCCGCAGGGCCCCGTCTGTCTGACGGGGAGAAGCCGACCATGCCAGCACACCTGTGAGCATGGAATCGGCTGGAACTTTAGAAAGAGGCCAAGAGGGCACAGTGGTCCCGATATCACTGTGGTGTCATTGCTTACGTCTTCTCAACTGTGAACATCGTTTTCGGAAGATGCTCAGTGAGAACGAAGTGCTCAAACCATTTGTGGCCTCCGTGTGGTTCGAAAGGCCTGTTTGGAACTCAGAGGTTACCTTGGTGACCCTGGGCCACACACGACACGGACACCACATACTCGTGTCTGTGATTCTGTCCCCAGAAATGCCCCAGCACATGAAGCGACAGAAAGCTCACGTGGCGGTGCCATGCAAACGTATCACTAAAAAGACCAGCATGAGGTGTTGGGAAGAAATAGCCCGACGAAGACCCCTTTAACTAACAACAAAAACTCTGCCCCGAAGCAAATGTCACGCTTTGATTTTATAAAAACCGAAGAGGAGTCTTCATTTGCCTACTGCAGACTCTCAGAACGGGAGATAAGATCATCGCTCTCATGGCCAAGGTGAAGGGGAAGTGTCACACATCTTAGGGAGCCATGTGCCTGTGTCACTGACAAGGGACAGGGACCGCTCACTCTGCTCTGTGACAGGCCGGGGGTGTGTGTCAGCTCTGCATGCACCCGAGACACCCGCACATCCACACACACACAGGGGCACTGTCCGGGGGTCACCTGGTGCGGGGGGAGGGGGCCCTGGCTGTGCCGGCGTGCGCAGGGATGTGACCTGGGCTCAGCCGCCACTTCCATCTGGATTCTGGCTGTGACTCCGCTTGGGGTCCCGGTCCCTTCACCCCCTAAACTAGGACTTCGAACAAACTGAAACCCCAGGTCTCCTCCGGTTCTGAGAATCTATAGTTTCTGGGCCCCAAACCCAACATCCTGGTGACGTAAAAATGGGATCTCTGAAAAAAAAAAATTTAATGCTTGAGCACCAGCTGCGAACCAAAGCATCGCAGGTTTGATTCCCAGTCAGGGCACATGCCTGGGTTGCAGGCCACGGCCCCCAGCAACCGCACATTGATGTTTCTCTCTTTCTCTTTCTCCCTCCCTTCCCTCTCTAAAAAATAAAATAAATAAAATCTTTTAAAAAATATTTAATGCCATTGAGAACCTATACGCTGAAAAGCGATTAAAATTACTCTTACACGGGCCTCTGACAACGGCCCCGGCGCGGGTCTCCTCCGCGGCCTCCCCTGACCGTGAACCCGCTGCGACCCAGGGCAGCCTGCCAGCAGACGGCACCTCGGGCAGGCGGGTTTAGCAGGCGCTTCCTCTCAAACACTGTAATAACTCAAATTTCCATAATCCTAGTCTTCTGGAGTGAAAGTTAGCATGCAGGTGCTAGTTGCCATAATTATGAAACTCAAGAAGGAAAGGAAGATTTATTTTTATCTGACAAAATTTCTGGAGTCTTAAGTCAGAAGCGTACTTGGCGGTCGGCTATGTTTATCGCTGACTCAAGGCTGTAATCTCTAATTGCAAAGGCATGTGGTAACGATGTGCCCCGTTGTTCTTATTCCCTTGCACACACATGACTGGAGGCTGGTTTTGAATATGCATGATAAGTTTTCGTTATTGGGTTCTTTGTGCCCATGCTATCGGCTTCTGTAAGGTATACTTCCTCTCCAGTTCCCGTAATCACGGCTGTTACAAGTGGCAACGGGGCTCAGAGGTCCGTCGCCGTGCTCAGATGATCCCTATCAGGGAAGAAATGGCCCTAAACCCTGTTGTCGGGCACGCCGGCGTGCGGCGGCCCAGAATGCATCTCCCATAAAAGGAATTCATTGAGAACAGACATTATGCATTTCGGGGATAAGCAATAGCTATTAGCGATCAGCACTTATCTCTAAAGCAGCAGCCAACAATCGGAAAAAAAAGTCTTGAGGGCCTTGGGGAAGACGGTAAGAGGAGGAAAGCTGAGGTGGGGCGGGGAGGGAATGGGAAGCCTGTCTCTGAGTGCTGTCGGGCCCTCCCAGTGTCCCTGCGGCGGACGGGGCCACACTAGCAGCCGTCACGGGGACGGAGCCATGGCCTCCGCGCATCTGGAGACAGGGACTTTCCCGGGAAGGGCACCCGGGAGCAGGACATGCGTGGACGAAGAGGAATCGGTGGCTTTCTCCCCGGGCCCCTGAAGGCAGGCCCGCCTAAGGAGGGGATCTCGCCCCCCAGACCATGCAGCCGCACACTCGCCGGCTGTGTACACGTCACAGGCCCCGAGCAGTCAGGGGCTGCGCTTGGCTTCCGTCATCATGCTCGCCGGCACTTCTGTTCCCAGTGCCCGGAACAGCGTGGAACCACAGAGATGCCCGCTCCTGAGTGAGGGCGCCGGCACCTACGATGGAGAGTCCTCTGGCGAACAGCGTGTGGCTACCTCACTGGCTTAGCTGCCGGTTTTAAAAACCCAGGCACAATTTGCACTGGCTGTGGGGTGTGAGTCTATCACGGGACAGCTCCCATCCTTTCAGAGACGTCTCGAAGACGACAGAACTGTGTGCAAGACCCAAAGTATTCGGAACGCGGGGCCAAGCAAAGGGGAGGCATGTTGTCTCATGTTTATTACATGTAAGAGCAGACTGAGAAATGCACGTTCTTTTAGAGCCGGTATCTTGTAGCACACTTTATAATCTTTTTAGAGTGTGTTTGATTACCCCGATCATATTACTGAGAAGAACAACCCTACCTTACTTGTAAGTGCTCGCTGCTGGCGGGCACGGCTCTGAGACCTCACGCAGCACTGCGATCCGCTGCATCTCCAGCAGAGGACCGAACTCACGGGGACGCCCGGCGAGGCTAACGAATCGATATTTAAATTAATCTCAAGAGCTCAGGTGACGTTCACTTGCACCGAAACCATGAATTACTCGTCCTGAAGCATCGCGTGTCCCAGTCCAGACGACGGAACGCCTTCCAGCCCTGGAAGGCTGCGTGTTGCCGCACAAACCAACGTAATACCGCGGACGCCTGGCCGACGTCTCCCGAAACCTAGAGGGTGTGTTCCTGCCCAGGAAGAGACGAGTCGAAGCGTCTGTGGACCAGACATCACGCGGACGACGTCCTCCACGCCGCAACCCCCCAGGTCTCCCACAGGCCTTCAAGCACGCCCCGCCCCGGAATGATGTCACTCCCCACCGGCCCGTCACCGGAGCCCTCCGCGCGCGGTGCGGGACTCGCAGAAGGTGCGTGCATTCGCCGCCCATCCGCCCGGAGAGGTCAGGAACCCCGGGGCTTGGCGTAGAGGCTTCTCAGCCTCTTCTGAGCAGGCGCAGCCCCCGGTCCATGCCTTCCCCCCACCCCCACCCCCCCAAACAAGACAGCCAACACGATCAACCCGGCTGGCAACATTTTTCTGCGAAGCCTGTCTGTGCCCTGAAACAAAGGGGAATGTAAAAAATAAAATAAAATAAAATAATGATTTAGGTGCCACAGTGCAAGACAAGGGCAAGTTCTAGGTTCTCCCGTCTGCCCACGGGGCCGGTCCCAGAGTGCAGGCCACGTGCAGCGTGCCGTGGACGGGGGGCTGCGGTGGCCAGAGGGCTGCCCTGACCGCGTCCAGTCTGCACGTCCAGGGTCTGGCCACACTCACGGCTGCTGACAGAGCCTTAGAAGACTCTACACCCGCCGTGTGCACAGCCCCACGGAAGGGCTGAAGGAGAATGACCAGCCAACAAGGAAGGATGGGAGGAAGGGAGGGAGGGAGGGAGGAAGAAAGAGAAATGGTTTCAAGAAAAATCACGCGGGAGGCAGCTCCCTAGACGAGACTCTTCAGGAACAGACTCAGTCACCGTGTTATAACTAATTGTATGACAAATACAATTGGCACGGAGTTCTGTCATTCTTTCTATGGACAAAACAGGGCTCGGGAGTAATCTACCCCCAAAGGGATCACCCACAGAGTGATCTGGTCGAGAATTCCCGCCCGGACAGCTGCGGGTGGACAGGCACAGCCCAGGTTTCTCTCTGCCCAAGCCCGCCCCATCCACGGCTCCCGTGTGTCGAAGTCCACACCCCTCTGCACGCCCTTCTCAGACCCCTTGGAGGAGTAACCGCCCTCAGAGAGCACGCGGCCTCGTTAGCGATCCTGCCTCCCAATCAGAGGTTCCAGCCCCCTCGGGCCCCCGCCGTAACCCCCAGGGCATAAGAGAGGCGGCAACACTTCCATCCTCCGACCCATGAGCGACTCCGCCCCAGCATGCCGTGAGTTTGCCGCAGACACACCGGTATAAGCACTCCCTGCCTGTTGGAGGCTTCTCTCACCGACAGCTACGTGGCAGCAGGCTCGGGCAGTGGTTGGCAGGTAAGGACAGTGAGAAGACCCGCAGACCCACGATGAACACGGAGCCTGGGACAACACCCGTGGTCTTCGCTCCGCAACACAGACCCCGTGGCCAGCTGCGTCCGGTTCCTCGGCAGGAAAGCAGGAGCGGAGACACAGCACTGAGCTGTTCCCCTCCGCGGCCGTGTGCCGTGAAGCAGCACAAGCACTTTGCAAGTGTGCAAGCCTCTGCGTGTAATAAGTAGCTGTTGGTGTCAGCACTGAGGGCTGGGAAAGGGGGAGAACGTTCTGCGACAGCAGGTCCAGGTCCGGAACGTACGGAGGGCCAGCGCCGGGAGGACACAGACGCTCTCGCCACCGCACGCGGCACGCAGCACAATTCGCACTCGGAGATAACTCGGGGGGGTGGGGAGCCTGTGCCCCGCAGCCGCCGCGAACACTTATCTCCCCGGAGGGCCGAGGCCCGGGGAATGGAGATAATCAGTGTGACCTCGTGGCCCGTGTGAACGGAGACGGAATGGAGAACTGTGCTTTTAACCCGCCGAGGTGACTGATTTTTCAAAGGGGTGGTGAAATAGCAGGAGAAACGGGCTTGAAGAGTAATTAATTCCAACTTATACTCATTAAAAGAAATATCTACTCTGTGTCCTTTGAGGAGAACTACTACAGATTGCTGGATTCAAAGCATGAGGAGGAAGGAAGTTAAAAGAGGAACTGAGCACGCACACACGCACACACACACGCACACACACACACACAGCGTGGATGGATTCCCCCTCCTGGCTGCAAGTGGCCTTATTGAATTTATGGCTGCCCTGCTCTAACCCTCTAAGTGTGTATGGATTAGCTGATTGCTGCCGGACTCCGAAGTCAGAGAATGTCAGGGCTGGGAGGGGGCGGGGACGGCAAAACCACTTCCTTTGCGGAGGAAGAGACTGCGGCTCAGGGAGCGGCCCCAGCCAGGAGGCGCGGGGCTCAGACGGAGCCGCCAGCCAGCCCGCGGGCTCCAGGCACCGCACCTGCCCGAAAGGGCGTTGCTTCAAGGGGGTGGCGGGGAAACTGGGGAAGGAGGCTGAGGACTCCTGGTGGCTCCGCCCGAGGGACCAGGGAACAACAGAGAGGCAGCCCAGCGTGGGGCAGGACAGAGCGCGGCTGCCCTGCGTGGGGTTACTGGTGGTAGCAGACAGCGGGGAAGGGAATCTCCCGGGTGGAGGAGTGAGCCCTGGGCGGCTCCCTGTGTCGGGGAGGAGGCTCTTCGCAGCACCCAGTCCCCCCAGACTCTCAGGCCACCACTGTCCACGGGGGTGGCAGCTGCCCCCCCCCCCCCCCGGCGAAAACCTGACCTCGCCGCCCTTCCCACAGCACCCATCAGTGAGTCGGTCCGAGTCGGACGCCCTTTGGGAAAGGATGCCCCCGATGCCGTTCTCGAGGAGAAGAACTGGAGAAACACACAGGAACCCTGTCAGGGTGCAGACGCACCACGTGGCCGTGCAGAGTTCTGGCCACCAACAGGCCAGACATGAAGACAAACAGACTCTCTAGGGCCTTCCTGCCGGGGAGAGATTTTATTTACTGTTTTCTCTTACGGCTCCTCTCAGGGTCACTCCCAATGCCAAGACTTCCTGGCCGCCGTAAACCTCAAAATGCATCTTCCCTGGGTGACGTTACTGAGCACTTGGTGTCCCTGCCACAGAAGGCGATGCCCAAGGTCGAGTCCGGAGGTTGATGCTGCTATCACCTGGCCCGGCGGAAAAGTCTCTGTTTTCATCTGCCAACCAGGTAGGAGCTAGGAGAGCATTTTGTGCGTCCCACAGAATTCTAGAAACTAAGACCAGGATTATCCTTATACATCGAAGACACTCGATTTTATCCAGCTCTAATGATTTATTTCCACGTACAAATAGCTGCCCTCCAGAAAAACAGGGCTTTCTCCAGCACACACCTGGAATCGACAGTCCGGTGTTTCAGTCGCCATTATACAATGGTCGCTAACGTCGGTTTGAGTTTGGGGTCTCCCGGGCAGAGTTCTAGGCTTTTCTCGTGTGCTCACCCCACAGACACTTATAATAGTGAGTCAAGTCAGTGGCCGCTTTGCAACGAGGAAGCAACCAGGGTCAGATGTTTCGGGGTTGTGTTTTCTCTGTGGGGGGCCGAGGTGGGAACCGAGCCCTGACTGCTGAGCTTCCTCCCAACCACCGTTGAGCACAAAGCACAGCATTTCTGGGGTGGGGGGGGACTGGCCACAGGGGGACCCCTGAGCACATGGAAACACAGACAAGTTGTTCCCCTCGAGTGACGCCAGCTGCCCATCGCCCGGGCGACCTGGCGCCGCACTCCTGCCAAGTTATTTCATGATTCGAGTCCCTTTAATGGTGAAGGAGTCTAAGCACCCGAAGTCCAACCGAATTAGTGACGATCTGAGCAGCCCTAACACACAAAATGTCTCGGTGCTGAGCTCCCTGCAATGGAGTGTTCTGCAGTGGGGAGGGTGCCGTTCAAAGTAGATCGACAGCAAATGTACTAACCAGCTGACACCCGGCGTCGCACCGCTGTGGTTTGCAATGGCCTAAGAGAAATCGCTGAAATCGCCATTGGACGCAGCTGCTACACGCACCCTCCAGCACTCCTCCCGCCCCCGAGGGCCCTGCGGCTCCGGGGCCTCCCTCTCCGAGGGTGCGGCTTGACCACGGCACGTCGCCAGCTCCAGGGTGACATCGGGTCTGACATGTAAGCCCAGCACTTGCCTGGCCACCCTGACTTCCCCGCCAGGTCGGGGTGCAGCAGAGAGGCACCGGGGGCAGGAGCGGGGCCGGGGGTGCCAGGCTGGGCCCTGGCGGGGGCAGAAGGAACACTGGGTCCTCAGCAGGTGGGGGCTCCCGTGACAAGAGACTCCACTCAGACAGGCCCCGTCCTAACGGTCCCACCGCATCTGTGTGCCACACGGAACTCCCCTGGACACCGGCAAATCGAGACACACACGGGCTTCCAGATGTCAAGGTCGCCGCAAGTTCAAACATCTTATAATGTGTCTGCAAAGAGCTCCTTTTCTTTGTGGTGGCTGTTTTAAGTAACCCTGTTTAAGAACTGCCATTTTAGGCGGGAGAAGTGCTTATTCAAAGTAGCCTATTCAAGGGATCAAGCGACACGTAACTGTCCAGGCTGCGATGTGCCTGCCCTCGGGGTAGTTTTTCCGTGGGCGTGGGAGGGGCTCGCCTCTTCCCCACCTGTGAACGGAAACAACACACATTCTGCTTTGAATTCTCAACTCGACCTTCCGCCGTGGAAACACCTGCCCGTGGGCAGGGCGGCGTGTTGCGCGGTGTGTTTGGTTACTTGAGGACGACGGGCGTTCCTGCCCCGTCGGGTCCCCAGCGCTGGGGAGGGGCCACGATGGACGGGCGCCTGTCACTGCAGGAGCGGGCGTGTCCGGGGCTCACACGGGCGACCGTGCACACGACGCACGGGCGTGGACCATCTGTCCGCCCCGCAGATCTCTCTGGATAGACAGCGGTCCCGCGGGACGTGGCCTCCCCGTGTGCTGGGGTAACTCGCGACGCATCCGTTGTTCCATAAACGCATCGGATGTGAAGGCAGCGTTGTCTAAGACGTCCTTTGGAGCAGCAATACGTTCGGGGACCCTGTCCCACAGGTACCGTTTGTGTTGGTTCTTTCTGTAAAGCACTAACTTGGGTTCATTGCCTCTTTTCAGTCAGGCCCTAGACCCTGGGCCTAGAGGCCATATGAGGCTCTGCATAGAGTCGCGTATTTCCAGCATGGTCACGTGGACAGACGGTAGGGGTGGCCCCACGGCCCCGCCTCCCCGTGGTCACACCTGTGTGACTCGCCTCCGAGTGGGGTGGCCGGGACACGGCCTGGCTTCTAACCAACAGGACGGGGCAGCGGCGACTGTGTGTCCATGATGCTGTGACTGCAAGTGACCCTGCAGCTCCCAGCCTGCCCGAGTCTCCCTCTCTCTCTCCTCCCTGGGCTCCGGGCCACCTTGGGAAGCCCCACGCGACAAGGACATGGGGCTGGCCTCTAGGAACGGACAGTGACCTCAAGAAACAAGCTCAGGCTCTCAGCCCCGCAGCCACAAGGAACGGGACTCCTGCCAGCCAGCCACCTGAGTCATGAGTCACCGTGGAAGCGGGAGGCACCCCGACCGGCCGGGCTGCCGAGGACAAGGGTGTCCCCGCCCCGACCTTGACTGCAGTCCGAGAGGCCAGCAGCCGAGGGCCGGGGCGGCCCACAGGGGCGGGGAGGCGCTGGCACGTGCGCCTGTAGCTGCTGCGCCGGCCGGCGGGATGGCGTTACGCAGCAGCGCTCGGTAGCTGGTGCAGACGGGGCCGAGACGGGAGACTGCCCTCCACTGTGACCCCGTGACCGGCCTTGCCACTTCAGCGGGTCCCGGTGGGGTCTGGTCCTGCAGAGGACAGACCTGGGGACAGCGGACCATACACACCACGGTCCTTCCGAAAACGCCTTTGGCCTCCCGCCCCTCTCTCCCCTCGATGGGGGACACAGAGTGAGCAGCCGTTAGCGGGCGGGGAAGAGCGGCTTGGGTCCTCTTATCCTAATTCCACGGCCGAGACAGGCGAGGCCCGGTCTCTCACGCGGGCAGCTGTGTTCGCTCCGTGCTCACTGGCCCCTCTCTCACCCCCAGACGGGGACCCACTCCGCCACTGCAGGGGCGGTGACAGGGCCCTCACCTTGCCACACCGCACTTCATATGACTTCGAACCAACTCTTTTTTAAAAGGCCTCCTGGTGTTCATCCGTCATGAAAACTGAGAGAAAAACACATTTGCTGGGAGATATCAATCACCCTCAGAATTCAGCCTGCGCTTTCAGGTCAGAAGACCCCTCATCGCTCAAACACCTTGGCAGCTGGTCCCCCCCCACGTCTCCTGAGTTCACGGGAACGCACGGGGAAGGTAACTTTGTAATTGCAGGGGCCGACGCATGAGGCCGACCAGGTCCTCCCTGTCCCCCGAATCCGCTCACGTAATTCTCCCTGCTGCCAGCGGAGAGCTAAGGCCGCCGTGGAGATCCAGGTGCGGATGGCAGGTGGGCGTGTCTACGGGGGATGCTGTGACGTCACCGAGAGAGAGATCGTCACCCGAAGAAGAAGAAACGCAGGCACCGCGGTGACTCACCGTGTGCGCAGAAGGAACCACCGTGAGAAGGGAGCGCGCATGCGTCAGGTACGCACCGCAGAGCGGTGACTCGGCTGAGGTCGCAACGCACGCCACGCGCCTGCGTCGGCGCGGGGACAAATGAATCCTCGAGGGTGACTGGACGGTGTCACTCTCTCCCACAAGTCTCTTCCCCAGATGTGTCCCTCGCACCCACGCGCGTGGCTCACTGAGGGGCGCGGCGGGCAGGGTCTCCAGGGGAGATGCGGCTGGAGGTGGGAGGAGGGAGGCACCCCGATGCTCGCTGTTGCCCGGGCGTCTCCCGGTTTCCCGGGACGCAGATCCACGCAGCGGGCGTGATGCGCACGGGCGGAAACAAAACAAAACCAGCCAACAACCGACGAGGTTTTTTAAAGAAATGACCCCAGACTCACGATGCCCGACATCACGACCCATGATGGGGAAATGCAGCGAGAAACAAAGGAACTCGGATGGAGGGCAGAGTGGGGGCTTCGGCCTCTCGAAGTGGGGGGGCACGCCGGCTCCCGCATGGGCGTATGCGGCCCCCACACTGGCAGCTGGGAGGCCAGGGCCCCGGAGAGGCTGTGTGTGGCGTGTGGGATTGTTTTTCCCACCCCGTGTCCTGTGGGCACCGCACTCTGGAGGCCATCACAGCAGAAAGTGGAAGTCGCTAACGGCGTGGAACCTGGAGAACAGAGTCTAGCCTGACAAAAACGTGGTTTCCAACAAACAGACCTGTCGTCCAGGCCGGAGTTGGGCCCCTGGCCCCGGGGGGAGGGCGGGAGAGGAGACCCAAAGCCAGGCCTGCCCCAGATGGGGATGCATCCAGCGTCTGCAGGGTCATCCACACACGTGACACATAAAGAAGCTTCTTCTGTCCTCGGGCCGGCTCTCACGCAGCCCCCTCATTCCCGCTGACCGGGACCCTTGTCCTTCCTCCTCCGGGGCGGCCAGGCGTCCCCCTCTTACAGGTGGACACCTCTCCCTGACATGCGCAGTCTCTCTCTCAGCCGAGTATTTGAATAAATACTAATTAAATCAAGTGACTACGTGGGTAGTTGTGGGTAGTTGTTGTTGTTTTTCCTCGTGGGTGGTTGTCTTCATTCCTGTTGGAAGTAAGAACGCCAGCTGCGTGAGGGCAGCCCCAGGCCCCACTGCCTCAGGGAAGCGTGGAGGGGACAGTCGGGGACCGGGAGTTGGCGTTTTCCTGGTGAGCGGCGCAGGCAGGCGCACGGCACGGTCCTTCAAGAGAAGGAGGGGACTTCTCCAGTCCCGTTCCAGAGCCCAGACTTCCCAGGGCTCCCCTCTGCCCCCCGGACTTCACTGGGGGCGCGGGGAGGGGGGAGGAGCAGAGCTGAGACACTGGTGTATTTCCCCGAGATGAGAGCCGTTCAGCGGAGATACTTAAGATGTCACTGAACGGAAATAATTCCACCTAACGGGAACAGGATGGCTTTTCGCGCTCAACTTTCCCTTGCTATCTACAATTTTGCTGAGAGTGTTAAGATCTCTCTGTGTAAACGCTCCCATTGTTTCTGTGGAAAGGGCACACATGTATGGGGTCGCGACCCCGCGCCACACGGCCGTAACCAGCGCACGCGGAACAAAGCCCTGGAGGCCAGATGCGTCTGGAGGTGTTCGCAGGGCGCGTGTTTCGTGAGGGCTGGGGGAGAAGACGGAGCTAGGACCAGGGAGGCGAGACGGAGGCTGGAGGAGTTCCTGCCTCGAGCACACGGAGGGACGCGGGCACCCCACGCAGCTCACGCCTGTGCAAATGCACCCCCTCTCGTGTTGCTGGGGTCCCCCTCTCCTCCGTGTGGCGTGGCCATCATGGCCTGCAGGTCCCAACGGTCCACAGCTGCCTTCGCCACCGAGGCTTCCCTACCCGTCGGAAAAGACGACGGTTTGAAACCCGGAGCCGAAGGTCGCCGACGGCCTCGGAGCGCACGCCGGCCACCCGCCCGCCCCTGGAAAGAAAGCTGAGCATCCTTAAGTTCAGGAGAACCCAGCATTTTCCCCAAGAAGGAGCTGTGCTGAACTTTCGGCGACCCTGATGATTAGCATGGGCAGAAAAGTCAAATGTTTGTGGTGGTGATTAGCAATTCAGTGACAGAAAAGGGAGCGACAATTCAGAGAGTCACTGGGTAGGGCTTCCAGCACCTGTCATGTCAAAGGTGGGGAATGTGACGAGGCCGTGAGTGAGGGGACCGTCCACCATACACGGTGCACGAGTGCCAAGGCCAGTAGGGAATGAGCCGCGTGTGAAAGGCCAGTCACGGTCCTTCCTACCAAAACCAGGAGGGGAACCGGTCACATTTCCCCAAGTACAGGCCCAGGAATTCTCCACGCGCCCAGAAAAGGACAGCTTAGAACTCACCATCGATTTCAGAGGCTTTTCACTGATTGGAGATCATTCCCCAAATAGTTCTAATTCTAATCCAACATTTAGCTCCTTCTTACACAACACTAATCGTATCAGAGTATACTGAACAGTAAAAGGAAAAAATAAAATAATTCATTCACACAGTATTTTTATATGAAAGAATATAATTATCCTTTGACGTTTTCCCAAGATATAAACATCACGGATAGGGAGCGTGAATCTCAGCTTTGTTGTAAAGCCTTTCTTTAAAAAAAAGAAAAGAAAAAAAACAGGATTAAACAGCATAGAATAATGAGCGTGGATACCGGAGGCACCGATGATACAGAAGAAACCTTCAGGAATAATTGCACGATTTTACAATATGGTACATTCATCATGGAATCAGCGTGGGCCAATTAGCCTGTGAGGGCTCGGTAAATAGGTTATGAGATTCTCATGCTTTTCCTTGAAAAGGAGGTAGAGGCAGACCAGTGGAGAGATGAGTGGTAGATAGGTGGATGGACGGACGGATGGACGGACAGACATCATGCAGATGTCTGGCAACACCCAAAACCCACTTACTGAGAATCCCCTGGGGGAGGGGCCCCGGGATTTACATTTACACTAGACCTCACGTGATTCTTATGCACATCGAGTTTACAAAAATATTCAAGGGTTTCCCATCACGGCCATAATGCCGACAGCCACGATGAGAGAGGTGACGTGTCAAGTACAGACAGCAGCGCGTAGCCACGAAACACTGGGGACCCGCCGAGTGTCCTCAGAGGCTGCTCTGCCTCCCCGCCCCGCCCCGCCCCCAGCACGGGCCGCCCACCATGATCTCCGTCGCTGCGACGGAAGTGGGGTTTACGTTTGTAATATCCACGTGTCACACTGGCTTTTCTGGAATTTAATTGAGATCAAGGGTCTCCAGGATACACAAACCGAAAAAGAAAGATAAAGGAGTGAAAGGTACGTGGAACGGAGCCAAGACTTCTCCTACTTTAAAGCTCAGGTTGCAGTCAGGAACGCCCTGATGATAAAACCGGTGCGTCACCGACGATGAGTCCTTCCTGCCTCTGTTCCTCTTGGCCTCGCGTCGGGGACAAGAGTCAGCATGAACTCACAGAGCATCATTCGTGACTCGCTTCTTCGCAAACAACGCAGGCACGCGCCAGTGAGAAGCATCTGGTTTACCCCACCGCATTCGGAGAGCCTGGCTGTGCCGAAACGCCCCTCTCCCTTCCCAGCCTCCCAGGCCCAAGGTGAGCCCTCCATGAAGCAGGGAGATTTCAACCAGGACGTCACAAAACTCCTTAGGGCGACACACGTCGTCATTTGTAACAGGTGTCCACGCCTGCGTGTTCTTCCAACCACCACAGACGTTTCCGCCGGAAATAGACGTGGCCGCTGAGGTCAGAGTAACGCTGATTGGACCTCCAGGCCACACGCTGAAATTTCACTCCTCGGTCAGACGTCCGCAACATTTTCAGCGGTGGGCTCTGGGGCCGAGACCGCGTGCCTGGCGGGGGCCGGCTGCCTCCTGCCCGCAGGAAGATGCGGGAGGGGAAGGAAAGATCGTGCAGCACCCCCCCCCCCAGGTGTGGATGGCATCTTCCTCTCCCAGAAATCACTGGTTGGTGCACATGGTTGAGAGACATTGCACCCGAACTTAAAGGGGGCGGGGGGTGGGGCAGGAACGTGTCTCATATTCTGCATCCAAAACACGTTGATCTTTTGGGTGGGAAAACGAACCTTACAGGTTGTGGACTATTTCTGCAAAGTCGGTTATTTTAACCAATTCAGCTGAACAGTTTCCGTCTCTTCTTTTTTACACGGTGGGAATGTTAACTCTGTCCCTTATCCACCTCAGTACAGGGGAGCAATTCTAGCCCGAATGCAGACGTGCTAATTAGTGAAAGGTCACTGGCGTCGTCCTAGAGCCACAGTGGGGAGGAGGGTGACTGTCGTGCGCTCAGGCAAACACCCTGCACGACCAATGCTGACACTGACGGGGTGTCCCGGGCTGGACATCCGGAGAGCCCAGCACAGCGGCTGTGCTCCCAACGCTCCATTTCCTTCGGGACGAGCTGGTTGCACGGCAGCCAGAGAATCTTCTCCTTCCCCTGAGGCGTCACCTGGAGCCGGAGCGACCCTCCAAACCACCGCCACCTCCGGCTGCCACCGCGGCCCCGGCCCCAGAGCGGAGCGGGTGTGGTCCCATCAGCCACCGCGCGGCCGGTTCGGGCACCCCAGCGCCTCCTCCCCCCGCGCAGGGACCCGCGGGCTTCTAGGCACCCCGCGCGACCCAAAGGTGCAAACCCCGCAGGCCGCGGAACCTCTGCCCCTTTACCCACCCGGCGCCCTCGGACTGATTGGCTGAACGCGTGAAACCAAAATAAAAGATGGCGGAGCTGGCCCTCTGCTCGGCGCGAGGGGTCCCCCCATGTTCAGTGACGTCATTCCAGGGGCGCAGGAACCTCCCGGAAGCACAGAAGGCCAGAGGGAAAGTCAAGTTCAGACGGCGAGTCTGCAAGTGGCGGTGGCGCGTTTCCAGCGTGAGCTCAGCAGGAAGCCTGGGGGAGGCGCGCGGGGAATTCGGCTCGGCGCCGGGCACTTCGCGTGCGGCTCGCATCAGGGCGACTTGGAGACGTCCACTCCGGCTCGACTGTCTCGTCCACGGCAAGCGCCAGCCGGCCACCCAGCCAGCCCTTGTTTGTCTAGTTCTTAAAGGAAGCCGGGCCGTTTTCGTGACATTTTCAAAGCTCTGCTGGTGTTTGTGGCAATACACTGGAGACCCGAGGCGCGCGGCCCCTGGGAGGAGCTGTTTGCCTGCAGGAGTTTCCAAGTCCCTCCGCGTGGCCAGCCCTCCTGGCGCCGCCCACGGCCGAGCAGCGGAAAGCCCACGCGGGAGCAGAGCGACTCCCCTTCTCTGCAGACCCGTGTTTGGGGAGACGCTGGGCGCTGGGGAGGCCCGCCTCCACCTTACCACCTGTCTCGGACTTCTGGGGACCTGTTTAAGGGCCCCTCCTGGCCCTGCTCTTCACGTTCAAGTTCACCAAGCCTCTCAGTTCGGAAGAAAGCCTCCCCTCTCCTTACCTTTTTAGAGACTTATAATCCCCAGCTGGGCACCGCAGGGAGCTCCAGACACACAAGTGCTTTCCGACTAAACAGTTCCAAATTGAAACAAAAAAAAATAAAAAATTACAAAAAAAGCAATCCCCTTGACAACACAATAGAAATATGTGTAAGCAAAGCAGGCCTGCAGAAACATTAACTGCCCCTTCTGTGGCCCACCGTCCTGGTGTGTGACGGGTCAGGGGCTCCCCGTGAACGGCGGCAATGGGTCAGAGCGTGGGCAGGGGCCCGGCTGTAAAGGAGTCTGGCCGGCAAATGAACGGTCTCAGCGTCCTCCCCGGGGCGATGGGAATTGTTAAAAGGGAACTCAAGTAGAAGCCCACAGGTTTGCGGAAGCTGCTGTGTGTGCCTGCGTGTGTGTGTGTGCCTGTGTGTGTGTGTGCGTGTGTGTGTCTGCTGAGTTACCTGGGTTTGGCAGTGCCTGGTTACGTGGCTTGTCTCTGTGGGGAGACCTAGGGAATGTTAGAATGAAAACCTGTGACAAACACACTTCTGTCCCAGGCTTCCTGGGCGAGACCTCCTCCGGGAACTCCAGTACCCGGCCCTGTGGGGAGGCTGAGCGTGCCCGCAAGTTAACTGCAGGAAGGCGAGCGAGCGAGCGAGGGCGGAGGAGCCAAGCGTGTTTGCCCAGCAGGCCGGCTCCAGATCTGGGGCGCAAACGGGAGTGCTCTTGGAAGGATCACTCCACCGATTAGCTCGATGAGAATGCTCAGAGCCTGCTCCTCTCTCCAGAGGTCCCTGCGAAATTGCAGCTTCTAAGGCACCGTGCACACTTGGGACTCAACCTTTGCAATAGCAGCCATCGTCGAAAGGAGAAAAAGCACCAGAAGCGAGCCCTGGGGCCCCCCAGCACTGCCCCGGAGCTGAGAAACACAAGCAGCTAAGGCTCACGGCTGGGAATGGAGGGCGCCCGGTGCCAGGGAGAGCAGCTGCAGCCTCTCCAGCCGCTCGGGACTCGGCAAACAGGTCACGAATGATGCCCCGCACACCAAAAACTCCCCAGCAGCCTTCGCCACAGCAGGAGCCACCACCCACCCGTGCACACCCAGCAGCTCCTGGGGCCACCGGGCTGCGTCGTCCCAGAACAAGCGCTGCTTCTCCAGAAAGACCTGTGCCCGGCAGGAAGCCAACAACTGGAGCCCCTCAGCAGAGGCCCCACCTTCGCCACCAGGGCTCCCCAGAGCCCCTGAGACCCAGCCCGGCAGCGCGAGGGCACCAGGGGAGACTCGGTGCTGGCTGGCGCGGGTCCCCAGCCGCCCTCCGGCCTGCAGCCGGCTTCCACACTGCCAAGTGCACTCGCTCCTGACCCTGGGGTCACAGAGGAGACTGGCCTGCTGGGGTGATGAAGGTGCCTTGCACACCCACCTCAGCTCAGGCCAGGCAAGAGCTCGCATGCACGCGCACACACACACACACCAGTCTCACGCCATGAGTGCTCAAAGGACCCTCAAGGCGCCCAGAGCTGGGACTCGGGGAGCAGAAGGCGCTCTCCTCCCTGCAGCTGCCCCTCCGGGCTCCAGGATCGCCGGGACTGCACGCCCCGTGCCCAGTCGGTACTAGGACCTGCAAGGGCACCCCTGCCCAGGATCTGCACCCCTACTCCCTTGCTCCAGCCCCCCGCCTCCAGCAAGCGCCTGGGCCCACCCGCGTGGGGGCGGAATCCTCCCACACACACGTGTGCGGGTTATTAAGCAGCCCAGGCAGGGCCGCTGCCGTCTCCAAGCAGCAAGCCCTGCTAATTGCGGGGGAAGGGCACTGGGAGCGCACAGAGCAGCCGGCAAGGGAGAGTGCCCTCCCAGGCAGGAGGGGGCCGGCCGAGGGGCCCTGAGTGCAGGGGAAGGGGCGGAAGTTTCGAGGAGTTGTGCATAGCAGGTGCTTCCTCTCCGAGCAGGGGCTGACAGGGCAAAGCCGGGTCCTGGCCCCAGGCCCCTGACCCACCCCGGACACTGATGGGCGGACACCCCCGGGGACAGCCCTGCCCCCTTGCTCTCCACTGTTCCGGCGCCGCCTCCATTTCCAGCCGGTCCGCGGCTCCCTGCGACCGCTGCCCCCACCCGGCGTGCCTCCGTGGTGGCTCCGGCACAGCGCCCAAGGCGGGGCGCCGGGACCCAACCGGGCGGGTGGGTGGAGGATAGGTGTCTGAGGGTAGCTCCCCACACCCTGGGGAATGTGAACTGGGCCACTAACACCAACCGTTTGCTCCGGAGGGTCCTGGGGGTGCGTCCCCACAGACACCCCTGGGGAGGCTGGCTGACGGTGGTGGGGACGGGCGCCTAGCGGCCGGTCCGGGCCGCTCTCACCCAGCCCTGAAGCCGACGCCGGCGGAGAAGAGCGGCCGGAGGGGAAGCTGCCCTGCCCTCCTCGCCACCCCTCCCGGGGCCGGGCCCATCCGGGCGCTCCCCGTGGAACCAGGGACCGTCCTGGGCCTCCTCGGTCACCCTGGAAACCAGAGCAGTGAAGGGACAGAAAATGGGTGAAGCCGAAGATGGAGGAATCTAGCGAGGAAAGGGGATTCTATGTGGGGAAAGAGCAAATGACCATTTTTTTAAAAAGCCTACAGAATTTGACTCCGACCTTTGAAAAGGAAGACAAAACAACTATGTAAATATCTCCAGGAGTAAGGCGATGGGGTGTTGACTGATGGGGGAGGGGGCGCCCGGGGAGGCCCAAATGAGGGGCCGGGCACGTACTTTCCAATGTGAAAATCAATCGATTCTCTCTCCCCTCTCCCCCTCTCTCTCCCCTCGGAATCAAGAGGGAGCTTGTTTTCCTCCCCAGAGAATAGACAAGCGCAGAGCTCGTGCCAGCGCCGAGGTCGCAGCCTGCAGGCGGCTTCGGGGAGAACATTCCCCAACTCGGTGCAAGGAGAACACCGAGCTCCCGGAGCTCTGAGCCCCGGGGGCGAGCCGGCAGCCCCTCTCTCCCGGCCGGCGGCAGGGGTGACCGCGGCGCGTACCTCCGGGGAGGGACACCCTCGGGTCTCCCCGCTTCCTCCAGGCGCCTCGCCAGCTCCTTCCAACTTGCGAAGCGCTGAGCGCGGGGAGGAAGGCGGGGGCGACCCCGCAGAGGTAGCTCCTGGTCCCCACCGAGGCTGGCGGAGGGGAGGGGCGGAGGAACAGCGGGGATGCGCGAAGGGTGCGGGGAGCCCGGCCGGCCGGCGGGGCTGCCGGCGGCGCCCCAAGCCCCCGGAGAGCTCGAACTTGCCAGGCCGGCTTCGCCCGCGCCACTTTCCCAGCTGCTCCGTGTCCGGAGAAAGTCCCAGCAACCAGCCCCCGCCACCCCGACCCCGCTGTGCCCACATCTCCGTGGACTCAACGCGCCGCCGCCGCCGCCGCCGCCGCGCAGTCAGCCCCGCTGGGTCTGGCTCGGTTCGCCCTGACAACGCACACCACCTCCCCGCCGCGAGAAGCGACATTTCCTCTCGGCCGGAGCCAGGGGGAAGGCGGGCGGGGGCGGGGGGCGGCCAGAGCGCGATGGAGGCTCGGCTCGGCTCCGGCGCTGCCTTCCCCGGCGCCTGCAGAGGCCAGCGACTCGGTCCCCTGCCCTCCCGGAGCCAGACGCCCGCCGCCGCGCTCCCCGGCGGCCTCGGAGGTCTCGCCCACCTCCCCGCGGTCGGCCGCCTCCTTACCCTGCGCCGCAGTGAGGAGCCCCGCGCCGAGCAGCAGCGGCACCAGGAGCAGCGGCAGCGGCGGCCGGGCTTTCCTCCGCGCAGTCATGTCTGCGGCTATTCCACGCGCTCCTCGCGCGGCGCGGCGGCTCTTCGCGGACGTTCCCGACTCCTCCGGGGCGCGCGGGGCTGTGGGCAGAGCCGGGAATCAGCAGAGGGCACGGCGAGCGGCTCCGAGAGCCCGGTCGCCAGACCGGCGCGCGCCCGACGCCTCCTGCAGGTCTGGGCGCCCGGCTCGCTGCCCTCTCATAGCATCGGTCCGGGTCCGAGCCGCGGCGGGGCTGAGCGGCTGCGCACCCGCCGGGCTGCGGGGCCGAGCCGGCCGGCCGGGAGGCTCCGAGGCCGAGGCTGCGGGAGGGGGCGAGGCGGAGAGAGGAGCTCGCGCAGCCAGGAGAGACCTGGAGCCCGGAGCGGAGGCAGCTGGAGAGAGAGCCAGCGAGTGGGAGCCGCGGGAGGGAGCGAGGGAGGGGCGCGAGGGGGGAGGAGAGCCAGTCTAGAGAGGAAAGGCGGGGAGCGCAGAAGACAGGCTGCCAGCGCACAAGGAGCCGCTGCCGTGGCGGCTGGACTCAACCATCCCTACCCGCGGAGAGGGGACCGAGCCTGTCTCGGGCAGCCCAGACCGCCAGCCTCCGCGCCGGCCCCGCGCCCCGCTGCGCCCCACCGGCCCCCCGCGCGGCGGCTGGAGGGCGCAGACTTGCTGGGCGCCCACGCCACACACACCCGGGGAGAGGCAACTCGGGAGAACCGGAGGGACCCGCCGCGCGGGCCGGCCTCCATCTCCCGACCTCTGCCTCGTGCTGACCACAGAGACGGAGCGGACCCTGCCTAACTTAGCGAAGCCGCCGCGCGGGCGGAGAGGAGGCATCCCCAAGCCCGAGCTCCGAGGCAGTGACAGAGCGTGGCTGTGGCATCGTTACCACGATGAGACCTCGCCTTGGGCAAGAGGACTGTTGGCGAGGAGTTAGGACAGTTTCCCGGCTCCCGGTGTGGGCTGCGTTGGGTTATCTGTGTGCACACGGGGGTTCAGCTCAGATGGTCAGATTCCGAGTCAGGACGAGGGTCTGAATGGACAGTGTGGCCTGGTGAGAAGGTGGCCCACGGGCGCGCGCGGGCAGGTGGGCGTCTGTCTGAAACCCAGCGGGCGGCCGGGTGTGGGTTCAGGGGACAACGGGCAGGGGCTTCTCTCTGATCCTGCCCCCCTGGGGGTGGGGGGGGAGCGGGTCTCCAGCGTCCCAGAAGTTGACAGAAGGAACCAGACTTCACCCTGCTTCCCCCCCCCCAACGCAGGAGGGATCCCTGCAGTCTCTGGGGAACGTGGGAAGCAAGGCATTTCGGGGGTGGGGGGGTGGTAAATGCGAAGAAAGACAGGAGCCCCGGCTGAGGGCTAGGGTTCCCCGAAGGAGAGTGGAGGGTTCACCCTTCTGACACGCACCAGTGTGGCGCCGCACGAAGCGCTGTGTCTCCCGCCACCTCGGAGAGTTTCGGTGGCACCGAGACCCCGTGGCCGGCCACGGCCGTGCCGCTTCAGTCCACCCACATTTCGTCCCAACCTTCAAGATCCAGTAGGTCGGCCAGGCCAGAAGGTTTTACTTCCTTGTCTTGGTCTCCTCGGGCCCCTTTGTCCCCTGGGCCTCTGTGAGGGAGAGTCCGGAAAAGCAAGGGCTGCCGTCTTGCGGTGTCAGCCCCAAAGCACGTTTCCCTTCGTCTCCTCGCCCCCCCCCCCCGGCACTGCCGGGCGCACCACCCCACTCTCCTCCCGGCCTGGAGGCACGCACGCTCAAGGCCAGGGGCCACACTGGCTTCTCTGGGGGTCGCCGTCCTGAATGCGGCCTGGGTCCCCCACATGCGGAGCCCCCTTCACTCCCGCCCCCGCTGGGGAAGGAGAAGAGGGAGGGCTGGACCAGCCACGTGGGAGTTCCCACGGGATCCACGGGCTCCACTGTTCAGGCTGGAGGAGGAGGCACATATGGGGGGCGGGGGTTGTCGCCGGCTCCGTGATTCCAGGCCAGGCCCCGGATGCTCCCCGTCCCGTCACTCCCCGAGTGGACTAACATGCTGCTTCAGACCCGCGAACCCACCCAGGAGTTCGCTTCGAGCCCTTCAGCGGAAGTGAAACACAGCGGAACCGCGCCCGCCCCCAGGAGCTGAGAGCTGGCCTCTCCTGGAGAAACGGGGCTCTGTCTCCACACCGCTCTTCCCAATGACCGTTGCCACCGAGAAAAACCCCACCATTAAACACCGTTTGCCATTAAACACCGTTTGCCATTAAACACCGTTTCCCGAGCCCAGCCGCCCCGGGCTGGGCCTCATGGGGGATGTCCGCCCTGTCAGGACCAGCGAACTCGGGTGTCACCTGCAAACCGGGCCCAGGGTGACAGGCCCCGGGCACCTCCCCGAGGGTCCGCTGGAGTCCTCGCTGCACACACCCCCTCCCCCTGGTGCGCAAACACCCGTGCGAGTCCCACCCGTCGGGGAAGCGGCCCCCAGGCCCCGGTAAACACCCGTTCCTGCCTGCATGTCTACGGGGCGTCCTTCCGTTGTTGCGGAGACCATAACTCCGTGAGTCACACTGGTTCACACCCAACTGTTTCTCCATCACCCGTGTGCGGGGGGGGGGGGGGGGGGGGGGGGGGGGCTGTCACGCCAGATAGGTTGGCTCTGTAACACGGCTGCCTTCGTGCTAACACCGCCGTGTTTTCCCCACGACGACGCTGAGGCTGCCGGTGCGGAAGGCAAGCACGTGGCCCTGCTGCCATCTAGTGCCCGAGTGCTCCTGTCGGCGTCTGCACAGCGCTGGGTGGTCCCGCCCGCCTCGCCGCCCTTCCCCAGCCCGGGGCCCCCCGCCCGCCCTCCGGAGGCCTCCCGGAACCCTCGGGTGCCATGGCGTGATCGGGCTGCGGTGGCAGCCTGTTTCACCCGCTTCCTAGAGGCCTTTGCCCTTTGACTTTTGCATGAACACAAAACCCTGATTTATATGCAATTCTAACGCCGGTGACTTAGAGGCCTGCCGATTGAACGGAGTCACCTGAGGTGGGGTGCCCCGACAGGTGGGGACCACAGGGACGGCCCACAGGGCAGCCGGGCAGCCTGCCGTCCGCATCGGCCTCAGTGCCCGGAGCAGCGCTGCCCCTGGGTTTTCAGCCCTGTGTCCCCTCCTGGGCACGCCCTGTTCCTTGTCTCGGGAGCCCGGCCCGGCAGCCCCGGGAATGTCGCCGGCGCTGGGGAGTGAGGGTGAGCGGCGGGCTGAACAGGGCACAGGGCGTCTGACGCACGGGAAAAGGGTGCAGACATCCCCGAAACCGTGCCGCGGCCGAGCTGAGACGCGCCAGAGAGATGGACGTGCTGTAGCCGACGAGAGAGGGTTGTGTGTGAGTGAAACCATCCAGGGGGGCGCGGAGGCGAGAACAGGGCACTTGAGATAGAATCAGAAATTAAAAACTTCGCACCAGTGAGGATGGCAATGATCATCCAGGACAGCCGAAATGCGCGAACATCTCGGAGGAGGCGGCCTGCGCCGTGACTGCTCCCTGGGCATCACTGGCTGGTCTAATGTCACAGCTAGAAGTCGACGGGGACGGGAGAGTCGGAGAGGTTCTCTCCCTCACAGGGGGGTCGGTATCGGGGCCCGAGGCTTCATGTCCCCCACCCCCGCCTGTCCCTAAAGAGCAAGGAGGAAGGGGAGCTTAGAGCTGGGACCAGAATGATCCCAGGGCGTTCGTTCACTGACTGTTCGCAATCCTCTCCTTTATGTCGGGATCGTGGCCGTCATTACCCCTTCCAGGGACGGCGGCACGGTGGCCCTGGGAAGCCCGGTGACCTGGAGGGGGTCACATCCTACCGCGGGCCAGCCGGGGGCCCCCACTCACGCCTCTTGCTGCATCGGCGATGCCGGCCCCCCGCCCGCCGAGGGGCGCCCAGGCCTGGGCCCCGGGGCCGGATCCGAGCACAGGTTCGCTCCCCCCAAAATGTGGGAAATGCCATTTCCCTCACGGTCCCCTCGGAAAAACCAGCAGCATAAGCACAACAGCTGACATAAATTCTTAAGAATATTATTCTCTTTCTCTGTCATCAATCCGTGAGGGCGGAGAGAAGACACCCAGATGGAAAGAGCCCGTCCCATCTGTTCCGATCCGCACTTCAGGAGACTCTTTTGCAGGAATTTTCGTGGCAGAACGCAGCACAGCCAGCCAGCGTCTCCCCGGGTCTCCAGGTGAAGCCAGCAGGAGCGCGTGGGGAGAGCCGCAGGCGCCCGGGAGCGTGACTTTTAAGATGAGCTCGGGAGGCTGCCGCCCCCTTGGCTGCTGCCCAGGGCCCCAGAACAGGGCCGCCTCACAGAGCTGGGGCAGAGCTGGGGGGGGGGGACCCTGGGAGTGGGGTGTCCGGGCTAACGCTGTCCCCTGGCCCTGGAGCACAGCCGGGGGGGGGGGGGGCGCCCTCAGCAGCTCTCGGCAGCCCCCAGCCCCGCAGTGCCCAGACGGGTGAGCGTGGCCTCAGTGGCCGCTCCCGCGGTCCGTCGCGTCCTGAGAACACACACAAACGTTGGCCAGCATCGCCGACTTCTCCTGGGACTCCTGCGGGTAACCGTTCTCCCGTGGGTGGCGGGGGGGGGGGGTGGCGCCGAGGAGGCCGGGGCCTGCACAGGAGTCTCTAGCTGGATGATTCCGGAAGAGTCCCGGCAGCTCCGAGACTCGGTTTTCCTCCTGGTGCAACGGAGAGTTCGACGGGGGCTCACGTCTGTGCTGCCCCTGGGGCTGGCTGACCCTTTCCTCCCCCGGCTCCGCACTCCCAGCCAGCGGCTGCCTGCCCCTCCGCTCACGACAAGGGACCCGTGTTCGTGGTCTCCGTGCAGGTTCCGGGAGTTACTCAGGGGTCGGGGGGGCCTTCCACGATCACCCCGTAAAACATCGGTGTTCGCCAGAATGGGCCGCCAGCAGCGGGCACGACACCCCCGCAAGCACACCCCCAGCAGCGCGGAGCAGCTCAGAACACAAGTCGTCGCTGCGTCTGTCTCCACCCGTAAAGCAAACCCGACTTCTCGCGCTTTCTCCCTAAAACGTCGGTGAGCTGTGCCGTGGTCACGACACCGAGCATCGTCCTCTTGCCTCAAACGCCTCGGGTTCAGAGGAGGACAGGGCAGGGACACCGTCCGCTGTGCGGTGCCGATTTCTTCTCTTTGGGGGGGGGGCACCGGCTCCCGCATGACGACCTCCTTACACGGAGGAAGCGTGTGACTGAGACGTTTCCTGCCCGTCAGTGTCGGAGCGCGTGTGGAGAAGCCCTCGTCCCGTTGGAACGCAGGAGTCAGGACCCTGCTGGCCTTTCCTCCGTCCCTGGGGCACGTGTGCCTGTGGGAGCCCCCTTGGTCATCATCCTGCCGGAGTTTGGGTGGGAGACTCGGGCTCCAAAGGGGCCCCGGAGCCGCCGGGTGTGCAGGCGACCGGGCTCGGTCCTCCTCCCCCTGCCCCTGCAGAGACGCCGGGCGCCCTCTGCTTCGGCAGGGGACCCTCCGCACCGGGTGCCCGGGGGGACCCAGGACGGTGGAGCACGCGACACAGGCCGCTCGGGAACCTTTCCATCCTGCTTCCCCCTCCCACGAGTCTCCATTCCTCCCCTTGCCCGTTTCTCTCCCGACCAGCCTCAAAGGCCGGCGACTCCGGTGATGGCCAGTAGCTGTGTAAAGACCCCAAGTCTCCTGGAAGGTCAGTACGGCTGAAGCGGCCCCTGCCCGGGTCTCGTCCTTGGAGCCTTGGTGGCCTTGGGTGTCTAAGAGCAGCCGAAGAGGCTCCAGGAGTTCTGAGTTGAGACAGTCAACCCCTACGATCTAACTTGACTTTTAGTTCAGCAAGAGGGCCCCCGGGAAGGCGCCCCAAGGTCGAGGGCTAAGACCGCCCTTGGTGGTCACCTGGCCGCCGTCTCCGCCCGCCAGCCTGCCGGGGGGGGGGGGGGGGGCGCACTGTGTGTGGCAGGCGAGGGTCCCAGCCACCCTAAGGAAGAGTCCTGGTGGTTCCCCGCGCAGGCCCCTGGGCCCCCACCCTCCCTCCGGTCCCTGGAAAAGTAACTGTGTTTTAGCCCCTTCCAGGGCTGTGCGGGCTGGTTGAGACCATCCATGAAAGACACAGAACTGGAACCTGAAAAACGAACCAGCAACACCAGCTCCCTCTCTTCTTGTCCTCTTTGTGTGTGCTGTGGAGGCTAGATATATTTTGATATTTTCCCCCTGAAAGATTGCCCTTTCCTCCTTATTGATTGAAATCATATCCTCTGAAATATGTCCCGAAACTGCATGTATAAAATCTTCCCAATCGAAGCGGCTTTTGTAAAAAGCCATTGTTCTCATCCTTGGAGCGGCCGACTGCTGGGGCAGTCCCGTCTCCGGGCGGAGCGGCGGGAAGGTGCTGAGTCAGGTCTCCCTGAGAGCAACGCAAACGCTGAAGCTTCCAGGAGCTTCTGCCGCCGGCCAGAGTCTGACCTGGCGCCGTGAGATGAGGCTCGAGGCTCTGTTCTCCACCGAAGAGAGCGGTGCCCAGCAACAGTCCTGGCGCGGGTCAAATGTTCGCTTACGCGATGCGGAAGGATCGGTCCTCATGCCCTGAGCCACACAAGCAAAGATCGGGAACAGGACGGAAACGTCAAACCTGTGCGGTCCAGGTTTCCGCCATGGCGTCCTCCCACGCGGAGCAGCTGCCGAGGATTCTCTGCTCTGCCCCGGTCCCAAGGGGGCCAGCGGGGAGACGGAGTTACACACGGGCTTCACTCGTGGTGAGGGGCAGAAGCACGTGCACAGGCTGGAAGGGGTAGATGCTGGGTTGGCCAAAAAGTTTGTTGTTTTTTTTCCCCATAAGACGGCTCTGGTGGTGCTTATATTGTCTTTAACTTCATTCAAAACAGTTTGGTTACATTGTATTGTGACAGCTGTCATATCAGCGTGCATTTAAAAAAAACGTATCCAAATTGGTGAATTTTTGAGCAGCAATGTTAATACTGAAGATGAAAGAAAATGTGCAACATTTTCGGCATATTATGCTTCACCATTTCCAGGAAGGTAACATAATTCACACACACACACACACACACACACACGATCTGTGTGGTGTATGGAGAAGGTGCTGTGACTGATTGAATGTGTCAAAAGTGGTTTGCAAAGTTTCTTGCTGGAGATTTCTTACTGGACGATGCCCCACAGTCGGGGAGACCAGATGAAATTGATAGTGATCAAATCAAGACATTAATTGAAAAAATCAATGTTATACCATGCAGAAGATAGCTGACATACTCAAAATATCCAAATCAATAAAGTTATTGGCAAAAATGAAAAATGTATCTGTTATTTTATGGAAAAAACCATGCAATCTTTTTAGCCCACCTAATACGTAATGACTTCTCCAACAGATTTATGTTTCGTCAGTGTTTTTGAGCAGAAAGCCGACTTGCTAACCCGAACGTGCATTTGCAGAGAGCAGGTACGGACGGCTGGATCTGAGGGCAGGTGCCTGGGCTTGGCTGTGCGGCAGGGCGGGCGGGTGTGGAGATGCAGCAGGAGCCCCGGTGGCCGGCCGGCGTGGGGGGGGCCTGCCCCCCACAGGATGCCAGCCACGCCTCCGGCTCCCGGGCCTCAGCAGCCCCACGCAGTGAGTGGGAACGTGACGACTGCGCAGGGCTGTTCTCTCTCCGAATGAATTCACTTTCCTTGCCCTGCGCGGCCTTGCTTGCAGGTGGACCAGTTGAGCCTCGCCCGTCCCAAGGCCCAGCGGGCCCAGGCGCCGGGTCCAGCAGGGCCCCTCTCGGGGTCTGCGGCCCACCGTCCCTGCAGCAGACCATGCTTATCCCTCCGTCGCCACGGTTGGAGGGCGTTTACCCAGAAGTCTCGGGGCCTCTGCAGAGCCTGCTCGCTGCAGGGGACATGGCCCGTGACCATCATCTCTCCCTGAGTGTGCGGAGGGCGTGGGGCCGTCGGTGGGGGGCTGGGGGTGACCGGACAGTGGAAACCCGGACAGTGGGCCACGCTACCTCCCCTCCCTCCTCCGCACGGGCGGTCAGCGCAGCTGCAGGACAAACACACTGCTGGGTCTCCCGAGGGGAGGAAGCAATGCCAGGCGGCTTCCTCAGGGCCAGGACTGCCAGCAGGCTTCTCCGCCCCCACCCCCCGGGGGCCACCCGGCGGGATGGCAAGACCGTGCTGTGCTTGTGCACCCGGGCCAGAGGGTGCGCCCTCTTCTGCGGAGACGCAGGGCCCCCCAACACCTCGTGCACCGATCTTCGGGAGAAGGTGCACAGGGCCCAGGCTCCCATAGAGGGCGCCATCGAGCTCACTCTGGTGACAACAGTCTGTGCTTCCGTGGTCACCGCACTCACATGCTCCTCTGGGGGACAGAGTGCGACCTGTCGCTGAGGAGTGCCAGGCCTCCAGTGACCTCCTGTCAGTGGGGTTGGGGCACTGGTCAGTGGCCAGCCAGCGGCCAGCCACCGGACGCCTCCGTCAGCGCCGGGGTTTGCCGCGTTTCCCCAGCTCACCAGGGCAGGTGAGGCTGTGGACACCTGGGCACTCGTGTGGAGGCGGCCCCGACGCCAGGCTCCCGGGTGACACGCAAGTCCGTGAAGACAGGGGCCTCCCTGGACTCGGGGAGGGGCTCTGTGGAACTCGGGGGATCTGTGTGAGCGGGCCCCGGGGTCCTGACACCTGAGCTGCCATCAAAGGGTTCACCCCTCCCCCCACCCCAGCCCGAGCTGGCCACCTGTGGGGAACGCAGCCCCGGACCCGGACCCGGGAAAGAGCTGGCAGGTCGGATGTGAGCTGTGCCTGGACTCACTCCAATGGATCCCCAGGCCCTGAGCAGGCCCCAGGGCCCTGGGCTGCGCCCCCCTGTCTTGGGAGGGTCCGGCGCGGAAGGTGGGTGCCATCCCAAAGCCATGGCAGCCCACTCTCTGGGAAGCGACCTCGCCCTTCGCCCTGGACGCCAGTGAACACCGGACTGTGTATCCCGGGCCTCCGTCCGAGCGCCCGTGGCAATGAGGAAAACTTCCGCAAATTGAATTTTCGTGTCAAGCTACACTGTCGTTTGTAAAATTAATCTGAGCCAATTGCCACCGGGATCGTTGTTAAGGAAGCTTTCCTGGGGAAATTCAGACTTCCTCACCATGCAGGTGGGTCCCCATCTCCCCGTGGTTCTTGCTGTGTGGGGGCAGATTCAGGAGCGAGGGGCCCGATGCCGGCTGCTCTCGGGAACCCAGCCGAGGTTAGCTGTGGGCACAACGGTCTCCAGGAGGACCCGGGTCCCTGCTGTTGCGGCCCTGGGCAGCATTGGCCTTGGGGGCACAAAGCAGGTACACACGTAATTTTAGAGCCCCCCCCCCCGCCCCCCCGTGTAGCCACAGGCCCTGGAGGGGCCCATTCTGCTCATCTGCTTCGAATTTCAAGGGTGCCCTCACTCCTGACAAGTGACACTACTGATGCCACCACCCGGTACTGGGAAGCAGGCCCTGATTCTTAGGGGAAGGTTCGGGGGGAAAATAAACGTGTGCACACACAAACACGCGTGCCACACAGAGAGACACGTTTTCTTATGCTGCTGCTTTTAGGAGAGGGCTCTTCGTTGCTTTTGTTTTGTTTTGTTGTGTTGTGTGTGGTGCTGTTCAGAGGCAGAGGTGTGGGTGGGGGGTGGGGGGAGAGTGGGGGGTGGGGCTGCTGAGAGAGTCCGGCTTCACAGGAACAGCGGCTGGGGGGTGGGGCCATCTTTCACCCCTCTGGAGGGAGGGGCTTGGCTGCAGCCGCTGCTGGGAGGAGAGGTGGGGCGTCGGGAGGGAAAGGGACGTGAAACGGGCAGGCTAGGGTCCTCGTCCCTGGTCTCTGGCCGCCCGCTGTCAGGGTTCTGTGGGGTCAGCCCCTCTCTCTCAGGTGTCACGTTGTCAGCTTCACAAGGACAAGGCAAGTGACCCTGCCCGAGCGACCCCCGCAGCATTCTGAGAGTGTAACAGATTCCACACGGGGAAACACTGTTGCAATGAAGAACACTTACACAACTATCAGTTGTTATTACCCTTGACCAGGTCCAGTTTCATCAGCAAAGGGATCGGAGGCTGTCCCCGTGCGTTTGCACCGCCAGCGCTGTGGTGAGAGTTAGTGCGGCCCAAGTGACCGTCCCCGAGGCCGGGGCCGCCAAGGACAGGCCGGGTGTGAGGCTGGTCGTCAACATGAAATGCCGCGACTCGTCATTATTTTAAATGAGGGGAAACCCCATTAGGAGGGGTGCTGGGTGTGAAACAGTGTGACCCCTGGACTCTGCTGGGGTGAGGGGAATCATGAGAGGTGTTTCCCAAGCACTCGATGCCCCTCTCTCGGGTTCTTGCCACGTCCCCGACCTTCCCACCTGGCGCCGTGCATCGCAACCCCTGGTGCCACAATGCCCCCTGCACCCGAAGGCTGCCCCTGCGCCCAGGGCCGCACTTGGCCTTGGTCACGGGTGTGACGATCTCCACGCGAGCAAATGAGGCTCAGAGGGCCGACAAACCCTCTGAGGACACAGCCCAGGTCCGGGGGTTGGTTCTGGGACCAGGATGCCTCATGAGACCTCACAGATCACGGAGCAGGGGACGTCCCCCGGGTCCGTGCCCGTGTCTTCAGGGCACAGGACGGTCACGCCAACGGTGTGCGAGCGTTTCTGGGCGTGTTCGTCTTTCCAAGGAACAGCCCTCCCACTGCCCCCAGAATGTGAACCCCCCCATGTAGAGAACGCTCAGCTTGGGAACGAAGCTGGTGGTGAGGTGTGTCTCGACGCCTTACAAACGCTTCACTCATCTGGACAAATGGAACCACCAGACGTTTGCAGATCACGCAGGCCCCCGTCGGCGAGGGGGCAGCCGGAGGGAGCGCAGGGGACTGACCACTGTTCTCCGGGACCCCCGGGTGTGGAGCAGGCCCTCCTGCCCGCCAGGACACGGGTTTCCTGGGTCACACCCCGGAGCCCGGTGCAGCCCTGCTCGGACCGTCACCGTGACTGGGTTCCTGTCACTGTTGCTACGACACGGGACTCCCCCCTGGAATGTCCCGCAGGCTGAGCGGAGACCTGAGTCTGAGGCTTGCTTCCCCCCGGTGTGACTGAGGGCCGGCCCCCCAGGGTCCTGGGTTAGCCGCTGTGCACCCCGCTGCAGCCTGCGCCGGGGCTTGAAGAGCGGCACCCCTGCACTGCGGGAGGTGTGGGGCGCAGGGCCCACCCTGGGGAAACCGGCCCCCATCTTTGTCTTCTCGGGCCGTTAGAGCAGAGGTACTGCGTCGCCTGAAGACACAGCAGAAAGCTGCTGCTCCCGTTTGGGAGGCTGGAAGGCCGGGACCACCGCGTGTCCGGTCAAGGCCTCCTGGTTCATCGATGGCCTTCTCACCGCGTCCTCTCCGGGGCCCTGGAGATGAGGACACTAATCTCGTTCACTGGGGCTCCACCCCTGTGACCTCATGACCTCTATACACACTCCCATTGAGGGTCAGGTTTCCGTATTTGAACTTGGGACAGACACATGCATCACCCCAACCACCGCAAGCGCAGAATGCCCAGGAAGGACCTTCCGTCTCAGAGCCCACCTACCGGCACAGAGGCCAAAGCCTTCTGGCCCTTGGCCCTCCCTCTGTGACCCCTGGCCCTCCTTGTGATGCTGCACAGGCCGTGACGCCCACCCCGTGCCCGCACCCTGTCATTCTTCTGTGGCCCCTCCCTGAGGCGCATACTGTGAGCGTCAGAGTGTGGGAGGGAAGCAAAACTGGGACCCCTTTGCGGGGACAGCATTGACTCACCTGCGCCCTGACACAGGGACCACTGAGAACGGTCCCAGTTTCCTGCACTTCAGGACATGGCCCTCGGCAAAGAGCCACCAGCCCCCTAAGTGGAGAGGCCCTTGTCCGTGAGTGTGCATTGACAAGTCCGTAGGGGCGCACCGCGCAGGCACCACCACCGAAGGCCGGCGCCCGGACAGCGCCCACACCCAGGGAGCCCTGCGCTGCCCGCTCTGGGCGCCTCTGCCTCCGGATACAAAGCCTTCCCACGGCTCGGCCCCATCAGGTGTGCTGGGACGTGCGCGGATGGGGACTCCGTGTCCCAGGGGAGGGGCTTGTACTGTCTCTAGGGGTCCCTAGAAGCAGGAGGCCACCGCAGGGCCACGGGGGAGGCACAGAACAGGGGTCAGAGCAGAGAGTGGAGAGTGCATGGAGAAACCCAGGCAAGAGGTTTTGTTGTGGTTGCCAGGGGGAGGGCGGGAGAGGCAGGTCTGGGGTTGGCTGGCTTGTCTCATGTCAGGGCACGCTGGGCACAGGGGCTGCCTCTCTCTCTGTCCGGGGCCTGGGGCAGGGGGACCGCACCCTGAAGTGTGAGCATGTTACGAAGGTGGGGGCGTGGGCTGTGCCGGGGTTGTTTAGGGCATGAGAGGAAGGGCAGGCTCACACAGCTGTCTGCCATCTCCAGGAATTAGCTCTAGGAATCAGTCTCCCAGGGTCCGGAAGGCCCCCAGAGGTCGAAACATCGCAAAACACAAAAACGTACAAGATAAAAAGGCCCAGGTAACACACACACACCCTGTCCTGTCTCGCTCCCTCCTCCTCCCCCGCAACCGCTGGGCTGTCACAGCTTCACAACACGTTCTCTTCCAAGACGTCTGTGTCGGCGAAGTCACAGAGCACGCCACCTTCTGGAGTCGGCTGTTGTCGCTCGCGTGTCTCCGGGGGGTCGTCCACACCGTGCGCACCCACGGTGCATCTGTTTCTATCGCAGAGTGGCGTTCCGCGGCAGCAAAGGGGTTGCAGTCCGCTGGCGCCCCCCTGCTAGAGGTCGCCCGGCCGGTCCCAGGTTTTGGCGATGACAGATCTGGCTTCTGCGGCCTGCCGTGTACATGGTTTGGGGTAACAAGTACATGTTTTGGGGTAACGTGTAACATGAAAAGCCCCCTTTTCCTCTGTCTGGGCCACATCCCCCAGTGACTGCTCCTGAGGTCTATGGATTGGCTCTGTAAAATCACGGCCCAAACTTCCTCAGCCCCGAGGACCAACGGGGGTATGACTGTTGTTCAAGCGACTGAATACGGTTTATACAGGTCACAGGAAGAACACTCCCGTGTGTGCAGCCATATTTCTGCCCTCCTCTGGTTCCCCTTTTCTCTCTGGGGCCCCGAGACTCCTTATTTTCTCAGTTTCTTTGTTTGAAGAATTTCCTTTAGCCACTTTCTACAGGAATGTCTGGTGTGACCAGTTGTCCGTTTTCTCGTACGTGAGAATGCCTTTACCCTCCTTTCATGTCCGAGTGACAGTTTCATCAGATACTGAATTCACAATAGATGGTCCTTTTCTTTCCGCCCTTGGAAATTATTGTGCCGCCTGTTTCCGGCTTCCATGGTTTCAGGTAAAAAATCTGCCGTCCTTCAAACCGCTTTTCCTGGTGGGCAATGCATCACTCGCCTCGGTGCCTTCAAGATTTTTCTGTAGCTTCAGTGTTCAGTTTAATTACTATGTATCTTTCTGCATTTATTTTTTATTTTTTGGAGGGGTGGTGTATCCTCTTTGAGGTACAGCCAGCTTCTTGAATCTCTAGGTTTTAACTTGTGCCAAATTCGGGGAGTTTCCGCCCATTAATCCCGTAACACCTTTCAGCCCTAATCTCCCCTCTCCCTCTGAGACTTCAGAGAAACAAATGTCGGGTATTTTGAGATTATCCCACTGGCCCCTGAGGCTCTGCTCACTTTCCCATCCAGCTCTTCTTCATGGTTCAGGCTGGGGGACCCCACTGCCCTCCGTCGGCCGAGTTAATCCTCCGTCATCTCCTCTGCAGCCGGATCCCTCTGTTGGGCTGTTTCCTGCTGCTGCTGTGTGCTTCCTGTCTGTATTTCTATTTGGTGTCTTTTTTCTTTTTTCTTCTTACCATATTCCCAACTGCAGTCTGTTCTGGTGCTATGTATTGTTTCTTTGATTCAGATGAGCTCACACACACACAGGAAAACCATGTTGGCTTGCGGAGACCCTGTTGGCTCGTATACAGTTTCCCCTGGTGTGTTACCAGTTCGAAGGGATTACGGTCAGGTTATCTCAGGATTAAAGACTTGAAAACGCCAGCGCCCGAGGAAGGTCTTAAGGAAAAAGCAGGCAGCCCTGCAGAAACGCCCACCTCCGTGCAAGAACTCGGGGGCGTTGTTGTCCTTGCTCCCTGCTGTCCGGCTCCCTGAGGGCGCTGGGTGGTGGGTGAATAAGCTGCGAAGAAATCCCCCATGTTAAAGTGCTAATTGGTGAACTTTGCTCAATTAGCAGTAAATGGGGTCACAGCCCTGCAGCCCTCAGGATGTGGCCCGGGGGGCGGCTCCCCACAGCCACCTGTGGAGGAGGCCCCCCCCCCCCCGCCCTCATGACTGTTTTAATCCAGGCTCTGACCAAGGAGTTGCCTTGGGCTCAGGAGGGGTTGGCCGATTACCGTATTTTCCTTGTGACCCCGTGGCTTTGAGCCCCCAACTTCGCAGAATGTGGCATTGTTCAGAGTGCACATATAGTGTTTCCACGTACAAGGATAGATTTAAGCAGTTCAAACAATTCAGGCTCTGAGTTAAAGGTGTCGTCTCCTAGGGACACAGCAAGGTCCTGTGGGGGAGGGGGGGAGGGCCTTGCCTTTGGAAAGGAGGTCAGACCTGGGGCCAGTGTGGGTGGCCTCTCTGGTTCCCGGAGCAAAGCGGGTCTCAGGGAGCCAGGAAGGGGACACAGTGGACGTCTGAGGCTCCAGAGGTCCCAGCCCCTTCCTCACCGGGTCCCAAGCACGTAAAGCCCCCACGCAGACCTACAGAAACCTCCAGCCTTGTGTCCAGGTATCACAGAAGAGGAGTTTCACTTGCTTTTAATTATAGCTTTTTAAAAAATCAATATTCACCTCCAGTTCTTTACTGCTCTGCTGACACTGAAAGTGACATTCGTCTAACTCGTGACCCCTCACGAGACCCAATGCCCAGGGATCTGGTCATGCGTCGTGATTCCACCTCTTTCCTCTGACGGAGTTGGGCGACAAGAAGTCCCAGGGCCATGGGACAATGCAGGTGCTGAAGTCTGGCGTTAGGGACTAAAAAGAAAGTGTGCCCCCGCCCCCGCCCCAAGTTGTGTTGCAGCCCTGACCCCCGGTAGCTGTGTTTGGAGATGGGTCTCCAAGGAAGCAACTGTGGTTGCTGTGGTTCAAACACGGTGCCCGGGGTGGGACCCTGGTGTCTGTCCCAGGACGAGTGTCCTTATAAAGTGGGACGGTGCCTGGCAGGTGCACAGAGGCGGGACCATGTGGACGGGCCAAGAAGGAAAAGACTCCTGGCCAGCAGCTAAACCAGACCTTGACCTGGCACGTCCAGCCCCCAGAGCTGGGAGGAAACGAGTGTCAGCAGTCTAAGCGCCCAGCCTGGTACTGTGTGGCCGTGGCCCGAGCGCCTGCCCGTGGGGCCAGGTGGCGATGCAGCCGGTGGTCATGGAGAGTTTATAGAACTCTATTCTTTCACTCTGGTGCCAATACCTGCCTCCCTTGTAAATATTCCAAGTGCAAGGCATTGGAAGGATGAAAGCGCCACCTCAAATCCAGGAGTAGAAATGCAGAATCTTTTAAAATATACACACTATGCTAGTTTATAATCGTGCATAGCAAAATTCCCCACCTGCAGATTTCTCCTGAAATTAGCCCTTCAACGTGTGCACCTCAGGAGCCTCCCCTGAGCAGCTCCCCGTCCAAGCATGCAGCCACTGCCAGGCAGGTGGGCACTGCCGTGGGAACTCGGGACTCCAAGGGAGAGTGGTGTGGCCAGGCAGTCCCTGGGGAGGGCGGCCGGTTCTCGAATGAGAGAGAGAAAATACCAGCTGTGAGTGCAAAGAGAGAGTGCTGTGAGCATGGAACGTGCCCAGCAGGTACCCACTGTCAACACCCTCACCTTCATGTGCCGACCCTCAGCTCCCTGAATGGAGGCCGTGCCTGAGCACACATGTGACTGTGGAGCTAACGGCATGAAAAACACGCGTGTAACCCCGGTTTAAGGCGGCTTCCCAAAGGTCAACTAGCCCTCGGCTTCCTCATCAAGAGCGTGGAAGAGAACAAAAGGCAAAATGGTGCTTCAAAGGAATCTTGATGTCTAATTACTGGAACTCAGAGACTTGGAAGAAGGAGATGCGCATTTATTAACTAGTCAAGGCGAAATGCCCTGAACCCGTCTACACAGACGCAGCAACTGAACCTCCCGATCTGCTGGCAACTCCCTAGGTGTCCAACCGCCACGTCTCGTGGCGGTGGTGATGAACGCGGCCGCTCGCCCTCCTTCTGTCCCGGTGAACGCGGAACCCCGATGCCTGCACGTTGACGCGCGGCCCGCCGAGCACAGGCAGAGACCCCGAGTCACAGCAGGGCTGTGTGTGTGGGCAGACGCCGGCACCCGCGGTGCCCGCCACAGCGCCACGTCTCCAAACACAGAAGGGATGCGTGCGTCGGACTCCCGCGAGCCCCGGCTGGCCGGAGTGCCCGAGCAGAGCTGGGGGTCCCAGCCCGCCCCCGCCACCTCGCGGGGCGCCCTGCTCAGGGGGCGAGCGTTTCCTGACGGGAGCGGGAGGAGCGCTCGGACCCGACACCAGCACAGTGCCACCGTGCACCTGGCTCAGGTGGGTCGGGAATCAGAGAAACACGAAGGGCACTGATTCGTGCATCTGCACTTTTGAATCACGTCTTTGAAAGAGTCTCAAGATAAGAATTTAATTTCCTTAAAACACAGTCCTCGCTTCCTTTTGTCTTCCACTCACAATGACACTTGGCAGACAGAAGCCGGGCATCAGATTACGATGCCCCGGCTTGGCTGTTTCCCCAAACACCTTCTTCCTTACCCTTCACGTTACCTCTACCTCGTGCTGCTTGCCGTGGAAACTGAACTTTAAAATCCTCATGAGAAAAGGCGTGAAGACGAACATTCTCCGTGGCGTGAAAGCCACTCCCTTTGATTACAGGAATAACTGGATAAAACACTGGGGTGTGTGTGTGTGTGTGTGTGTGAGACCATGTGCCTGAGTGTGTCCATGTATTAACGGACGCGTCCACTCAACCTGCAGAAAGTGGGGCAGAAGAAATACAAACAGGGAGACCACGTTTTTTGTTTCCTGCACATTAAAACATATTCACATAGCTGTTGACCAGACTTATGGTGGTTATTTTACAATATACGCAAATGGCACAGCATCATGTTATATACCAGAAACTCATATAATGCACATGGCAATTATATCTCAGTCTACAAAAAGCAAGCAAACAAAATTAAAAAAAATGATTTAGATCATTTCTATCCTGGAAATCATGTTAGATTTATAAATAGAAGTGTGTATATATACACGTGTGTGTGTGTGTGTGTGTGTATATTTAATTGCTAAATACCTGATGGATATTTCAAAAACACCTGAAACCGCCCACCAAATTTGAAGATGCATGTTGCTTGGGCATGATGATGTAACAAATATCCTCTCGCTGCGCGGCAGCATCCGCCATGCTACCGTTTACCAGTAGGAGTGTGAGACGAATCTGGCGGCGTGCACTGGAGCACGGGGCCAAGGCAGCAGCCTCGTCCATTCAGCAGGAGCCCCGTGATGCTGGGGGGTGGGGGGGTGGACGGGACGTGAAAGCGAAGGGCGTGGTCTCGGCAGAAGAGCTCCACAGCGAAGGGCTCCAGCCAGCTCCACGGAAAAACCGGAAAACCAGCCCCCGCTGTCGGAACCAGCTGTGCCCGCGCTCAGGAAACACCGTCAAAGGTTCATAGCAGCCAGGCAAATGCCGAGTCCCTTGAACAGAGCCCCTTGAACGCCGTGGGAACGCCCTGTGGCACTTTTACCTGCCTCGGCCCCTACCCTCCTGCCCGGCTCACACGGGTGGGCAGCGTTTCCCGCTGGGTCCCTGGCTCCTGTTCGCTGATGCCCGGGCGTGTCTGCCCTGCCCCGTGGGGGGCGGCCTTGCTGGGCTGGGGCGGGCATCTCCCTGTCTCCGAGGACTCAGAGCCCACCCGGGGTGGGAGGCGTTGGCCTGCTGGATGTAGCAAAAAGCACTGTGGTTGCAGGAAAACCGGAGGCCACGTGGGGCAAAAGGTCATGAAGAGTTAGGACGCACCATGGCACACAGGGCCCGGGAGCAGAGGCACGAGCGAGCTTCTTCGGGAACTCTGGGCATGCCCAAGCACCTCTGTCCACCCCCAGTGCTCAGAAAGCTGCACCCAGCCCGGGCCTGGGCCCAGCGGAGCGCCCAGCAATGACCCCGGAAGCCGCAGTGTCCAGGCCCAGCACCAGCAGCTGAGGACCCCGGGCTGGAGGTGCAGGCGGCCGAGCTGGGGCTCCCCGAGCGCCCACGGCTCCGACGCACAGAGCACCGGAGAGACCGCTTGTGTCGCCGTGTGCTCTCGGTGCTGAAGGCAAACCTTGTCTCAACACCACACTCGCTAAACAAACAGCTCTCCGCCACGGAGAAGAGGGAAATCTAGGGACGGGAGAGAATTGGACTCACAGAGCAAACACGGAGTGACAGTCCAGGCCCCGGTTTAAAAACCACCACCAGAAGCCGCGGAGCGTGAGAACGCGGCCCACGGGACGGGACGGATCAACAGACAAACGCCCTCCTCAAGCAAGCCTGGGCATGGAGTTGCTGGACAAAGACTTCAAATAAACCCTTTGAAGTGTTTGCGAAAAGGTAAAGGAAAACACAGGCCGGCAACTGCAGGAGACCAGAAAACACGAGGAGCTGGGAGCGGAGATCGGGGAAGCGGGAGCAGCGGTCAGCAACGGCCGAATGGCGCTACCGGGCGGCAGAGAAGGGTCACGGGAGTGGACCCTCGGCGGGAAGGCCCCACGGGGACTGGATCCTGCAGAGCAGAGACCGGGGGGCACAGTGTGCCTTCCACCAGACAGGACGAGGGCAGTGTCCCCGTCTGGGGAGCGGGAGGACACGGGAGAGAAGGAGGTGAGCAAAGCCCGGAGTGCCACGGTCCCCACCGAGGAGATTGGGGTGTATCGGGGTGGGGGGGTCCCAGCAGGAGAGGGGATGGGAGAGGCAGAGAAAGCATTTGTAAAAACAATGAACGACACTTTGTCCAGACTCGACAGAGGGAATGAGTTACACTCAACACACTTCCAAGAGTCTCGACCAGCTGCAAGCAGGATAAATCCACAGAGCCCTACACCGTGGTGACACATGCTAGTAGTCACACTGCTGCAGGCACAAGGACGAAGACGGGGTCTTGACGGCAGCCGTCGGAGTGCCCAGTGTATCTGGGGGCTGTGAAAGGTACCACGGTCCACTGGCATCATCCCTGAGAGCCTCGGATTTGATTTCACTGCGTGTCACACGGCCATCAGAATATTCACAGCCTCTGCTGGTCATTCAAAGGCGCGGTCAAGGTTGAGAGCCATGGTGGCAGCACCTCGGGGACCCGGGGCCCTGGGAGGTCGGGCCTCGGCTGGGTGGCCTCTCCCACGGTTGGAGCACCGGAACCTTCGGTGCCTCAGGGTCACCGTGTTCAGCCACCAAGTATGGGGGTGGCAGGGGTGCCCCCTTCTTCTGTGGTTCAGTGTAGAGAGACAAGTCCCAGTGTCTCAAACCCCGGCACACTGCGGACCCGCCCTTTGCCTTTTCCCTTCACGCCATCGCCCGTGTCTCGGTCTGGAAGCAGCAGGAAGGCCCAAATGAAACACCAGCCAGACTTACCTTAGAAGCAGGGTCTGGGACCTCTGGGTGCTGGTCCGGGACCTCTGGGTGCTGGTCCGGGATGCCAGGAGCCTGCAAGTCATCGCTCCCCTCCTCACGCATGATGAGGACAAAGCTGAACAGAGTGAAAGCCAGCCCCTCCCCCAGCACGTCAGCACCGACCCCGCCAGGGACCCCGGGGCGGCAGAGGGCCGGCACCCACAACCCCCGCCTGCGGGAGCCCTGGCCCAGCTGGGGCCTGTTGGGAAAGTAAGCAGGGGATCTCGGCTGCTTTCTCCAGAACAAGCACGGGAACACGGGAACATGGGAGCACGGGCACACGGGAACACGGGAACACGGGAACACGGGAGCACGGGCACACGGGCGCACGGGCACACGGGCACACGGGCGAGGTGGAGACAGGAACTACAAGCCCCTCCCCACACCCCTCGCCCCCGCAGTCTGGAGTTGCACCACCCGCAGCCTGTCCAGGTCTCGAGCGAAGGTCAGAGAAAGGCCCTCACCTGCGGCCAGCAGGAGGCGGACACGGGGTCACGTGGGCAGACGGACACCCGGGCCTCCCGGAGCCCAACCACCCCGCCTCCCTGAACCAAGCTGAGCTGCACCTGTGACGTCCCAGCTCAGGGACCCGGGCGGAGGCCTAAACACGAGACGGCAGCTGTGTCTTCGAGGTCCCCTCCGCCCAGTAGACGCCTCGGTGCAGGAGTGTCCGTGTGTCAGGCTCCTGAGCTGTGGACTCCAGAGTCCCCTTTCCCCCTCGGCCTGGCCTGGCGCTGATGCTGAGTTGCACGGTGTCAGTCCGTCCCTGACAAAGTGAACGTGGCCTGGGGAGGGGACGGCCCTGGGATACACGGCCTGCTGTGTGAGGCTTCCCGCCCACCAGGGCGGAGCTCGGCTGTGTGCTCTGGGTCACACCACCGCCGGCGGCCGTGGCAGAGGCTACACGTCCTCTGGTCCTCACGCTTGTCCCCCCTGGTGTCCCCAGGGTGACGCAGAGACCACTGTGGACGTGCAGCGTGACCCTCACCGCTCTTCTCGGCCGCCCCCCCCCCCCATTTTATTCGAGAGCCCTGTGGGGGCGAGGCCTGTGTGCGGAGCAAGGGGAAGCATTATTCTGTAGCCTCGTGCTCAGCCCAGTGTCTTTGTGTGTGTGTTTATGGGCTGGTCTTGTTGCAGGGCCGGCGGGTCCCTCGCCCCTGTGTTGCTGCTCCCAGACTTGGGCTATGAGCTGGTGCCCGGTCTGCACGGTGAGGGGAGGAGGGGTTTGGGGGGGCAGCTAAAGCTACCTGTGCACGGATGGCAGCCTGGATTGGGGATCTTCACAAATAACTCTTTGTGCGATACCTAATAACCACTGACAGGAAAGAACATCTCCCTTGGTATTGATTATGCAAGAAACAGGTACGATTTGTACCTTCCCATTTTTGCACACCTTCCCCCACCCCATGGCTGGGCCCATGGAGGTCCCCGAGGAGGTCTCCGGGGGGGCGGGTGGGGGAGGAACTCAGAGTGGGGCACACAGCGACTTCTCGCCGGCCTACACCCCCCACCCCCCTTCTGCAGGTCACAAACTCTAGAGGGTCCACCCACAAAATAAAGATCATTTTTCACCCAACATCACCTTTAGACTTGGGTCCTTATTTGTGGATATATATGTTCGGTTTGGTCGGAGGTTTGAGGATTTACCACGTAAGTGCCGGTACGTTGGTTTGGGTCCAGATTTCGCAACATTAGGAGATACGTATGCATCACTGTGGCGGGGGGTCGTGGCTTGTCCAATCTTTTCACTGAGGTTAGTTTTTTCTTTTCCTATTTTTTTTTTTTTTGGTTTGGAAGAAAGGGAATGAAGTAAACACAAAAATTAAAACAAACAGAAATGTTTGTACTTCCATTTTTTTAGACACTCCGTGTCTTCTTTGACATTATTGTCACAGGTGGGCACAGGTGACCAGGTTCTTGGTGATCGGGACAAAGAATTGAACCGAATACCCAGAGTCTATAGCAGGGAACATGGGAGCAGGCCAACTCCAGGCAGAGACTGACCTCACGGGCTGGAGGGACTCTCTTCTTATAGGGCGGATCCTTCCTGGCTAGTTTGGGTGGGCTTTACTGCGCATGTACGAGCAGTTGTGTTACTTTAAAGCTACTGCACCTGTGGTCTCCCATGATTTTCCCTGATTGGCCACCAGGGAAGAGGGTCCCACAATGTTACTGAATGGACCCCCCTTCTTCTGGGGTCCCCCTGTACTAGGTTCACCTTTCCCTTCGCCAGAGAATTATAGCTCTCCATGTTAGAGTGTGGTGAAAAGGGAAGGAATTATTTATTCAAGTTATACAGACTTACAAGTAATGACTTAATGTCTTCATCAAAATCCCAAAGTCCCTTAAATCACCCACAAACACACACAGTCCTTCCTTCCCCCCTTTGCCCGGTCTGAGGTACCGTATCTCAGGAAAAGAAACAGAAGTCCGTGGCTCAGGCAGCCCCCAGTTCTTCCCAGTGATCTGTCTCAGCTGGTAGGCCTCCCTCAGTTCCCGGGTTCTCTCTCACCAAGGCTGCAGGGTACGCAGCTCTCCTTCGTATGGCTGCCGTGTCTGGGTTTAAATCCCTGTGCCAGTCTTCCTCTGCAGCCCCATTTCCGAGTCCTCCCACAATCAGCTACACCTGCCAGCACTCCCCATGTCCTTCCAGCTTTCCTGGGCTGCCGTGGTGAGTCTGGGCAGCTGTGGCCCCATGGCGTGGAGCCAATCAGCTCCAAGCTCTCACACAGGTGCTGTAACCAGGGGGAATTGCCTCCCAGTTACATCCTGGGTGGAAGTCACTCCCTTCTTCCCAGCTCAGAGCATGGCCACAGCTGTTTAGCACATCCGTGCAACCAGTTAAAGGTTACAGACATGTTAAACGACCACGCCAGAGGGTAGCTGCACAGCTGTCTGTTGCTGCACAAAACAGCTCAGCATGTTCCTGCCCCATGTGTCCCTTCCCCCAACTCACACCTGTTGGGGGCTGAGGACACCCTATATATCTTTCTCATATTTCCTGGACACCTTGAGTTCTGGACCTCATTCCAAACCCTTCTTTTGGGGGCCCCCTGGCTGCACCCTCCTACGTTACCACCGTAGCTTTGGCTGACCAGTCCTGATGGTGAGTCTCAGCACCAGTTCTAACAGGGGTCCTGCTCCCCTGTGGGTCCCTGCTCCCCTGCGGCCTGTGCACCGCGGCTGACTGCTCGTGAGGACAGGAGAGTGTAAAGGTCAGCAGGGGCCTTAATATTATTCATCCATTCAACAAATATTTATTGAGAAGTTTCTGAAATTACTTTAGGAAATGGCTGAGAATAAAAATAAAAACTGTGTTTATGGAATGATATAAAAAGACAAACAGTAAAATGTAAATAAATGCACACGTAAGTTATGGTAGCCATACATGCTATGAATAAGTATATGTTTAAAGAAACACAGGGCTGCTTTCTGAGCTAGGGCTCCCAAGGGTCCCGCTAGGAGGAGGGCACTTGAGCGGGAGCAGCAGTGGGTTGAGGGGAAGGAGCACTGAGAGCGTGGGGAGCGCGTTGGGGGTGGGGGCAGAGGGCACTCGAGAGGCCCCGAGGTGCTGCCTTGGAAACCTTGAGACGAGGGAGGGGCCACAAGGAGGAAGCTGCGTGGCCGGGATGGAGGGGCGGGACAGGAGCACTAGGAGGCGAGGTCGGAAGCGGTCAGGGCGGACTGCCGGGCCTGCCGGGACTTGGGAAGGACAGAGAGTACCTGTGGCCATCAGCCACGAGGGGCCAGAAGCACCCCCAGGCCGAGAGCTTAGCGACGGGGCCTGGAGGTGCAGACTGCCCGAGGCACCCACCCACCCACCAGTCCTAGAAAGATAATCGAGGCTGAGGGATGCATCCCGGGGACCTCCCGTTGGCAGCTGGCGGGGAGCCCAGGTGGCAGCATGGACTTGTGACTGGCACCTGCAGGAGGGGGTGGGGCCGAGCCCTCCTTCCCTGCGGGATGTGATGTTCTCTCTGGGTGAACAGGGCCACCGAGGAGCGGCACTGTAAGCCATCCCGCTGGCGTCCTGGGGATGGCTCTTGGGTGTGAGGAGACTCCCCTCCCCCCGCAAACCCCCTGCAGGTGGGCCTGGAATTATTTAGGTTCAGGCGCATGCACAACGGGATGGCTACTGCGAGGAGAGGGAGGGCGAGAAGTCTGAAGGAAACGAGTGACGGGAACTCTTACGTTTCCCTCTTCTCTCAGCTGGATGGGAAGAGGGCCCCCCCCCCCGGGTGGGAGAGCGGAGAGAGGCAGCCCGCGGAACCACCCACGTGTCGGAGAGAAGGGGGCCGGGGACACTCGGCGGGCCCACGGAGAGGGTCCGCCTGCTCCTCGTTGTCATGGTGACTGTGAGGGCACTCGGCACAGGTGCAAGTTTCCCCGGCAGTTTCCAGGCATCGGTATGCAGCCAGAACTGGCAAGGGCAGGTTTAATTTGGGGACCACGGGACGAGAGGGCCGTGCAAGCTCCAGAGCTCGGGGTCCGGGGGGCGGGTGCTGAGTGGGTGCCCAGAGGAGAGAGTCGGAGGGGTTGCTCATTGCTCAGCGGATGGGACAGCCTCGTGGTGGGAGATGCTGGTTCAGGTCGGGGCGTTTGCAGGTAGGGGTGAGAGGCGGCGGGCCGAGGCCAGAGGGGGCTGCGGGGCGGTGGTGCAGTCCCCCGGGTGCGCCCAGGAGAGGGCTGCAGAGACAAAACCAACAGGGCGAGCAGGCGGGGAACTGAGGAGGCTGGGGTGAGGCAGCGTGCCTGCCTGGCAGCGGCCCTCGCCCACCGGGGCGACAGCGTGGGTGTCTGGTGCGGCCTTCCTGTCCGAGATGCAAGGGAAGCAGCAGCGTGGCCAGGCAGGGGCGGGGACCGCGGGCTGGAGGTGGGGGTGAGGGGCAGGGAGGAGACTGTCCCACGCCCGAGACCAGACATGTGCGTGGTGGGGACAGGAAAATGATGGACACCACGTGGGAGGGCACAGGGGGAGCTGTCCCCTCACAGGATCAGGGTCCAGAGGAGCATGCGTGTGGGGCACAGAGGCCGGACTGGCCCCCACCGTCCGAGCGGGGGGGGGGGGCATGGCCATCACAGCACAGTGGCCATCACTGAAGCTGGTGACTCCTGGGAGGGGGGCGGGTGGGCGGGCGGAGCTGGTGGCAGGCTCTGCCCTGAGTGTCCGGGAGTGTGCAGGGAGTGGGTCCCCCGGGGACCATGGGGGGGGGGCTGGGCGAGAGCGGACACGGCAGGGCAGTCACAGGTCTGCCGTCGGGGAGGCGCTGCGGCCGGGGGCCAGGGCAGGGTGGCAGAGAGAGGGGGGCGCACAGGCTGACCCTGAGAGCTGCCCAGTGCAGGAGAGGAGGGGAGGGGAAGGGGCGGGGCTCGCCTTGGGGACTGAGCAGAGGGAGAACTCGGGAAACGGTGAGGACTCAGGTTTGCAGCTCAGAGCTGGAGAGGGGGAGGCCAGACGCGTTTATCATGTGTAACCTGCACCTACGCCTCGACGAGCCGCACTGACCGGGTGGACGCACTGACTGGGTGGACACACTGGCCGGGTGGACAGGAGTCCCTCGGGCGGGATCTCCCGCTGCTGCTGACGGACTGCTCTGTATTCTTTTCCTCCCGCTTTTAAGAATAGCAACTTTCTTACATACAAAATTATGCGGGGCCCTAAAACATGCCCAAGAATGTCCGGGTCCAGGTGACAACCTCTTCCGAGAGCTGGGGAGTGGAAGGAGTGTGGGCTCCAGGCTCAGGAACTCAGGAGGATGTTTTCGTCTCGCTGGGTCCCCGCCCCCCCCCACAATGAGGGCTCCCTCGCACACCCCATTGGCTGGCCCCGGCTTCGCTGCCCACTGACGTGGCTCCAAATTCCTTCCACAGGGTCCTGTCCCAGTGCTGCTAAAGTCCGCAGGACACTGCCTGTGATGGTGTCTCGGGGAAACCCAGTTCTTCAACCCAGGTGTCGATGCTTGACCGGCGTCTGCTCGGCCCCGACCCCCGCTGACTGGCGGGACCCGCGGCTTTTTAAAGCGAGCCCACAGTGGAGATCCCCGACCCTGGGATCGCTCATCCGAGCTTCATGTGCCTTTCGGTGCAGATGCCTCCTGGCCACCGTCCTCCCCCCACGGAGATTCTGCAGGTTCCCCGTCCTGCCTGAAGCGATTGGGGGGCGAGGGGGGGCTGCCTTCCCACCATCCCCCCCCCCGGAATGCCCATCTGTCGAGGGGTGAGAGGCGGACTCAGGGTCCGGAGACGCCCAGCCCGCCCGGCCCGCCCAAGGTTGGCGCCTCCCCGTGTGTTCGCCGGGCACTCGGCCGCCTTCCCCGCGAGCCCTCGGTCCCCGTAAATGGCGCGCTTTCCCGTCTGGGCGGGTCTTTTAATCACAGGGTTGCCCTTATTTGTTGTCATTAAAGGGAATTAACTGTCAGGCCTATCACACAGTTCATATCATTTATGAATTTTCCCTCCAGTAACTGCTTTAGCAGCATTATCAGTCTGGAAAATACTGAGTATTGTTAAAGTTCAAGTCCTTAGAACAATTCATGGTTCCAAGTAGGTACTTTAGATTTTATTACTCGTAATGGAACCTCCATCCAAAGAATATGTACGTGTCATTTCTGTGTTCTTTGACGTCGTGTATGTTTTCATGGTGACACTGACTGTGACGCACTTGAGTGAGTGTGTCGGGATTGTCACCGTGAGCAAACCCTCACCACTTTGGGGCGGATACTCTCGCCTGAGTAGACCCAGATCTCCGGGGCAGCTCCAGCCCCGTCTGTGTGCAGAACTCTCTCTGACGAGGCCCCGGTGCTGTGCGTGGCGGGAACGGCGCTCAGAGGCCCGAAGAAGCTCCCAGCTCAGCCCGGGAACCCGTCTGCCCCCCATCTGCCAAAGACACTTTCAGCCGGCGTTCAATTTTGTCAGAGACGTTCCTTTGCATCTGTTCAAGTAATCATATGGCGGCACCTCTGTGTAATTAATATAGTACAATGCAATTATCTTCGCACATTGGGCAAAAGTATTAGTTGCTCTGACACTAGATTTAATTTCTGTGAGTATGTAATTGCGTCCGGCTATCCACATCCCAAGTCACCCCTGTGTTCTCTCTTCTTTTTCACATAACGATGTGACGGGTGTGTGCATCGCGAGATGATCGCCCCGGCAAGTCTAGTTGGCATCCGTCTCTACGCCCGGCTACGCTTCTTTTTCTCCATGTTCTAACTTTCCCAGCGAGCCCTAGGCTGGAAGGAGAGAGCAGCCTCTCCCTGAAGGGGTGGTGAGGGCAGACGGCAACTGGAGGCTTGTATTCGGGACAGACAAGAGCCAACTTCTCACGATGCATCACTCCGCATCGGACGCCTTAGTTCTGGCCTCCGGGGATGCATCGGGAACACGCAGCCATTAGAACGTGGGGTTTACAGCTTTGGATGTTTACTGTGGGTCAGAGCCTACTACCCTCTGCTAAGCATTTTACATGAATTCATCCAATCACGCACATACCCCGGGCCCTGGGCAGGACAGTGGGGGGGCCCTGGGCAGGACGGCGGTGGGGGGGGGGGGGGCCCTGCAACGGGACACGGGAAGGGCCGGCCCAAGCCCAACAGCTGTGCGGGCGCAGGGATCAGAGGTGACCCGGAAACCTGCTCCGGAGGCCAGAGCTGCGACCGCCGCCCCCTCTCGGCCGGTGACTGTGCTGCCGCTGCCTTGCTCCCGAAAAGCCGCTTCCCTCTGTCCCTCCGCCAACGAAAGGAGACCCCGAGGCAGCGCATCAGCTACTCCTTGGGTGTGCAACTACTCCAACTAGCTGCCTGTGAGACACCTCCGCCCTCAGAGGACCGAGATGCGGCAACCCCATGCGACAAGCTTCCCTGTCCTCCGAGTCGTCTTCCCGGTGCATCGGACGGATCCCCACCCTCCCGACAGCTGGGGTTGAGCCGGTGTAAGCGTTTAATTGGGGAACATCAAAGGGAAAGTTTCTGAAGACTTTATCTTCCTTTGAACACCCGACTGACTGCAGTTCGCAAGGCTGTTTGACTTTTTTTTTAAGGAAAAAAAAAAACCTCTTAGAATAAACAAAGTGTTTTCTCTTTGACTTTCTGGTTAGTTTTTTGAAATGTTTTAACGACAGAGAATAGGTAAGAGTAAGCTTGTCTGTGCCTAAAAAAAAGAGAGAGAAAACGTTCCCATCGCTGGGGAGCCCGGTTTTTCTCTCTTTCCTGGGGGAACCGCTTCACGTTCAAAAGCTTTTCTTTGACGCTTTGGTTACTTCTCCGGCCCAAACCCAACCCACCCCCTGCCCCCACCCCAGGCACCACACCTGGGTGAAAACTGCCATGTCCACGGCCTGGAGGTCACAGCTGCCACTTTCATGAGGGGAGACTTACTGGTTTTACGTAAAAATAATTCTGCACACAGTTTTCCTGAGTGTGTGCCTCTGCCGAGACCCTCCTACTGGACGTTTCTTTTCTTCACTAGAAACACACAATGCTGACATCCGACAGGCCTAGTTAAGGACGCCACTTTCCTTTTTCAGTTCTGTGGAATTGAAACAGTGTCTCAGTTTTCCTGACAGGATTCCCCTTACCTCTCACGTAGGGTTCCTTTTTAAAAGGCAGAGTGGAACACTTCATGCCACGCTGGGACAACCACAGGCTCGTGGGAAGGGGCGGAAGGAGCGGGTGCGGCTCGCTCAGTGGCTGCTGGCGGCCTCGAGGAAGCGGAGCCCGGCGTCACATGTCACCTCCTTCCTGCCCCGGCCACACGCCCCCCCCCCACCGTTCCCCGACTCCCACGCAGGTTATAAATACCGCGCCCAGGACGGACGGGTGTGAACGCAGCTCCCCGAAAAGACGTGTTCCCGAAGCCGCCTCGTTAAAACACGTCCTCTGGTTCTTCCCGATATAACCCTAATTAAGCTGCGCGATTTATAGACACCGTGGCTCTTAGGCCCACGGGGCACTGGAAGGAGTGCAGCTATTTCATTCTGCAAATTATTTTTATTCTTTATTATTTTATTCTTTTATCCTGCTTTGCAGGACTCGCCGCTGAGGACGGGCTGTTTCCCCCTGGCTCCGCCGAGCACCTGGAGCCTGGGGGCGCGGTGCGGCTGGGTCCCCGAGGGGCTGGGGCCGTCCGGGACTGACGGAGGGGGCGCGGGTGGAGCCCAGGAGGGGAGACCACGCAGGCAGAAGTGGGACGGGGACAGTCGTGCACAGGCGCGAGCAAAGCGCGGCCCGCGGTGGCCGTGGAAGACGTGACCTCGCGATGCGGTTGACTCAGAGGCTGACTGACAACAACCGCCACCACGACAACAAGACGCGGGAAACAGGAACGGGTGGGACTGGCCGGGCGAGTCTCCCTGGGGCTCCAGCTTTTCGTTTCTCTACATTCTTCTTGGTCCAAAAGAGCGGCTACGTCAGGGTTTGCTGGACCCGGCTCGGGCCCCGCCGTGGGCAGGCCTGGTGGGCGGCGGGACCTCACCGTCCCGGCCTGTCAGCCGTGAGACTTGGGAAGGTCATTCTGCCTCTGCCCGTCCCTGTTTCCGTCCCCACCAGGGTTCCACGGGCGTGCGTGTCTCTGTGCACCCACGAGTGGTGCGGAGTGAACGTGTCCGCCTGCTGTCGGTCTCACCTCGTCACGGCGCCCCCTCCCTCCCCAAGGCCACCATGCATTCGCGTGCTGTGAGTGTGCAGCGGCGCAGGGACAGGCGGCCAAGTGTCACTGCTGACCTGTCCTCGGCCCCCACAGCTGCCCCTGTCGCTGCCATGGGCCTCATGCCCCCTGATTCAATGCTCCTTTCACTCTGGGTTTTGTCCTGGGCCTTTGAAAGTGACTCTAAGAGGAATTAGTTCAGGGACTGTCGTCCGACAGGCGTGTTTAGGTTCTGTGATTACGGTTCCCACCGGAGCGGGACGGACGGACGGGACGCAGCCCTCGCGGGAGGCCCCGGTAAAGGGCAGTGGCTCCACCGGACTCACTGTGCCCCTCGGTCTGTCTCCCATGTCCCTCTTTGTGCTCCCAAGAGAAGTCCCTTGGACTCCCACGGGGTGTCACAGTGCAGCCGAGACTGATTGGAGGTGCCGGGGCATGCTGCGGTGTGTCACATCTCCCGACCACCCAAACCCCCCCAAACCCCGGTACCTGTTGTGGGAGTTCCCTGCGTCCCCACCTCTCGTGCCAGTTACATCACTTGCTCAGGTCCCAGATGCCCGTGAACGTCGCGTGTCCTTGGGAACGGGGGTGGAAGTGGCCTGCCGACCCCAGCGCAACACAAGGGCGAACCTTACTCTATAAAATCAGATCAGAGAGGCAGAGACTCGGACTGAGCGTCGCAGTAAATCTCAGGCGCCTGTGACCCTCCAGCATTTCTTTTCTCAATGTGGTTACATTTGCCTCATGCATCCGACTTTTCAACATTTAATTGTCGACCGTGTGTTTGAGAGGGGAGGCCAGATGTCACGCCCCCCTCCCCCCCACACAGGTCAGCTCGCACCTCTGAAAACCGGGCCTTGTCTTCCAGGACCAGCAGGTCGTTGTTAAGTTAACCGGGTTAGCAGCAGCAATTCCTCGTGGCTCTAATACGCTGCTTTCACACGGGTTCGTTTGAGGCAGACGCAGACCCGTCTGCCACAACACTCAGTCGTGTTTCCACGGAAGAAGGACTTGGGCGTAAACAAAATATAACAGGCAACTGGGGGCACCCCGGCGGGCCTTGTAGAAGCTTTCCGTGAGTCCGGGGTCACAGGAGAGGCCCCAGCTGCCATGCAGCGCTCCGCCAGGAGGGGGAGTGAGCGCCCAGGGCTTCCCACCCCCTTTTCCACCAGGGCGGCGGGCCCCACACCCGGGAGGGAGGGGAGGGAGGACAGCTGTTGGAGATAAGGCTCTGGAGAACTTCGCACTGTGACTCCCGTGGTTAACGTTAAAAAGCAAAAAAGAAGAAACACACGGGAAATAAGCGCGAACGAATTGTTCCTGTTTGGACCCGCTGGAGGTTGCTGGGGGTTCTGCAGGGACCGGAGAAACAAAACTAAGTAAAACAAAGTGGAAAACCTAACATCCCCTCGAGTGAGGTGTGGTGGACAAGGCCGTGCTTGAGTTCGTGTGTGTAAATGTCACACAGTGGTGTGCACTTCCTTCTCACCCTGCTCGTCGCTCACGTGTGTGTCCAGTGTGGTTAGCAAAGGAAGACAGGGTCACTCGGGCGTGTGAGCCATGGACAACATTTACCGCTTCGTGGCCCGTCGCTCAGCACATCACTGTGAGGAGCCGAGCGCCCGCCCGGTGCCGGGAGAGGCGGGCTCACCAAACCAAACGCTACTTTTCCCAGGGAGTTGTATGTGCAGGCATGAGGTGGCCAGCGTTCTGTTTTACTTTTTGCTATCTATGTGCCGGGCTGGCGAATGCTCAATCTCTGCCACAGTGTTCTCCCTCACGGAACTGAGAAATAGATACATGCGACTACAATGTGTCTACTTTGTCAATAGCTGTGACTACAATGTATCTATTTCTTGTGAAAATAGCAGCCCTCCCTGAAGAGATGCCTTACAAAGCCTCAGCAGCTAGTCAGTGCAAGTATGAACATGAAGAAATTATTAAAATAAGTACCCAAATAAAAATGTTTATTACACACAGAATTGCCAGTGAGCGTACACACGTCACTGCCTTGTACATTTTGGAAAATACAATCTTTTGAGGACCCTACAAACGTCATGCTGTTAAGTAAAATTATGCCTCAGGTAGTGACATCTGGATAAAAATTAAATATCTGATATTTTCATCAGGTCAAAAATATCAGTATCTTAAGGTTGTGAGCCCATTCTCTCTATGTATTAATATTAATTTATTGTTTGCTCCCTCACTTCATCATTTCCAAAACTAATCAAAATCTTCACAATGCTAGTAGGAAAAAAATAGACAATACAGTTTTAAAGGAGTTTACCAACTTCCCAGCTTCTGTAACTCATGCTCATCAAAACCCTAATTGTTGTTAAATTACATAGTTGCCAGAACAGAAAAGAAACAATTACGTGAAGACAGCTATAGAAGTTTCAAAGGTCAGTGTAACCTTTTTTGTTGCTCTTCCATCTCACAGCGGAACATGGACTATTTTCTAGGTGGGTTGGCACTGTAAACCCTAAAAGCTTTCTGTTAACACCACATTTTGAGAGCAGGCAACAATACAAGTTGCTCTGGAACAATCACGTTGTAACCGACAGAGCAGGAGCAGGACACCAAGACAGTCACCACAGATGACGCATAATCAGGGGACCCGGGTGAAGCAAGCACTGGTGCTACCCAGGCCCAGGTCCAGGGCTCCTTACACAAGAGTGTGAGCACCGTGAATGTCTGTCTCCTCAATCACGTTCTGTTGCTAATGATTCGTTACAACCCGTCTAAAACCTCGTCGGTTAGACGGCCACGGGGGCTTTGGTCCTGCTTTGTGGTCAGAGACGTGAGGACAGTTAGCAGAAGAACCTTAGACACACAGCCAGGCACCCCTGGAACACCCTCCAACAGCCCACACATCCCACAAAAGGAGGCGATGGACGCATGGATGCTCATCGGAGGCTCCAGGAAAACCAGCGTTCACTTTGGTTCAGTTTTGTTGAACCCCTGCAGCCAGAGCTGTGTTCGGTGTCTGTGGAGCAGAAGGTGCAGAAACATCTCTTGAAATGCATGCACCTGGGGCCCAGTGAGCAAGCTGCTAGCCAGTGGTTGCGACGGAGAGAACCCAAGCATGTTCAGATACCCGTCGGTGTCGGGACTGCCGGGTCGTTGGTGAGTCTTCAGAGGAGAAAGACAAATACGAAAGAACGGAAGGAGAGTCCCAGCACGTGTTTTCATGACCCGGTTCATAAGCTCAGTTCCTGACAGGGAGAAGCGTTTGGGGCAGAAGTTAGCGTGTTTGGTTAAAAAAGAAGGTCATCCCATAACAAAAGATAATTATGAAGTAACGCAGGCCGATTTGGGGGCCAGTGGCAAGGTTTTACGTGCAAACAGTGTGAACTTGAGAGCTTCGGTGCCTGCAAACAGGATGCCTGTCTAAAAGGACGTGCGGACCCTCCCGACGGCGGGGGCGAGTGAAAAGAGGAGGGGAGAGCTCCCCACACCGAGAGCTGGGGTGCAGCGGATTTTATGTCGGATTTTCAGTGGCATGGGGCATTGGGGCTCTCCATTTGATATTGACCTTCCAAGCATGAAGATGAAACGTGAATGACATTAGTCAGACGCCCCAGTCCGAGCATCGGACAGCTCCCGGAGACTGAATCCAGACCACGGAAGACCTCTGGGTAAAGGAAGCAAAGAGCATCATCGAATTTTCTCTGAGAGGGTGACTTCACTGAAGTCGTCTGTGGGTGGAACCCACGAGGCCCCCGAACTGAAGGGGAAATAACCACAGATTTATTCCCACTGACCTCGAACTACAACGTGGCACCCCTCCCAGTGACTCAGGCAGCAAGCCACGGAAGGGTTAGCGACCTCGTGAATCACTCATACACATCATAGATGTTTTTGTATTATTCTGTAGATTATTTTCAAACATTTATACTCCTCGCTGCTCTGAAATGAAGGTGTTATTTCCAGGCTATTTAATATTGAAGTAGTAACTTCGTAACCTAAGTGTTTACAAGAAAGTTGACAATTTCTGCCTTGTAAACTAGAGAGCAAAAACGTATTCTTTGGCCACACAGCCTATTGACAGAAAAGTTTTGGTGCTGAGAGGCTTAATCACACCCGCCCTCAGACCCAATGTCACGAACGCAGGACAGACTTCTCGGCAGGCTGCCCCAGCCGGGGCCCCAGCACCAAACGCACGAGCACTGGCAGTCGAGTGCGGGGTCCTGTTTGTCCTAGGCTCCCAGAGAATCGAAACTACCCCCCTCAGGGCCCTCGTCTCAGCTGGAAGTGACACGTCCCTTACCACGACCCCCTGTCTGTCCATCTTACTGGGTCACCGAAGTCCCACAGGGCAGAACCCATCCAGTTGTGCCCACAATGCAGCACAGCCCAGGATAAAACAGATACATGGAGCCCACAATGCAGCACAGCCCGGGATAAAACAGATACATGGAGCCCACAATGCAGCACAGCCCGGGATAAAACAGATACATGGAGCCCACAATGCAGCACAGCCCGGGATAAAACAGATACATGGAGCCCACAATGCAGCACAGCCCGGGATAAAACAGATACATGGAGCCCACAATGCAGCACAGCCCGGGATAAAACAGATACATGTATGCGATTTGCAAGCCATGTTTTTGACTTCCTTTTTTTTAATTTTATTCAATGTGTTTGGGTTACACTGGTTCATAAACTTGCACAGGTTTCAGGCGTACAACCCTGTGATACATCGCTGTATCGACATGTTGCATCGTGTGTTCACGGCCCAAGGCCAAGTCCCCTCCTGCCACCCAGAGAAGAATTAGCGGCGTTGCCCCTGCGAAAGAACAGAAGGGCCGACGAAAGGGCAGTACTTCGGTGCTCGCATCTTCGAAATGGGCACAAACGTAGTTCTGTCTGGAAAAGGCCCAGACGTCGTTAATATTACGAGAACAGAGTGCACGACAGAGATGTGACCTGGCGGCCGAGGAGAGTGGACTGGAGTGCACAAGTGTGAACAGTGACCACTTCACCGCACTAGTCGGTGGGGGCGGTAGATGCTGTTCCGTGAGTGAGTGTGTGCGCTGTGGGGCTGCCACGTTCAAAAGGACTGAGTACAGCAGCAAATCTGCATCTGATTTTTCACTACACTTGAACATTCTTCCACGGAAACTATTCAAGTGACTCAGAAGGCAGAAACTATGGGCAACTGGTGATTGACAGCTTCGTCATGACAACGTGCCTGCTCATGCATCACATCTTGTGCAGAGTTTTTTGGCGAAACATCACATCACCCAGGTGACTCAGCCCCGCTCCAGACCAAATTTGGTGCCCTGTGACTTTGGGCTTTTCCCAAAACTAAAATCCCCTTTGAAAGGGAAGAGGTTTCAGACCATTGATGAGATTCAGAAGAATACCACAGGGCAGCTGGTGGAGACCGGGGGACTGCGTGGGGTCCCAAGGCGCCCACTTTGGAGGGGACTGAGGCTACTCCTGGTGTGTTCAGACGAAGAGGAGAGAAGACGGACTGTCAGTTTCACAGGGGCTGGGGAGGCACTGTCCTTCTCCAAAACAGAGTTATTTACATGTACACATGTGTGTGTCTGCATGTAAAACACACACACACATCTGTGTGTATGCATGTTATATGTATATATAATCAGTTGAAAGATGATTGAAATTATATATGATGGACATTTCACAATACATGGCCTTTTAAAATGCTGACAAGGATCACCAGCGCACAGTATTTAGATCTCCCGTTGGGCACCCTGAAGAAGAAAGACAGCTATTTCTGGCTGAGATCCGAAAACTGAGCTGTGCTGTCTCAGAACCTATCACGTGTAATTTAAGAAGGATAGAACTTCATATCCAACTCCTCTGGCTTGCTACAGAAGTTGAAAATAATAAGCCAAGAAAATGAAATTTATATTTCCTTTTACCAACACATGTTCACGTTAAGCTAAAGAGTTCCAGGCTGGAAGGGAAATGGTCCTCGATTTTTCAACCCATGCGCTTGGGTCTCAAACCTTTGTAACCCCACCGGGGCTAGAAGTCCAGGAGAAGTCAGCCTTACATAGCGACCCTGCGTGACCTCTCTGCCTTGAGTGGAGCCTCCGTTTTCTCCTGGGGTCTAAGAAAAATGCAACGCACCCTTGTCTTTCGTTTCCTTACGGATTTACCCTCTGATACAAACACTCCACCCCGGTGTTCCTCACCGTGGTCTTCCTCTTCCGTCAGGTCCCCTCATCGCCGTCAGGGCGCACGCTGCCGCCTGCAGCAGGTTAACCGGTTGGCCCGGCCCAGGCGGTCCCAGCGCCTCTGCTATTTACAGCGGCATTAATTGGGCTAGCGCCGCTGTAGGGCGCACTTTAGGACTTAGGCCGAGAACGACAGGAAAGAGGAGATATATATAAATGTACATATATGTCTATCTTACTACCCTCTTAAGGAAACAGGCATTTTTTTTACTATCTTAAGGACACATTCCCTGTCACATCATGGAAGTCACCGAACATGACATGCCCTTCAGTTCTTCACCACCTGACCCAAGTACAAATGACCCACACGAAGGTTAAGAGAACGTACCGTATCCAGAGAGTCGTGAGGACAAACACCTTGATGTGTTACCTTTCCTGGGGAGAGAAAGGCTCTGGAAAACATGGTTGACATTACCTAACATGTATAAAATGGGAATTAAACAGATTTCTTCAAAATTATCTTAGCCTTTGGCTTAAAGCTTTAAATAGTGTCGCCTCATAGTTTCCAGATTCCTTGGGGCTGTGTAAGGATGTCCGAGGTCTCTTTTCCATGCCAGGACAGTCCCCCGGGCAGGACCCCCTGGAACTCTTGCCCGGTTCCAGTTCCGCCGGCCGGGGCTCTGCCGCCAGCGGCTCTGGTTGCCAGCGGCCGCTGCTCTCCTGACGAAACAGCCAAGACAGCAAGGTGGGGGTGGGGGGAGGGGAGTATCCCACTGTGAACCGGCCACCGGTCCGCAGACTCTCCAGCACTTAATGCTTAGCAGCGTTTTCACCGAGCTCTTACCAAGCCCTCCCCTCACGCCAGGGCTTATCTACATGTTTGAAGCACACCTGTTTGAATGCACATTTGAGATACATGTATTTGGAAGGGACGTGGCTGCCGCCCATGACGCTGCTGTCATGTGTCTAGCACAGGACCCGACGCGTGTTGCAGGTCTTGTAGAGCTGTGCTTGTTTAAAGGGACCGAGTTGTGTGTAGTGGGATGGTGATGATCATCTCCTGACACCCGTTTGCTTCATTGTCTCCCAAAGCCAACGAGTCCCGGCGCAGCTCCCCGCACGGGAGCGCTGAGTGTGTGCGGGGAGTGGGGTTAGAAAGAAGGACGTGATCAGGAGCCGTGATCGTGGGACCCGTCACTGGCCTTACTGACGTGGACGTTTTCCAAGAGGAGACACGACAGAGGACTCACACAGGATGGGAGTCTCGACAGGACACGATGGCCTGGCCGGCCCCCAGGCTGGAGCCACAGGGAGGAGCGGCAAAACACCATTGAGCTGCGGGCCCCGGGCTGCGGGGAGAGATCACCACACCCGGTCCCGGGCACCGGGCCCAGCCCGCCGCCTTCGGGCGTCCCCTGTGACTCTGCTCACTGGCTGAGAGTCACCGTCCCCACGCTTCGGAAGGCTGTCCTCCAAAGTCACACACATTATCAAAATAGTAGGGAATAAACACAACTCACTTCAGGGAAGGATGTTGAAAAGGCCCTTTGACGCCAGCCCAGCACATGGAAACAGTTCAGTGTCCAGTGTTAGAATCACACGTCTGATCCGCGGACTAGGCAGCACCAGGCTGCGCTGCTCGACTCGCACTCGGTAGGCAGGTCTGCAGAGCTGCGTCATCTGTGACACGTGACTCCAAGTTTCCATCAGAAAAGGAGCAAGTAAAGCCCGTTGTCACCCTTGGACTCCGGAAGGGGGCTAGACCCGCCCTCCTCGCGTCAAGAACCTAAACAACAAGAGCGGAGGACAGCGGCCGCCCCTGGGCCTTCGGCGGGACGGGGTCCGGGCGGACCCACCGCAGACTAGGACACCGTCGGGGGAAAGGCCCCACACACCCGCCCCCACCCCCCACTGAACAGCAGAGCCCTGGAGTGGGCTCGCACACTCACATCGGCCCACAGCGGCAGGGCCACTCACTAGTTTGTAACCACGGTTGCCGTCGTGCACGATTCCTTGAGGAGGGCACCCACAAGGTGCTGATGCTCCCTCCCCTCCCGCACCCTGGAGAACAGGGCCGGCCCCCAGGTGCGCTGCCCATCTGGGGGCCGAGGCCCGGCCTCTGCCCAGCGACACAAGACACCCCGGCCTGGGGGACCTTCGAACTTCAGAGTTTGGGAGCACGCTGCCCTCCCCCTGCCGTAGAGCAGAAACCGTGAGCCAAACCCTCCCAGTGGGGACCATCTGCGCTTGGGGGTTCAGCTGGGGCGGGGCGGGCAAGGAGCAGGGAGGCCGGGAGCAACCTCGGGCCTTTGGTTCTGAGCCAAGCGAAGGATGGAGTTGCGGTGAACTGCTGTTGGAAAGGCCAGGGGAGGAAGGGGCTGGGGGGGGACAGGGGGATGGGGGCGGCGCACTGGGAGCATGCTCGGTTTGCACTCAGGGGGCCAGGCAGGAGCGTCAGGTTGGCGGGTGGGATTGCTGGTCCTGGGGCCCATCACGGCTGGGTGGGCTGGAGGAGCGGACTCAGGAGCCACTCAGAGCCAAGAAGGCAGCCTGGACCGGCAGGAGGCAATGGTGAACATTTAAAAAGTGGTACGGATGGACGGAGTGCCGGCCCCACGGAGGGAGACTGGGTGTGCTCACCTGCGGGAGGGGAACAAGGAGAACCTCCGGCGTGAGAAGGACAAAGACCCACAAGGAGAACCTTGGACACGAAGGCCTGTCGGTGGGAACAGCCGAGTCAAAGGGACGGTGTGAGCCCCTCCTACCGAGCCCGCTGTCTGATCACTCCATTACTGTCCTCAATTCAGGGATGCTCTCGCTCATCCGCTTGCTCTTTCCCATCTCTCTTCCGATCTCTTCTCGTTCTCGGAAACCCCCACCCATCCCTGTGGACGCCCTTCGGCCAGGAGGCTGCGTCTTTGCTCCGGCTCACTGTGGGCACCTGCTCCGTTCCCTGGGGACACTGGGTCCACTCTGATTGACCGTGTAAAGGACGTACACACACCTACACTCCTGAGACTTTGAGAAGCCTACCTATAGATCATATAAGCATTCCCTGGCAAGGCTTTGCACTTCAATAATTTGCCGTGCAAATTAATTAGATATGACAAATAACCCAGCATTAGAATCTTCTTCAAACATTGCACGTCTCTTTACAAAACTTGGAATGTTGACCCATTGCTCACAGACCTTTGGATTGGTGTTGGTATTTATTACTTCATTCGAACCTACCACAATGACACAAAATATTAGCGGGAAATAAATATGTCACGGGCTGTTCCCACACAAGCCTTCAACACAAATAAATTACATTGCATCATGAAAAACTTACAATAAACCTCGAAACCTCAGGGATCACGTCACACACAAGACATGCAGACAATGTCTAGACCAGTGCGTCTAACACTGGGGGTTACACGGAGGGAAACTTCCTATTCATACTTGTGTCCCCTGCTCTGATGGAAATACGACTCACAGTAATTTCTACTCGTGTTATTGCTCTATGAGTTTTCACATAAAACAAGCGTGTTTCTGCTTGTGTGATAGACACGTGTGTGTGGATATACACATGTCTTACATATATTAGTCGTATCTGCATTTTCAGTTTTGTATGATGGGCACCTAAATGACCACCAAAAGGATAAAATAAGAGTTTATCTTTTCCCTACTTAGAAACCGAGGAAGAAGACATAGTGTAGCAATAAAATTGCCTCCTAATTTCCACTGGAACCGTAAGATGATAAATCCCCATGTGCAGAAATACAATCATCTGTGGTTTTCTCACTGGGGATCGGTTTATATGACCAATAAACCCATATGGACTGTTGCACTTTTATTTAAGGCCGACACACAAAAAGCCAATTCATAAATTCAACGAACAGTTTTCCAAAGTGAAATAGTGAGGCTCATTAGCCTGACCTGAGCAGCTGTAACTCAGTGCAGTATCCTCTCCACAACCGTGTTTTCCTTGCAAACTTCAACAGGCCCTTTGCCCTTTGACCACACCTAGAACAGCTAAGGGTCTTTACTTAACATTTCCCCCTCAAATATCCAACTTTTAGGGGAAAATAAAGCCTGACAGAAACAATACCCACACCTTTCTCCCTTACTCTGGCTCCAGAAAAACCCAGAAAATAATCCATCCTAAGGACTCTTCTTGAAAAATGACTTGCTATTATGTTCGAGCAACATGTCTGCTCCCCAAAGCCCCGGACCCGCCCGCAGGGCCCCCGCAGTCCCAGGCCGCCCGGTCTTCCTCCGGGAACTGCAGGGTGACAAGCTGGCTGTCCCCACGTCCCAACAACGCACGGGTCTAGACCGGGGAGGCCGGTGAAATACTGTCTCCTACACAAAGTCCGCACGCTGGCTCTTCTGTGTGCAGTCACACGCCGTTCAAAACAAAACAAAAAATGACGCCTCACCTGCCACGAAGACCTTAAAAACTTTTTAAAGAACCGACGGTTTTGCCTTGTCCCCACACGCGTCTGGCTCCCAGTACCGGTACCTGCGACACTAACCCTGGTGCCTTGCTCGCGGGCGTCTGGAAGCGCAGGGCTGGCGCCCCTTTCCCCACTCAGACCAGCACCCTCTGCAGCCCCGCCCCGGAGCAGACCCAGGTCGCGGTGCCCACGGGGCACAGGGTTCTCCGTTCCCCCGACGAGCGACGCCGTCCCTTCCTGAAGACGTCCCTTGGCCCAGGCAGCGGCTTGAGCGCCCCCGGGAGCCTGTTCCCCTTCACACACACCCATTCCGGGGTGGACGGCCAGCCTCCCAGCCACCGCTCGGCCGCCACCGCCTCCGTCACGGACCGGGGACTCTGGCTCAAGGCTCACTCACCCCCCAGCGTTGTGCGGGGCGGGGCCTCCCCTCCCCCAAGAAAAGATAACCCTGACCGGAACACTCCTGGGGCGGGGTGCGGTTAGGCAAACATTCAACTCGGACTCTCAGGTATTAGGTGTGTTGGGAGGTCATTTCTCAGCTCTGGGAGTGGCGGTGTCCTTGGCCTTGAGACGAAGGCGGCAGGAGGCTGGAGGAGGCCGGGGGCGGGGGGTGGGGGGAGGGGGGAGACTCGTGCTTTCTGTCGCCGCGGCTGCAGAGCCCGTTGTTGTGAGTACCGTGTATCTGGTCCGCCACCGAGCCCCCGGTGTCAGCCGGTGGCGCCTTCCCCGCACGGGTTCTGCCTCCCCTGGCGCTCCCCCGGAGTCTGGAGGGGCCCCCGGAAAATGCACCGTTTACCGTTGTCCAGAAAACCCCGCCTCTGGCACTAAACATTGTTTGTGATGTTTCTGGAAGAGGAACATGGTTTTGGAACTGGGGGAAACAATGCTGAGGTTTTATAGCCCCTAAAACACATCGAACGCCCGACTATGTCTTGGATGTGAGGAGTTTTCCATCTGCCTTTATTGTTGGGATAATTCCCAAATAGGAAATTAAATGGATCAGCTGAGACATAAAATAAGATTCTGTGGAGACTGGTTATGAAACTCATATGGAGTCCAATCATTCTTTCTAAGGCTCCTTCCCCCCCCCCCGCCACTAAATCATTACCTTCATTAACAGTGATTGCAACTCAGCCTCCGCGCTGGCGGAGCTGGACGGATCTGCACATCTTTCTGATGACCGCAGCCTGGAGCACCCTTCTGGGGACGTGGGGCCACGGGCCCGGTGCACGGAGAGCAGGTCCAGTGCGGGGTACCCCACGTCCAGCTTGCAGGCACACAGGGCCACCCACACACCCATTTCTAGAGCCTCATTCTGCAGCTACCCATCACCGAGAGAGTCGAGATTATCAGAAAACACAGTGGGGAGTCGTGGGACTGAAGTAAAACCCCACAGGTAGCTCAGAAATTAGTCACTGCTGTATTCGAGTCTTAGTGCATTGACAAAGTGACTTCTAACGTTTTAAATACATTTGGGGAAACACCCACGTGTCCTGGAATGTACTATTCCGTGCGGTTTCTATAAAGCGTGGGTGTGGGAGTTAACCCACACCTGCCGTAGGAAAGGCGTGTGATGGAGAGGCCCTCCCCGGAACTGCATCAGCTGGGACAGGACAGTCTGGGGACGGCTTGTCGCCTGCCCGATCAGGGGACCACTTCGGAGTGGGAACGATTATAAAGTGACCTTTCAGCCTTCGCGTTGTTACAAACATCCTAACAGACACGACAGAAGGAGCTGCTTCCTGCCCTCTCCTCAGACAGCCGAGCTGGCCCGCACCCCCACCCCCCACCCCGAGACAGCGGAGGCAGACCGCAGCCACGCAGCAGCGACCGGCAGGCTCAGTCAGGGGGGACCATCGCGGCGGAAAGGAGGAGGAACCTAAAAATGAACACATCTACAGGGGGAGGAAACAGTGCAAAACGGCGAGAAGGAAGTAACTGGACGGAGGTTTTAGAACGTCTGTCTAACTGAATACGGGCCCGCTGTTTTACCTTCAGATGCCCGTGCGAGTCCGTATACGGGGCTGAGCACAACATGGCTGTTCGGAAGAAGGTGGGCAATATTGGAGACAGAGTTTCTTTCCTATCCTTTGTATCCTGCACCTGCAACCCTCCCTCGGGGAGTTACCACTCAGGACCGTTCTCCTGGTCGGCCCTCAGCCTAACCCCAGGGCACGGAGCCCAGCAGGCCGGGGGAGCAGACGCGAGAGACAGTTCCAGCGTGCGTGCTCTCTTTGACATGGAGCACTCCCACAGAACTAGGGTGGCTCGACCCGAGGTCAAGGACACCACGGCCGTAGGGACTGAACTGATGTATGTCCAGGGCGCTAGAACTTACTACCGAGTCTTCTCATTCACTGATTTAAAGAAGCAGAAACGTCTGCATCTCTCCGAGACTGGTGTTCAGACAAACGGCAGCCACCACAGCGTCCCGTGCTCGCCACGGCTGGACCGCCTAGTCTTTAGACCGTAACGCTGCAGACCAAACAACGTCCTCCCGGAGGGAGGAAGGCGGGGTTGCACAGCCGCTGCTTCTTGAAGATGCATGAGGCTCCCTGCGCCCCGCAGTTCAAAGGGTGGGCGTGGGGGCCTGCAACACGTTTGGGGGCATCCTGGGAAGGGGTCAGAGGTCAGAGTGCTGGGGAGGGGGTGGCCCAGCGTTCAGAGCACGCTGGACAGAGGGAGCCGGAGGCGCCCCTGCACAGAAGGGGGCTCTGTGTCTCTGCCTGAGCGATGCCTGGACAGCGGTCCTGGAGGGGTGGGTCGTATGAAGTCAGTCGTTTTTCTCCTCTCCACGCTGTGGTTTTGCCAGAAAACAGGGTCCCTGAAGAACAAGAAGAAACAAAGCAAACCAAGAAGAAATAAAGGGAAACAATAGGAGAGAAGAGGAACAATAAAAGAGGAAACACTGATGATGTCTCCTGCTGCGACCAGGCTGGAGACCGAGAGAGAGAGGCTGCACAGACACGGGGGCCAGCGCGGCCTCCCGTGCTGAGGAGGATAGGCTCGTGGCCGAGCTGGACCGGCTGCAGGCGGGAGGTGGGCGGAGGTGAGTGTGGAGGGGGGTGGAGGAGAGGGGGTGTCCAGGACTGGGTGCCTGGGAGGCAGGAGGAGGCACCCCGGAAAGGACAGAGCTTCTGATGAAGAGAGGAGCTGTTCAGGGGGTGGGGCCAGGGGTGCATGGGGCGAGGTGGGGATGCAGGGAGGCAAAGGCGGCCAGACGGGATCGAGGGCAGTGCCCCCCGGTGGCGGGGTCTTCATTTCAGAGGTGAGCGCATGGGGAGGAGCTACGGTCTTCGCAGAGAAAATAGATCCACGCTTACGGACCAACGCTGGGGCAGGGATTCTCTTAGGTGACTTGCAAATTGAGCACTTAAGGAAGAGAACCCCTAAGCCTGTACCCTCAGTGCTTCTCCTACGGGCTGAGCCTTGCTGAGGTGACATTTCCCCTCCCCTCGGAAGGAATGAAAGCGGTGTAAGCTGGCAAGAGCATTATAAAGCCTGTTCTCGGTGACTGATTACCCGCCAGGGCATAGTTTCAGGGAATGGTACTCAACTCAAAGGCACGTGGCCCAAGACAGACTCAGGAACCACGGAGGAGGGGCGAGCGGCCCCACTGTGTGGCCGGAGCGGTTCACAGCTGGGAACACTCTCTCTGGGCGCAGAACTCCGAGCGTCTAGGGAAGGGTCCACAGTTTCCTGACCCAAGGTCAAGCGCACGCGAACCAGTGAGGGGGAGGCGGCGCCACCTGCAGGACGCCACAGGAAACTCGCGCAGGTAAAACCGTTTAAGCACCTGCTGAAGACACCCAACCCACTAATGAGGTCACTCTGGGTCACGGGCTGGGTGACCAAGACGCCCCTGTCCTCATACAGGCTGCGATGGCGTGAAGTGCTTTAGTAAAGTGACCACGGGCAAGAAGTCAGCGGGTCTAAAGTAAATCCACCCGCTCAACATGCATCACCACCCACAGAATCCAGTCATGAAGGCCAGGCGACAGGTGAACGCGAAGCAGCAGCGAAAAACAAACAAAAAAAACAAACAGCCCTGGCTGGCGTAGCTCAGTGGATTAAGCGCGGGCTGTGAACCAAAGCATCGCGGGTTTGATTCCCAGTCAGGGCACATGCCTGGGTTGCAGGCCACGGCCCCCGGCAACCGCACATGGATGTTTCTCTCTCTCTCTCTTTCTCCCTCCCTTCCCTCCCTAAAAATAAATAAATAAAATCTTAAAAAAAAACACCGAGCAGAAGCGGGGTGCTGCTCGGGACCCGGTCTGGGTACTCAGCAGGGGACGGGGTCGGGGCTCCACCCACGCTCTCTGAGTCTGAAGAGCCACCACTCGGATCCCTCAAAGAATTGACCTTGAACCTCAGTCTCCCGACTAGGGAGAAGCAGCTGCACACCACAGTTTTCTCCGTGCAAATGCTCACGTACAGATTCCTGGGGGATTAGACATAGTCTTTTCAAACACTTTGTAGGTCTTCCAATTTGTTCAACTCCCTCAAACATCTTAATTATCAATTGTCTTGATTATCTATTTTTTCACACGTACATAAAAGGGTAAACTCAGCCCCGTGTTACAAAGGTCCGTCCAACCCTTCTACCAAGTATCTTAAGTGTGAAGGTGGCCAGTGTGCCCTTTGGAAGAGTGGTCTCAAGTTCAAGATCACGTGAAGCATGCTTTTCCATAGACGCACGAAGTGTGATCTTGAGTCCGGTGTTTACGTTTGAACTCACACAAGGTTTGTAAAACTCGACGCTGACTTACCACCCTGCATGGCACGGCCCACGAGTCACCTGTCTTGCCCAGGTGAGGTGAACGTCTCCGAGAGGGGGCAGGAACGGACTATTGTTGACTGTGTCCGCAGCAGGGGACAGTCTGCCCCGGAGGCCAGGCTCCGCAGTAGGGGACAGTCTGCCCCGGAGGCCAGGCACCGCTATAGGGGACAGCCTGCCCCGGAGGCCAGGCTCCGCAGTAGGGGACAGCCTGCCCCGGAGGCCAGGCTCCGCAGTAGGGGACAGTCTGCCCCGGAGGCCAGGCACCGCTGTCCGCCCCTCTGGGACCAATGAAGAGTGACTGGCCGCGGCCTTAGCACGTGACGCCAGCCTGACCTCTCCAGTCATGAATGCGAGTGGGCAGCACCGTGGGAGCATCGTGGGTCAGAGGGACACGGTGACAGCCCAGGGGCGGCCATGCACGCCTTTGCCGCTTCGGTCCCATGTCATGTAACAACAGCAAAGTCCCGAGGGGCAATTATTCATCGGTGTGTGGCATCACTGTCTCCCTCACGTAATTAAAAAATAATAATATTCACAGGCCTGCGGTCAAATCGAGCTTGCTTTTATTCTATCATTGTGAGTTTCTTAGGTTAAAGTATCTACAAACGTGTTCACATGACGCAGACCAGGATCCCAACGACCCAGTTATTGACCCAGACACCGGCAGCTGACATCATCAGCCGGACCGACGTCATCACATTGAACTTCTGAGGTGCGTGCTGGCAGGGACCCGTTTTACGGAGAACTGTCTCTCGGAGCTTTAGGGACGCAGCGGTGGCCGCAGGGTCGTTCCACGCCCACACTGCCACGTAAATGCAGATTTTAAAGCCTCGAGGTCTCCCAGCCACTTGGTTTCCCCCGTCATTTAGGGAAACTATTCAGGCAAATTCAAGATTGGAAACTCAAGGTTGCAGTTTAGTGAACTCACAATGCTCTCTCCCCTCCTCCCCTCCTCCCCGCCCTGTTTCTGTGTGTGACCGGGCTTTTGGGCGGTGGAACTGGGAGGTCGCCCCCACGGCATCGGGCCTCCACCTGGGCAACCTGGTGCCGGGGGGTCCTCCTGCAGACTCTGGGTCTGTGGCCGGTGTCGCTGGGCGCCTGTGCTCCCCAGCAGGTCCATGCACACTGCCATGTCCACCTCCACTCCTTGCGCCTGTGATGTGGCTGGTCCCCAAAGACTCGGGCACCTTCTGTCCCTCCCCCTCCCGCCGATGGCTCCAGAGTCAGTCCCCCACTTCTGTGCTACGGCGACTTCCCGGCCTGGAGCTAATTCAGGGCTCAGCCACGTCCCGAGTCTCGTGGGAGGGGCCTGGAGGTTGACCTCGCACCGGGGTCCTCCTCGGGTCCTCCGCCTCTAGGCACACGTCACACGGCCCTTCCTGCCCGAGTGACGTCCTCCTCCCAGAATTCCAGACAGAGGTGGGGGCCAGCCTCGGCCAGCCAGCCTCTGCCCGCATGGAGCTCACAAAGCCTGCCCGGGCTGTGTAAGCCCCTTGAACCTCCGGGCCTTTCAACCCCGAGCCGCCGGGTGTGTGGAGGGCGCGAGGCACCCCCTCACCGCCACCTCTCAGATCCCCGTGCGCCTCCGCGCCGCCTCGCAGAGCCCGGGATCAAGGCAGGGCTTTGTGCGAACCTCCTGGGGGGTGTGAGAAAACGGGCCTTCTTCGCGAGTGCTAATCTCGCTAATGCTGCAGGCTGTAGTAACGATCTGTGTTCAGTCTGCCGAGCTCCCCTCGTGGCTTCTAAGGCCCAGACTGGAGAGTTCTTCCAAGTCTCACGTGCTGGTGGTCTCCCCCGTGCGCGCCTTCAGAAGCCCATTTTTAGAGGAGCAGGTGAGAAGTGACTTCGCTTTCTTGGCAGAGCGCTGCCTCCCCGAGAACCCGTGAGGAGGGACGACCGTCGGGGAGCTGTCCCGTACATCACCAATTCTCCCAGAAACTCCCTGCTTCTCAGAGCCCGGTCTGCTTCTCTCGATGACACCGTTTCCCATTACTCAGCAACTACTGACTGAGTTATTATCACACGCCTCCATTTCTAGATCCTGGGCCATGGCAGAGAATACAAGACACACATGTAACACGTTTAAAAGTGAACCATAAAAACATACACGGACCAAGAAGTCCTGAAGATTGTAAGCGGGTAAGATGCCACGTACTGTCACTGATAATGGAAGCCTGAACTGTTCCGTGGCCTCGGGGTCACAGGGACGCGACCAAACAGAGATTGCACCTTCACGCATCTGCTAACGGTGGCCACCGTGGGTGCCCCCCCAGCACTCGGCACCTCCCAAGCTCTTCCATGGGGGGGGGGGCAGAGCTCCCTGTCACCCAGCACCCTGCGAGACTCCGTGACCTGGGTAAGCACGGCTCCCCACCCATGCCTGGTGCTCCCTGGTCACACAGACCCGGGTGGGAAAGTCCCCGGGGACATCCAGGGGGAACATCTTCCCCACAGAGCCACTTGGGAAATCCATTCCCCGTGCACCCTCTCTCCCTGTCAGCCTGTGAGAACGGACGGCTCTCTGTTCGGGGGGAACACCTGTGTTTGGTCACCATGTACTGTCCCCTGTTGGTGGCCATGGAGTCATGAATTATTTCCCAACCTGTAGCAGGACTCTGGTGTCTGAAAGTTAGCACCGTGCTCATAAAATACAGAAAATAAAAATAACATTAAAGCACGTGCAGTTTGGGGAAGACCTGCTAGTGTCATTCCTTCTCTAACACTCCCTCTCGGTCGCCTCCAGCTCAGTGGAAGCAGCGACGGTTTGGGTGCAAGTTACTTTCACTTTAAAAACAGAAGACTTGGCTTTTCTGCGGCAGCACTTCCAAGAGAGAGGAGAGGCGCAATACAGCGACCTTTTCACTGCTCTTGACGGACAGGCCCGGTTCAGTGCCTAAATGCCGCCCCCTGACTCCGGGAACAGGGGGTCTCAGGTTTCCTCCCCGAGATGCTGGGTCTCGTCTGCTTCCCCTAAGCGAGTGTAGAGCCGCCGGGACAGACCGTGTCACGGGCTCGTGTGACCTTAGGAGAGAGCCACAGCCGCTTCCCCGCCCCTTCTGGAGGCGGACACGCTGGGCCACCGCTGAAGGCGTGCGCGGGGCTCCGGGCTCTGCGGCAGCGGAGAACGCGAACCGCGCTCCTTGAAAGCAGGACGTCGCGCTCGCCTGTGTAAATAGACCCGCGCGGCACAGCCCGTCCCCACGCCCCGGAGGGCCCGTGGCTGCCTTTCCCTGTGGCCAATCGATTTGACGAGTCCACGAATCTTCTCTCCATGTCGGCTGCAGAAAAGCCATCCGTGGGTTCGTGGGGATGTCGGGAGTGGCATCTAGTTAGCACGGTCCCCTGGACAGGGAAGACAGCGAAGACCACTCTCTCCTCCACCATCTGTGATTGACAGGCTTAACTGCTGGGCTGGAAGGAGATTTCTCCCAAGAACAAGGGGCGGAGTGCTGCGGTGGGCGGGGCGTCGCGGACTCACCCCACGGGGGCGCAGTGAGTGTGCTGAGTCGCACCACCGGCCCAGCCACCTCCAGGCGCCGCCCTTGCAAACCGGTCTCTCCCAGCTCACTCGTCCTGGCTGGCACCGAGTGAAACGCAGTTATCCTAAAAATAGCCGGCGAGCTTCGGTTTGGCGTGCCCGGTTACTTCTCAAACTCCGGGTGCCTCCCGGTCACCCTCCGGCGCCCGTGCGTCTGAGTCGGCGGCGCCGGGGCGCCCCCACCGCCGTGAGCCGTTTCCAGGGACGCGTCGCGAACCCAGTGTCCCCGCCGGCGCTCCCAAGCGGGGGCAACATTAAAGCCGGGTTATTGCCAAACGTCCTCTCTTCCTGTCCGTCCAATCGCCACTGAGACGTGTGGACGGACAGAGGACGCGTCACCTGTTGCCGACGAGAACGGGCCTCTCGGCTCCCCCTTTTCTCGCGTGACGTGGAAAAAAAAAACCACGTCGTGGAGAAACTATCTGAGTAGACTGGGCAAGAGTTTTGACAGATAAGGATGCTCCGTGAAACCCGCACACGGTGGTGGTAGGCAGTCGTTTGCATCTCATCTGAATAACTGATCGTGATTGGGCTGCTACGTTTACGGTCTGGCCAATGGCTGTTCACGGTTTACTGGAGAACAATGCTGTGGTCCCCGCCTACAGAGGAGAGGGCTGCCCCACTGTTTCCACTTCGCAGTTTCAGTGTAAAACGTTTGTGTAATGTAAAATGTCTGACCTTGCTGACCCTTTAGCAAGTGAGAATCTTTCCCCGAATATTGCATTCCCCTCACCTCGGGAGCCCAGAGAACCCGGGAGACGGGGAGCCGCCGACTGTGCAGAATGAAAGCCACGGACGTCTGAGCTTTTCAACTCCCCTCCTGGGATAATGGGCCTGCGTTACACTGTTACTGGCCGAAATCGTTTTCGCGGCGCTGAAGAAAGATCAGCCCGTTCAAAGCTTACATAATCGAAGCCATGGCTGCCTGGGGGAAGCGAGTCCTCCCTTCCTGCTGAGACACTTCTGTGCACCCCGGTCACAAAGGAGGGTGGTGAACGGCATTTCACTCTGACCACCGACAACACCCAACCGAGCCCCCGCCGGGCTCCCGCACCCCCTTGTAACTCACCGCCATCCTTGGGCGTGTTCGTAAGCGCCCGTGTTCCCCAAGCTTCCTGCGGAGTCATTTAGACAGAACCCACTCTAAATAGTTCTCTTAGTAGTGTTCCCCCCCAAGACCCTGCCCTGCACTGTGGAGACAAATCCCTCCCTCCCCTTTGGTACTCGGAACTCAGCCCGTTCCCCGCCCTGCCGCAAAGCCCCAGGCTGAGCTCCCCCCACCCCCCGGCGACTCCCCTGTGTGAAGCACACCCCCCCCAACATTGTGACAAGGGCCGTGGGCATTTGTCTTCGACTCTGACTTCTTACTTTTGCATGTCACACGTGCACATACAGCTCTGAGACTTAGCAAATTTGTGGAAATAAACTCCAAGTTACTTCCATTTTTATGATGTAACAATTTTCTGTGAGTTATTTTCTAACACATTTACAAAGAATACCAAGACGCCTTCTTTTGAGAATGTGAAACTTCTTCCAATGATCGGGAGGAGGACAAAGTCAGTAACTTATGCCACGGTGCACACCGATTTCTCGTGCCGGGGGTTCCGGGTGCAGCGATAAACACAGCACGTGGTTTCTGCCCAAGCAGGGCCCCCACTGCCCTGGCCAGATAAACGGACACAGCCAGCGGTGGTGAGATACGCCAAGGGGGTTGTCTCTGGTGGGTGCTCAGGGTTTCATGGGAGCAGGGACAAGGCGAGAACCCCGTTCAGACCAAGGGTATGTGGGGGGGGGCATTCCTGAGACCATGCCGGAGCCGAGTCCCTAACCCCAGGACGAAGGGGGATGGGCGGGCTGCCGTCCCAGGGAGAGGGGCCCTTCCCCTCGGAGTCGCAAACTGTGCGTCTCGGTGAATGGGAGAGGGGCGGTGACCAGCTCACCCAGCGCCCGCTGCCTTAGCCAAGGGACCCGGCTTTTCATTGTCCAAACCGTGTTGTTCTTCCATCTTAACCGAGCGTCGGCAGGGACAGCGCCCCCGGGCAGGTTTTCTGTGGCCACTGGAGATCCAGACTGGAGGCGGGAGCCTGGCCGTCTCCTCGGCTTCTGCCGGCGGGACAAAAATGGGGGATGCGCCACGGGCCACGGGTGCTGAGCACAGCAACGGGGACGCAAGGGCAGAGCTGACTGACACGGGGTGGACACTGCGGAATCTCGCAGCTGACGGTCGCACACGGTGTCCGGGCAGGGCAGGGCTCCAGACGGGAAGAGCCTCAAGGTCAGGGACCTCCCCCGAGACCTGGAGGGGGGCATGGGGTCTCCAGTCGTCTGCGGCTCTGCGGTACCTTCCGCTGGAGGAGAGCGGACTGAGACACCGTGCACGCCGCGCTAGATGAGGAAGATCGGCCGGTTCTCCGTGTTGGAGGCCCAGGGGGCCTGGCGACCCCTGTGCTGTGCGACCCTGAGGGTTCACGGATAAAACCGAACCTGGAAGTGGCCTCAGTAAGTCCGGGCCGGATTCGGGTCAGCTCCTCAGGCCTCCTGGCAGAACTCACGGGGGTCTGGGGGGGGACGGGGCCCAGGCGAGCCTTGAGGCACAGAGAGAGGCCGAGACTTGGCCCCCAGCCCCCAGCGGGTCTGCCGAGTCAGAGAGCCTCTCCGAGTGTCCCCGGGAGCCAGGTCGTCTGCTGGTTCCACACTGTTCCCGTGACACGGGCTCCAACCCCATGGCGCCCCACGCTCTGACCGTGTGCGGTCATGACTTCCACGCAGCATCACATCTGTCATCTCCCCTCCCCCCCTCGATTCTTCTGCGCCGCCTGTCCTGCGGAAACTGTGCACCTGATTGACACAGTCCTGTCCTCCACCCCCTTCAGATGCCTGGCCCCCTCCCAGGCGGTCGGCCACCGCTCGGCCCCCTCCGCCCTCCGGCCAGGCCCCGGCTGTGCGGGCGGGTTTCCGGCGGCGGGGCCTGTCCTCTCCCCTCGGGGACAGTGCCTGAGTGGTCTTTGGTAACGGCTACTCGACGAGTGGCCTGTATGTTTATGTTTCGGAAACTTAAGAGATAAATGTGTCCTTTGAAATAAAGAACCTAATTAGCTTCAGGATTTAGATGTAATCGACTCAGCAAATTCTGCCTAATTATATTCACAGGATTTGTTGAGTTGATATTTTTGCCCAATGCATGTTCTCGCACCCCTCTGGGCAGGCCTCACTCAGCTGCCTAACTGGGTCTTCCGTTGTGTCCGGAGCAGGAGACGGCAGAAAGCCCTGCACCCCGGTTCAAACGGCAGATTGGTCATGTGCTCGTGCATTCTTTTTTTTTGAGACTTAACTTTTTAGAGAAGTTTTAGGTTCACGGCAAAATTGGGAGGAATGTAGCCCTGCACCCCGGTTCAAACGGCAGATTGGTCATGTGCTCGTGCATTCTTTTTTTTTGAGACTTAACTTTTTAGAGAAGTTTTAGGTTCACGGCAAAATTGGGAGGAATGTAGGAAGGCTTCCCACACACCCCTCGGGCCCGCTCGCGCACACCCATGCTGCTCCCCAGGTACCAGTACCACTCCGCAGGATGGGGCGTCTCTCTGACCGTGGGTGACGCACCACAGCCCCGGAGGCCACGGCTGCGAGGAGGCTCACACCTGCTTCTCGGCACGGGGACACGGGTGCAGACACAGGTATGGTGACATGTGCCGGCCACGATGTCCTCACACGGGTCCCTTTTACTGCCCTAAAAACGCTCCTGTGTTTTTATTCCCCAGGCCTCCTTAAGATACAGTGAATTATTTGTTTAAAGGCAAAGCACAACGAAGACAGGCGCACTGAGAGGAGAGAGCAGCAAGAAGAAACCCGGAGCAGGTTCTGCGGGCCCTGAGAAGCGACACAATGTAACAACATAGCAGAACTCCGGCAGGCGACTGCTGAATAACTCCCACATGTCAGGAAGTCGGAGAATGAGACAGGACTATAAACAGATACACTGGCTGGCAATTCACAAAGCGGTTGAGCCACCTCCCCTCCTCTCAGCTCGCCTGGCCATTTCCCGCCCTCTCTCCCAGCAGAAGTCCTGATACCCATTCCCTGGACAAGGCAGACCCCGGGGCCCCGCCCTGGCGCCTCCCAGGCCTCATGGAGGCCGGTGCTTCCATCTGGAAATAGAGGAATCAAGTGAAAGTTCACCCATGAAATGCTGTGACTCCCAAATTGGACCCTGAAAGTCAACTCTCATATTTGCAAATCGTTAGCCGCACAAGGGTCAGCGCTTTCTTCACGTGGAAGCCCGGCCACGTTGGGGAGGCCCCCCCACAGCACGGACACCTCGACGTCGGCCTTCTTTAACTCAGGACGCCAGGCGGTCTCCAGCGGGCACAATGCGGCGCGCCCACCCGCGCTCGTTCTCACGACTGCCGTGAGTGACCCCACAAGCGCTCCGGTGAAGTGACGTCTCTGGGTTGTTGAGACTGGGAGCGGTTTCCAGGGGCTCCAAGAAGCTCCCGGGTGCGGGACGCGCCCTGAGAGTGACCCCGGCGAGCGCTTGTGAGACGCCGGGGCGGGTGGCCGTGGGATGCCTTGTGTAACCAGGTGCCCAGAAGTCTCGCGTGTCGTCCGGGATTCTCCCAGCCTGCGAGCGACTCCATGGCGGGGCTGTGTTCCTGGCGCTCCTCCACAGGGACAGCTGGTGACGCGACCCACGTCCTCCTGATTTTCTCCTGATGCGGATGAAGCGGGGACCACCCGTCTTTCTGGGAAAGGGCGGGCAGCAAGGAAGGGGCGTCGGCGGCATCGTACACGGTGGTTTTCTGAGAGGGAAACAGTGTTACATGTAACAAGCAAAGTCACAGAGCAAACGGGTCCTTCCGTCTTAAAGATCAGCTCTCATAGGCAATCTCCCAAGGATGACAGCATGCCAGTTCATGAGAATATCCTGCTGGGGAGGTCTGAGTTCAAGTCAGCAGGGCGTCATTTAGCCTGACGGCTCCGCCTAACCCCGTGTTTGGAGCATGAACAGTTTTGCAGGAAGTTGGCTGAGGGCAAAAGCGAAAGAAAGACAGCAGGCATGTCATTCGGCAGCACCGCTGTGATGGAAGATCCTTCCCTTCACTCGTGCTCAGAAGGAGCGGATTTCCACATCCACTTCTCCGCCTCCATCTCCTTCCTGCTCCGTCACAGTGAGTGGGCTCCAGTCCCGGCTGGCGTGGCAGATAAGCGGGCGCTGGAGACAACGGCTTCAGTGTGTGACGACAACACAGGAGCACATCCGGTCGAACAGCGGGGCCGTGTGGTTGGGCTGTGTGTGTGTGCGTGTCGTGGGTGTGTGTGTGTGTGTTGTGTGTGAGCTGGCTGCACAGATGCCCCGCCTGCCCCTTTCACACCCCACCCTGGCGGGCTGCACAGCCGAAGGTGGTCACGGCAACCGCTCCTGCTGTCCGGGCGATCTGCTCTCGCCGCTCCTCTGCCTCCCGAGTCCACGCGGGTCCCGTGAACGTGGGGGGCAGGGAGGCTATGCCAAACCCCGGGGCGGCCCCCACAGAAATGGCGCCGTCTTCCCACTCCGGTCCCACTCTCACTGCTGCGTGTTTTCTCCTAAATTCGGCCGTCGTGCTGGGACGCCCAAGCCTCGAGGAGAAGACTCGTGTCGACACTTGGGTCACCGGCCCCAGACCCTTGGGAGCCGCCCGCCCCTGCTGACACCCGGGTGAGTGAGTCTCCCCGAGACCCAGCCTCGCCAGCCGCCAACAACGCAGCCCGGGTCCTCTGACTGTGACTGCGTAAGAGACCCTAAGCAGGAGGCATGGAGCCCACCCGGGCCAACGCACCCACCCCCAGAGCGGACCGACTGTTCTCTGGACACCCCCTGTTGGCGCTGCTTGTCCCACCACAGCCACCCGAACGACCACGGACAAGGCCGTCTGACAGCTTTGGAACACGTCCCTCAATTCGGACAGCTCCCCACATTCAAACAGCACCTTTCCGAAAGAGAGCCCCACGCCTGCACCTCTCGGTGCGCTGGTGCTTGGGGTGCCGGCTTGCGGCGATCTGGGGCCACGGGCACCTGCGGCCCTCGGGGCGGAGGAGGGCAGCTGCGGGAAAGGGCCCGTGTGCAGCACCGCCCCGCTGGCCCGGACAGAAGCTGTGGACCAGCCGAGATCTCCAAGGCAGGGTGACGACAAGGCACGGTTCTGGGGCGGGCACATCACCCCCAACTGCCTGGTAAGTTAAGCCACACAGGGGGACGGAGCGGCAGGCCACGCTGCTGTCACGGTTTCCAGCGGCGGCATCTCAGCAATGTGAGCCGTCAGTGCATTTCCTTGGCTGTCTCAGCAGTTCCACGATTCACTTAAGAACCTTCAAAAGATTTACTTCCTACGGAAACTATTTTGAGTGAATCCCATTTTTCGACAGTTAGGGGGAAGTGGTGCATGCACAATGCAGGCCGGCAGCCTGAGAAGCAGCCAGCGTACCCCAGGACTGCACACGGTCGCCCCCAGCACCGGCAAGGGGAGCGGACGAAGGACATCCTCACATCGGTCTGGCCTGCGGAGTAAGGAAGGGGTGCGGCTTATGTGCACCCCGTGTTCACTGGAGTGTTACCGACAAAAGGCAAGGCATGGAGGCGGCCCCAGCGCCCACCAGCGGAAGGAGGTGCGCAAAGGAGGCAGCTCAGCTGAAGGGAATCTCGGCCTCTGCGGCAGCCTGGGTGGGCCTGGAGAGCGCCATGCTACGGGAGACAAGCACCCTGGGACTCCGCTCGTCTGTGGAATCCACCGAACAAGATAAACTAACAAACGAAGTAGACACCGACTCTCGGATGCAGAGAACAGGTGGACGGCCGTCAGAGGGGAGGGAGCAGGGGGTTTGTGACCAAGAGGAAGGGGCTAAGCCAAAGAACAACCCTCACCGACAGCAGCATGCTGACTGCCGGAGGGAGGGGGGAGGGGAGGCAGAAGGGGGGAGGGGGTAGATGGTGAAGGGGGAGCCTGGACTCGGGGCGCTGGATGGCGCCCAGTGCACGGATGCTGTGCACAGCCCCGTGCGCCTGGAACCTGGGTAACTTCATCAGCCAATGGCGCCCAGTACGCTCAGTAAGGGGTTATTTTTTTTAAAGAAAGAAGCACCTTGACCCAGTGCTTCCAGGACCCCCGACGCCCCCAGGTGGATCCAAACCGTGCCGTGTGCTGCCCACAGGCACTGCAGCCGTGACGGCCCGGCTCCCAGCGTGGGGCCGGGACCGGTAGCATCAGCACCCCCCACCCCGGGAATCGTGAAACCTGCACATTCTCCGCCGCAGTAAACACGGTTCCGAGTCCCTCACGGGCCTTGTTGATACCCCTGAGCCGGAGACTGGCTGACCGGTTGGTTGGTTTGTTTGTTGTTTCTCTAACGAGCCCACTCAGTGACTGTGGCATATGCACCGTCTCCCAGCCCCCTTCTGGGGAGGCCTCCCCAGGACCCTGTTTGGAGTGCCGCCGAGGTGGCCGGTGCCAGGGGAGCCCGTCCTGCGCGGGGCAGCAGCGTGGGGCCACCTCCCCTGCATCCTCTCCCTCGGCCCCTGCCTTCCTCTGAAGTCGCCGACAGTGCGGCGGCCGTGAATCTGCACATTTCCACCTCCCCGCGGTGTCAGTGACCTGGACTAGGCCACGATCGGAATTCCCCCCCCCCCCCGCCCGGGCTTTCTCTTCTTCATCTACGTCTCTCAGGCAGTGCGTCCGTCCCAGAAGGGCCGCCTGCTTCCTCCTCACAACTCTGACTGCTGACTTAGGGGGCAGGGCGGCAGGGGCCTGAGATGGAGGCGCCCCTCTGTCCCCGTCACCTGTCCCTAGTGGGGGCCCCTGGACTGCACACCGCAGTCTTGTGCCCCCGTCCCACCAGCTGGATCTTAGGTGCCCAGGAAGGTCTCCTCCCTTGTGACCCCAGGGGACATCGCAGGGCCCTCTCCTTGGCTCAGAAGGACCTGGTGAACCTGCACGGTCCATCTTCGTGTCCCATGCGCCCTTCCGGGACTGGAGGCACATGCACATGACCCGGCTGGCCGTGGGGCAGGTGGGCGTCAGCGCAAAGCTGTCCGAGTTCTCAGAGGAAGAGGCGGCAGCTGAGCCGGTGCAGGCAGCCCCAGCCAGGGGCGGGCACGGGTGAGCGGCAGCTTCCTCCCGGGCTGGCGCGTCCGTGATGCCCGGGGCCGTGAGGAGCGGCAGCATCCTCAGGCTGCAGATGCGGTGTGTCCGAACAACACGGCGATCCTCGGTGAGACCGTCGCCCTCGCCCCCCCCCCCCCCCCGGCTCCGTGGGAGCAGCTGTCCTGCCCCCTGCGGTCCACGGCTGTGGTCTCAGGAGGGCCCCCCGAAACCAGCGATGACGCTGAACACCAAGGGCGAGGAAAAGGGGGGGCACTGAAGGCTTAAGACGGTCCCCCTCACCTGGATGTGATTCACATTTCTGCCCTTTGTTTAACCTTTACATATGCTCGTCTCGATACACAGGTGATTGAAATTGTTGTAGCTTTTTTATTAATTTGACCCGCAATAAAGGAAGTGAATGTCATCTCTGAAGGAGAAGAAATTGGTAAAATATTAAGATTAAAATTTCTTTGGAGCCCTGACTGCTGCGGCTCAGTTGGTTGGGTGTCATCCCACAAAGCAAAATTCGTGGGTTTGATTCCCAGTCAGGGCACATGCCTGGGGTGTGGGTTCAGCCCCCAGTGGGGGTGCGCAGGAGAGGCAAGTGATCAATGTTCTCTCTCCCATCAATGTCTCTCTCCCTCTCTTTCTCCCACCTTTCCCCTTTCTAAAAGTATATAAATAAATCTTTAAATTTTTTTTTATTTTGAAACTTGTGTATAAACAACACTTCCAAATTATGATGCCACTAAGTGACATAGTTTAAATAGAAGGTTTTCTTTAGGCCTGGGAAGTAGGAGAAACTTGAATTGTCACCTTCTGTCTGTTGCATCCTGAACTACTTTTAAAGACACTTTCATTAAAGCTTAGTAGGCACACCACATCCTTGGTTTCAGGCACAGCATGTGCAGTGGATACATCTTATGGAGCGGTCGCCACACTGGTCAGGGACTGACGCATCCGTGTCAATAACTGCACTGTCTCACCGTGCAGTTATTACAATGTAACTGACTCCCGCCCTGTGCTGAGCGGTGTTTCTTACTCCCCTCCATAGTTTTCACCCATCCCCTCTGGCCACCATCCATTTGTTCTGTGGATCTACCAGTCTGTTTGTTTTGTTTGTTCTTCTTTTTTTTTTTAAACTTTGCCCTACACCATTTTTGACAACTAGGGAACGTGGGAGATGGAGACTTCTCATAACTCTACCTGCAGTGTTTAGAAGGAGGCAGTGTAACAACAAAGATGCTGCTTTTTCCTATATATTCTTTTTTATTAACTTTATTGGGGTGGCAGCAGTTCAAGGACCGGGTAAGGGTGGAGCAGTGCTAGCATGAGAAACCACAGGGCAGGACACTGGGGACCTAGATAGACCCACACCCGTAACTCCCGACAAAAATGCCAAAATAACCGAAAGAGAAAGGACTGTGTTTTTAGCAAATGATTCTGGAATATCTGGAAGTTTAATTTTAAAAAAAGAAACTTTGTACCTTTCTCACACCATCCACATGGACTAGGTTAAGGTGGGTCAAAAACCTAAGATAAAAGGTAAAATCATAAAGCTTTAGAGAAAAATGTAGGAAACAATCTTTGTGACTTGGGAGGAGACCAAGTTTTCCTAGACAAATCGCAGCAAGCAATAATGATAAAAAAATGACAAATTAGACTTTACATGTGTTTTTTTTAAACAAAACTCCTTATCAAAAGGCCCTGTCAAGAGAATGAATAAGCCAGCCACAGATGTGCAGAAAATACATAAAACACTCATTTTACAACACAGCGTTTGAAATGCTCACACAAACAAATGAAACAATGTGCTGAATACTTGAGCTGGCCCTTCCCAGAAAGAACATGCACCCATGCCAATCAGCGCTTGGAAACGTCCCCCGTCCTCAGCGACCAGAGAACTGCGAGGGAGAGCAGCCGGGACGCACGCACCATTAGAACACCCGGAAAGAGAGAAGGTGCAGAACACAGGCCGCTGGCGAGCACACGGAGTGTGTGGGGCGCCTGGGCATCGTTGGTGGCCGTGTGCAACGGCCCGGCACGTGGAGGGAAGACCCGGCAGCCCTCACAAATTAGGTGCATGTAACACGCCTCCCAGGAAGTCAGCCTCGAGGCACCCACACAGACACGCACACGACGTGTTCCACACGCTTCCAGCGACCTCGCCTGTGAGGGCACACCTGGACACAGACCAGGTGTCCACCCGCGGGGCAGCGAGCAGCCTGAGCACACCCGCCCGCTGCAGTCCTGACGAGCAGGGGAGGGGAAAACCACCAGACCCACACCGTGGGTGGGTTCCACGTGGTCACGGTGCACATCGCTTCTCTCGCGAGGAGCGCTGACAGGACTGATGTAAAATCCGCACATCCCCCCAGCTCCTCCTCAGAGGCCCTCGCTCCTCCTCCCTCGTGTACATGAGTGTTCCCCTAATTGCTCCTCGTTCTTACGGCTTCATTTTCCAAATATTCCCAGACCCCATTTTCAATTAACTGTAGTGGATAGTCTTCTAATTTTATGCTTTTAAAAATAATTAATTACGCTCTGGCTGGTATGGCTCAGTGGATTGAATGCCAACCTGGGAACCAAAGGGTCGCTGGTTCAATTCCCAGTCAGGGCACGGGCCTGGGTTGTGGGCTGGGTCCCCAGCAGGGGGCGCTCAAGAGGCAACCACACAGGGATGTTTCTTGCCTTCTCTTTCTCCCTCCCTTCCCCTCTCTCTATAAATAAATAAATAAATAATCTTAAAAACATACAAAAATGAAAATTGATTGTTCAGCATTGTTATTGTTGTGTCTGTCCCCATGCATTTGTAAGAATGTTGCCATTTACGGAATTCTCACATACACTGTTTGTCGTCGGCCTGTCTTTTCTGGTCCATGCGTCAGCACTTCTGTGGGACAACGAATGGGTTTCAGCCACGGGGACGTGACCGTTCACCTCGCGTCAGCTGGCGCCGCCTCGCGCCCCCTGGAACTCAGCGCCACACGCAGCCTTCCAACGACGCCAGCGAGCCACACCTGTTCCCCCCCCCCCCGCGTTTGTCACGCAGCGTCTGTGTTCTCGCGCTGCCCGCCGGTTTATAAGGCACCGGTGCCGTTAACACTGCTGGTGTGGAACGGACACGCGAGCCACCGCAGCCCGAGTCCGGGGAGGGGCTCCGCTCGCTGCAACTCGGCGCCGTGTGGATGTGGGGTGACACGTGTCTGACTATGCGGACATTTCATAGAGCAGAATTTAAAAATTCACACGGTAGGGGACGTGTCATCGCTGGGACTAAACACGCACAGATTCTGATCACTAGCTGTGTAATCACGGGTGCAAGAGGGCGCACGGTGCAGAAGGGCTGGAGTCATTTAGAGGTCCTGGCACCATGCACGTGACATGCTGAATACAGACACACCGTTCTGTGTGTGACACACGGGCACCGTAAATAAACACCCATAACTTATTTTATATATATATACCCAGTGTAAAGCCAGCCGGCTCACCACAGCTGCGGTGCAGGCTGCTGGGGGGGGGGGGGGCGTGGAATTGGCGCTCAGAAACGCACAGCTTTGACTCCGCTGGCCAATCTGGGTTCTCCGTTCTTCCGAGCGGCAGCCCACAGCGGTGACAGTCATCCAATCACTGCTGCCTGGCTGTGATTGACAGCACATGGCCCCGCCCTCGGTGGCTGCTGCTTCCCGAGGACACGGAGGAGCAGGTGCCCCTTTTCAGCCATAACTGAGCTGCGTGGCGACTCTGGGGTCTGGAGACCGACTGCAGCTGGGGGGACAGCCGGGCCCACGACCACGCACCCGGACCTCAAGGGGGCTCAGCAGGGCTCAGGCTCGCGGGCAGGCGGCCCTGTTTCTCGCCTCTGCGACTGCCGGCTGCAGGCGCAAGGACCACACGGAGGGCTCCCAGAAATAAAAAATACGTGAGTGAGTCAACAGTCTCCGGCTTCGAAGCAAATCCAAGAAGAGCTAGGAAGAGGAATGAGGTAGGGGACCTTTTATACCCTTTAATAATCTTTTTTAAAAATTAAAAATGACTTATACGTTAATATATGTTTCTATATACTTAATACAGAAAACAACGGATGCGAATCTAAACTGCTAGCACACTGTAACCACGTGGCCCGTTTCACAAAGCCGTCCTCTGAGTTGGCCGGCTCTGCAGTTCCCTGGCACCTGGGGATGTGTGATGCACTGTAAGTCTGCTTACGCAGTGGTCACGTGACTGTGAGCCACCATGCCCTCCTAGTAACAGCGCCTAAAACTGTGTGACCACTCCAACTCGGTGAATTAGGGCACACGCACTGGTGTGCATGCTCCTCAGTTCTTTGGGATGAGGAGGGTGTGCGTGCACGCCCAGTCTCCCCTAACGAGAGGGCGGAGTGGAAACTGAACCGCACTTGGGAGGGTTGGGGTTGGAGAGCCTCGGAGCCCAGGCCGGGAATCCGGTCTTTCACTCCTCGTTCGTGGGTCTTTCTGCCGCCCGATACTTTCTGTCACAGTTGAAAGGAACTCCGCTGGAGGTCTGTTGAGGGCCGCGGGCCAATAAAATGAAGCCCATGAAAATAATGCGACTCGGCGTCCAGCGTCGCTTCACCAGGACTAAAAGAACCTCGTGCGGTGCATAACCATTTTCAAATCGTAAGCCACCAGTGACCAGTGACTTAGAGACGACCGGTCACCGTGTCACATCCAGTGTGTGAGGCAGCTAGGACCCTTTGTCCGTGTGGCACTGGGCCCTGCCAGGGGAACAGGAGGTAGAGCAAGAAATAAAACTCTGTGAGGTCTGTAAACCAGTGGAGACTTATGTCTTGTTCCAGTGAACCATGACGTGGCGTCCTGGAGACGAAGCTTAGTGGTGGCTCTCGCGGCCAGGTGACCTGGGTCCCGGGAGAAGGACAACACAGGGGGGAAGAGAGTGGCTTTCTTACAAGCCCTGGCCCTCATGGAGAGGAAGTCTCTCCCATGTGCGGGGGCCGGCCCCGCCCCGCTCTGCTCTGCCTGTGACCTTGTTCAGGAGCAGAGTGGTGTGCCGTTCCGCTCTCTTCCAGACAGAGATTCGGGGGCATGTGATCCTTCTCACTAAAAGCTGGTCTGCGATGGTCCGGCCGCTCCCACTTCACCCATCGAGATTTCGTCGTCCTGGCAGCCCTGGGAAACGGGACCTTTGCACCCATGTGATCGATGAGGAACCCAGCATTCAGGAGAAAGACTGTGTACCCGGGACTCGCACCTGGGCTTCTCCGGATAAAACCGCTACCTCCCTTCTGTGACTCCCCAGCTCTCCCCTCCAGACTGGGGTTCACCCGTGGTGCCAGCACTGCGGTCCAGCAGGGCCCGGCCGGCAGGGCTGCCGTGGTTGCCGTCAGCAGCGGCTGCACCCCAGCATCCCCTGGCCTCAGGCCGAGCCCGGAGGACAGGTGCAGACGCCCCAGGCAGTGGCCGGATTCCGCACCCTGCCACCTGGCCACACGCACAGGGTCTGTCCTGCTCCAAGGGGGGGTCTCGCCACCGACTCTGACGCCTGTGACGCTCCGAGTCCCCCCGTCTGCGAGCCCCTCCGGGCGGGAGGGGGCTGACCACAGACACGCCTCTGGAGTGTCGATCTGATCCGATAACGGGAAGGACCCATTTGGGGACAGAACGCACATTTCCGTGACCCAAATTACTTGTGCCACCTCGTCTTTTTATATCGTTTAATTTGCCGTTCTAATTCAAAGTAACTTCATTTTCCCCGGTGGAGCGCTGAAAATTACTGTAACTAATAACTTGACGGTAATTACAGCGAGCACTCACACAATTAGCATCAGCGAGATCACTGTCCTGTTTATTTTCCCCAGTGAGTCCCGTCCCCAGCGGGGCGGGCGCTGGCGTGTCGGCGCCACCTATAGGCCGGGCGGCAGCTTGACGGCCTGGGGGACCTGTCCTCCTCCTCCTCCTTCCCTCTGAGACTCCTCCCTGGCCGACGTGAGGACAGAGTGTCAAGTCGACTAATTCTAAAAATGTGCGTGTGCCTGGGACCCGCGTGCCGGATTCGGTGGGAAGAAGAGGAACTCACGGCGCCCAGAACACGTGCGCATGTTTGTTTTCGGGGTTTTAATGCATGATACACGTTTATTCAAAAACGGAGCACTGAGCACAGGGCACGCTGCCCCACCCCATCCTCCGAGTGCGGTGGTTTGCAGACCCTGTCACTCACCCTGGCTCCTCGGCTCCGGGACCTCAAGTGCATGAAATCAAGAAGAATTAGGAACGAGTGAAGATGTGACATTGTCCTGATTTCTTTTTTAACTGAATGGACATCCAATTGCAAAAATCTATAAGCATGCACATAAACTAGGGCCCACTGGTAACGTTTTAGGATATTTATTATATCCTGTCTTTGTTTCTGTAAAATATAAGTTGCTCCTAAGAAGACAAGCCAGGCCAGGAGAAAATATTTATAAAAGACACATGATAGAAGCCTTATCTAAAATACACAAAGAACTTGTGAACCTCGACAATAAGAAACAAACTGATGGAAGCTGTAATAGACACCTCATCAAAGACAACGTCCAGGTGGGGAATAAGCACAAGAAAAGATGTTCCGTGTCAGGTGTTACTTGGAAAGGCTAAGTAAACAGCAACGAGGCACCACTACACGCCTATCGGAGTGGCCAAAGTTCAGGCACGGACAGCCCATGTGCTGGGGAGGACGGGGAGCAGCGGGAATCTCACCCACTGTGGGGGGGTTGGGGGGCGCACCCTCCTACAGCCACCGTGGGGGGCAGTTCGGCTATTTCTTACAAAATTCAAAATGCTCTCACCATACAATGCATCAGCCATGCTTCTTGGTGTTTACCCAAAGTGTTGAAAACATGGCCACACAAAATGCTATACGTGAGCTGTGGCGATTCAACAACTGCCGAAACCGGGGAGCAATGCCCTTTGGTGAGTGGTGGATGAGTCAACTCTGCTCCACCCGGACTGTCATGGATACACGTCCCTGGGCGTGTGTCCAAACCCATACAGCGCCCCACAGCAAGAGCCAACCCTGTCCACCGCGGGCCCTGGGGGGTGGCGGTGCGTCAGTGCAGGTTCCCCGACTGCGGCAGGCACCCCACCTGGCGGGGGAGGCTCCAGGGGAAGGCTGGGTGTGGGGGGGAGGGGAGGAACAGGGGACCTCTTTCTCCCTTCCCCCAGTTTAAACCTGAACCTACTCGAAGCAATCGAGCCGACTGCCCTTCATAAGTTTCTCAGTTGTGTGAGCTACCTTAGAAAAGCAAGTCTCTAACAATCCCCCCGATTCTGAGTTCAGGCTGAGTTATGAAACCACGGTCTCCAGCTGGGGGTTGCAATCCGTCAGCGGAATCACAGCACGCGTTAGCACCACCCCTGCGCCCACAAACAGCTGCTGGGGAAGCTGCCCTCTCACTGCGAACAGCGAGTAACTGCACGCTTCCGTGGTCTGGGCAACACGCGGCACAGGGCTGTGACTCCGGGGAGAGTGGGAACCAGCGACGGAAGTCCTGTGGCAGCCGCTCGAGGCGAGGGGACTGTTTCTGAGCTGGGGTGCCCGGGGGAGTCCCCATGGTAATGCCACACGATGTCCTCTCGGGTCAGAGACCAAGGTCAGGGTTCACTGCAGTCAGGGTTCACTTCTCTCGGGTCAGAGACCGAGGTCAGGGTTCACTTCTCTCGGGTCAGAGACCGAGGTCGGGGTTCACTTCTCTCGGGTCAGAGACCGAGGTCAGGGTTCACCGTGGCCGGGATAGCTGGATCTGAGGCACAGGCGGACAAGAGAACTCTGGAGGTCTGCAGGAAACCCCCGAATTGTCGGCTGACGAGTGAATGCTACAACACGGCGTGAACGTCAACAACATGAGAGAAAGACGACATCTGGAGACGTGGGGTTGAGCGTCACCCAGAACCCATGGGGCGGTGGAACTAGTCTGCCGCCCCCCGGAGAGAATGCCGGGACACCGCAACCCACACAGGGTTTGGTGGAGCTCTCCCACGGGCGTCCGTGGCAGCGCCAGCGCTGGGCTGAGGCGTGCTCTGGCCTGGCCCGGCTGGGGCAAACCTCAGGCATGGCGGGTAAGAGCGACCCCAAGCAAGTGCTGGGTTCCTGAGCACAGCTCAGCCCTGTGGAAAGAGTAGGACAGGACTCTGCACCCTGCGATGCAGACTATGTCCGTCGTTCGGTAAAAACACTACCAGGCACGTGAAGAAATGGAAATGCGTGGTCCCTGAGCGGGAAATAAATCGGTAATGAAATTGGACGCAGCTGTGACGGAGCCTAGACTCAGTGCACGTGGCGGTGCCTGCAGCTCCTGTAAACACAGCCCGTGTGCGAGGGGACATAAAGCATGACCACGTAAGGAAAACTCTGGAAAATAAATTCTAAAAAGTCCACGTAGAACTTCTAGAAGTGAACATTTAATATCTAAAATGAGAAAGACTGGCAATGATTAGCAGGGGATTAGAAACCCAGGACAAAAAGTAGTGAACCCGAAGAAACAGCGATAGAAACTTTCAACAATAAAACAGAAGAAAAACCTGTTGGCATAGCTCAGTGGATTCAGCGCGGGCTGCAAACCAAAGTGTCGCAGGTTCGATTCCCGGTCAGGGTACATGCCTGGGTTGCAGCCCATGATCCCCAGCAACCCCACACTGATGTTTCTCTCTCTCTCTCTTTCTCCCTCCATTCCCTCTCTAAAAATAAATAAATAAAATCTTTTTTAAAAAACAGAAGAAAAAAGACAATAGAATGAACATTGTATTACTGGCCTGTTAGAAAATATCAAGCGGCCAAAATACATGCGCTCTGAGCCCGAGAAGGAGAGAAGGGATTAACACATAAATACGGTATTTCAAGACATAATGGGCAGAAGTTTGCCTCACTTGATGACTAGTATAGTCCCACAGGTTCACGAATTTCCACAACCCCCAGCCACAACAACGTAAGACAATTCTATAAACACATGCTGCATTAAAATTGCTGGAGAGCAGTAATCATCATAAAAATTAAGAAGCCGCCAGGATGGAAGGAGGGAGGAGAAGGTAACTTCCTTCTAGATCAATCAATCAATCATCAATCAATCAAGAGGAAGAACGACCACAGACTCTCAGGAGGAACCGCAGACCGTGAGGCGACGAAGGACAGCAGTCTACGCCTGGTGAACACGTGTTTTAAGAGTGAGGACGTGTTAAGACGTTTGTGGACAGAGAACAGCTGCGGGGAATCACCACCCTCCCGCGAGGGGAGATTCGTCACGCAGAACACAGACGGCGGGAGGTCATAACCGAACATCGGGGACACCCGGGCGTCCCCCCTCGCTCAGAACCACTGTGGACTCCGTGCCGCGCACACAGTCATCCGTGCCTTCCACCTTCGACAGGCTGAATTTTCACTTCTCCTGCTCGGTTTACCTGTCCCCTGTAAATCTGTGCTAAAAACAAACTATGGGGAAAGCCTGGTTCTTTACTTGGACGGATGCTGCCACAAAGGCGGCGCCTTTCCAGGTGCCCGTGGGCCCTCTCTGCGGCGGGGCCCGCACACTCGCCCCCGGGGCCCGGCCTCCCACACATGGACCACCGTGCGGCAGGGCCGCTGGCCCTGTGGACATGCCCGAGGCGGGGGGCTCCGTGGGGCAGGGCTGCTCCAAGCCGACGGGCTCGCCAGGCACCCTCTTCAATGACAGAACCATCACTATATCTTTTATTTGGCACCTGTTCAGGTTTTATTTGGGGAGGTGGTGTTTGTTGCTCTTTCCTTGATATTTGAAGGGTTTGTTAGAAACAGGGCATTACACTAAGTGAAACAAGCCAGGCAGTGAAAGACAAATGCCACATGATCTCACCTATAACGGGAACCTCATCAACAAAACGAACAAGCAAGCGACACATAACCAAAGGCACTGAAATTCAGAACAGGCCGACAGTGAGCAGAGGGGAGAGGGGAGGGGATGACAGGGGGGGGGGGGAGGGTTTGCAGGAACTAGTATAACGTGGGGGGGTGGAGACAGGGGAGGGAGGTGGGGAGGGCTGGGGTGGTGGGGAGGGCTGGGGAACAGGCAGAAAACTGTACTTGAACAACAATAAAAATGTTAAAAAAACAAGTCATCAAACTGTAAAAAAAAGAAAGAAAAGAAAGAGAGAGAGAGAGAAAGAGAGAAAGAAAGAGAGAAAGAAAGAAACAGGGGTGGCCGGGGAGCAATCAAGGAGGACAGCGGGTGCGGTGACAGCTGACAGGTGAGGATGGACTGAGGAGTCCCTCATACCCTGGGGTCATGTGGCCGCAGTGGAGCAAACAGGTTTCAGGAAGAGAAAACAAGGCTGACACTGTGGCCGAAAGAGGAGAGCCCTCCGAGAGACCTGCTGCAGACGAAGAGGTGAGGTCACAGGAGACGTGTGACCCCTTCACCCTCGCCGCCACGTCTCGAGGCTTCGTGCCCAGGGCTCCGAACGCACCTCCGCCCGCAGGGAGCCCTGGTCCTGGTGGGGGCTTTGTCTCCCCAGGACGGACCAGAACGCAAGCCGCCCAGCCGATTCTGTATGTTTTGTGTGCCCTTGATCACAAAGCTCAATTAAAAAAAAAATTATATATAACATAGCTCCAAAAACCCAAAGTGTATTATCTAAACAAATCTGGCAGAGCATTACAAGTAACACAACCCCAGCACCTACAAATATGCTCCAGAATTGCAAGAATTGTGTAACGTCAGAAAGATCCAACACTTTAGTTCCTCAATCACCTACATAAAAATCATGCAAGTATCTGAAGAGATGCGTAAGATTTTTGATGACACTTAAAGTCTAATTTAAAAACAGTATCTGGCAATTAAAGAAAAAAACTGCCCTACCTGAAAAAAAAAAAGAAAAATACCTGTTACAAAAATCGTACATCGAGCCTCGTACACAATAGGCACTAACAAGCAGCAAATGGTTTGGTTGCACGTCCTTCAACATTTGGAACGGAGCACAGAGTGTCACCACTCTCATCCGAGCAGTGACATACAGAAGCAGGTGGGGGGGGGGGCACCAGACCCCACACAGGTGCTATTTCACATCCTCTCCGCCCCGTTGGCCTCCTGCTCCAGACTGGGGGCCGACTGTGTGGGGACCCCGACCCCACGGCACCCGCCCCCTCGCCCTCACTGGGGCTGCGTCTCCCTGTGTCCTGAGCCACCGCTTCTGCCGACGCCCAGGCGTGGGGCGCTGCAGGACCCCGCTCAGCACCACGGGTGTGAAACTCAGAAACGAGGTTACTTAACATCCCCCCGTGGGCCAACCACTGACTAGTGAGATGTAGGAGCAGAAGATAAATCCCCCCTTCCTCTGGGAAGACTCTCCGGAGAAGCAGCTTGCCTCTTGGAGGGTGCTGCTTAAATCAAGCGAGCGGTTGCAATTAGCAGCAGGCAGCCTGCACCTCAATCCACCGGTTCTCCCTTTCTCCCCGGTGTTAACCTTGTCGTCACCTCCTTCCCCTTGAGCTGACACCCCCGCCTGTCCCGTGGGAGCGCCAGCACGTGAACCTTCCCACGGGCTCCTTGGAGAGAAGGCCACCGAGGGGAGGCGGGCATCTGTCCCCAGCGCACAGACTGCCACGTGGGGGGCCGGGAGGTGGACCACTTAACAGTCAAGGTGGCACCCAGCCCCGGTGTAAGTGGCGTTCCACTCATCAAGGCTCTTACCTGCGGTTCGCCGTGACGAGGGGCAGGGGGAGAGTGGAGCATCAGTGTGGGCGTGGGGTGGAGTGGACCAGCGTGGGGGGCGGAACAAACGTGCCCGCCCCCGGACCCGGGACCCCAGCCTCCAGAGCCGTGAGCAGAAACCGTGTTGGTGATGAGGCCCCCGTCTACGGCAGTCAGCCACCATGGCCCGAAGGGACTGACCTGTACTCCGTGACTCTCTGAGCTTGGCTCAGACACAGGGGCACAGGCGTGGTGAGGACACAGCCTGGCCTCCCCGCCCACCAGCTCCCGCGCCCCCGCCAGGCTCCCGCAGCCGGGGCTCCGGGGGAGGGAGGGGGCCGCTCACCGTCCGACTGCCCTGCTCTGGCTGCAGGTTCGTCAAAGCCTGCGCCTCTCTGCACACAGCTGAGCAGACGTCGGTTGGCCGTGGTGAACACACAAAACACAGTTCACTCTTGTGTTGTTATCTGTTAAGCCTTCTGTCAGGTTGCCGTAGGAGCACCGAAAACCGGCCTGAGCCCCGCCCTGCACACCCTTGCGCTCAGACGTTCCGACGCCAGCACTCCAGGGGCGCAGCCGACCCCGCGCCTGCACGGGTGCGCGGGCCGTGGCCTGCGCGGAGTGAGACCGCGGGGCTCCTCCCGCTCGGTGCCGGGCAGCCGGTGGGAAACCAGACGCCGCGGAGCGCCAGGGCAGAAGAGGACGCCGCGAGGGCGTCGGCACCGTCCTTGGCAAACGGGCGAGTCAAAGAAGCGAAGCCAGAAGCACGAGGGCCTGTGCCCACAGGCGTCCCAGAGGACACCGTCCCCGGGCAACGGCGGAGCGACACCGTCAGCACAGAAACTGGAGCCGGGGAGAAAAGTGGGAAGTGAGACACTTGTCCTCCGGGCAGGCGTCCTGCAACACGAGGTTTCTCACGCTGAAGCCCGAGTACACACGGCAGGTTCCCGGCCTGAGCGGTTATCACGGCACCGACCTGCCGAGGGCCAGAAGTTCTCTCGGCCCGTGAGAGACTGCGTGCTTTCCATTGCATGCGTCTGTCCGTGGACGCAAACGTCACCTGCATCTGTTAATGCTAAAACTGATTACAGTTATAGGATGTTTGTATTTGACCAGGTAAACTTTTCTGAGCCTTAGTTTAAACATTCAAATGTGGGGGAGGGGGTAGAGAACAAGATTTCAAATTAAGAAAATTCCTCCCCAAGGCCTAACTGGTGACTTGTCCGGTGGAGTATGACCATGTCCCTACAGCGACAATGCAAACAGAGGGTCTCAGACTGGGAGTGAATTCTGGTGACAACGACCCTTCACCAGGCCCAGGGGACAGAGCAGAAAGGCGATACAGTTTCTGCACCGTCTGGCCCAGAAGAGAAGACCGGTCCACAAACGAGGCTGCTTTGTCCACCTGCTGCCCCGCCTGCAGGCGCAGCTCCAGCCTCAAGAAAGGCAGCTCAGAACAGTCTGGTCCTCCAAGCAGCCTCCAGGGCCGAGCCGTCCTCTAAAAGACGCTAGAGAAGAGAGGGCAGGTTTGGGTAGAGTCGCATTTGCGGTGTTCGGTCTTCACAGGAGAGAGAAGGAGGTAAACCGTGCGCTCTAACACCAGATACTCGACGACGGCCGCTCTGACACACAGAGTGCGGCGGGAGACGGCGTTCCGGCACCTCTCCCGTGCCCTCCCGCATCGCCGAGGATGAAAATCAAATCTCAAAAGTGTGTGGCTTCTACACACTACAGATCCACTTTCACTGCACACTCCTCAGCCTCCTGCATTTGCTAAGCCGCAGGATAGGGGAGGAAATGCTGAGTCTTACAGAGGCGAGTCGCACCATGTCCCTGACACGGTTAACTGTGCGTGGCCTTGGCTGGGCTACGGCGCCCAGACGTTGGGTCAAAGACCCGTCAAGATGCTGCCGCTGTGAAGGCATTGTATTAGCTGCGACTGGCATTTACGTTACCGGAGAAATGATTGGACTTTGAGAGAAGGAAATGATGCTCCATAAGGTGGGTGGGCCTCATCCAATCAGTGGGAGACCTTCAGAGACAAGACCGAACCCCCCCCCCCCCCCCCCCCCGCCCAGGAAGACGGAAGGAATCTGCCTCCACCGCTGAGCTGCGTTGTCAGCTCCTCCGTGTGTCCGTGGGGTGCCGACCTGCCCCGCGGCACTTGGACTTCCAGGACTTGAGGGTCACACGAGCCAATTCATCAACACGAGTCAATCCATCAATCAACCTCTCTCTCTCCTGAGATGTTGCAACATCTCCACCTTTGTGAGTCAGGACTGCACTGCGTCTTCTTCAAGGGAGACTGTGTGTAGCCCAGGTGCGCTCCGCACGGCAGGTGAGGACCCCCAACCTCCGCTCACACTGTGTGGTGCACCCAGATGGTACAAGAGTGGTTTTCGTCACCTTTGTTTGGGCCACATTGAGGGGGAATCCAGCCCAATCAATGCACCCACTTACGGTGACGTGTCCCCTGCCCATAGAAGACTCGGTCACTTTTGTCCCTATTTCATTGACCAACATGTGAGCGTGACCTCACTGAAGTTCAAAACCAGCTGAGAAGTACACTCCGATTACACACCCCAGGGAGAAGAAACGGGGTTCTGCGGGCAGCGCCAACTCAAAGCAGCAGGCGGCCTTCTGAAGGCAACGATGGTTGAGGATGCTTCCTTCCCGCTTCCCGCGTGGCGGGCACACGTGCCTGGGTCTGGCTGGTACCATCCGAACTCTAGCAGGAGGCGGCATGAAGGTCAAAGTCTAGGATGTCTGAGCGAGGCACCTTATTCTCGTATGCTACGCCACGGTGACTCCTCCGGATACACTCGGAACCAGAGTCAAGCCTCCTTCGCCCTCGAGAAGCACACAGTAGAAGAATGGAAGAAGCCGCTCACTGCACCAAACTGTGTTTTGGATGGAGGCGCGCGGGGAGGAGGTGAGTGGGGACATCTGGAACAGTGTCAACGATAAACATAAAGAAAAAAGAATAAAGTGAGCGTCTTGTAGAACAAATAAGTGAACACTCCCTTTTGGAAAGGGGAAGGGTGTCAGACACACAAGCGTCGCTGGTCCATAGCAGCTCTGAACTCCCGCAGGGCAGGCGTGGGACAGGGGAAGGGTGTTCTCGGGCCGTGCCCGACCCTTACCTTCAGGGGGCCGGGGTCTGCCCTTGGGGGAGAGTCCTGAGGTCCCCGAGGTTGTCCTTGGCCGCACCCGCCGTAGACAAGGGCCCCCCGGGGGGCCTGTGGTGTCACCCGGCCGGCTGCCTGCCAACGGAGCATGAGAGGCTGACGCTGGTTTTCACACGGAAGCAAATGCTCCTTCAGGCTAGCACCCTGGTATCTCCAGCAATACGAAGGATATCTCTTACAATAAATCTTGTTTGATTATCATCCGTCTTTACTGCCGTTTTTTTTTTTTTCTTAAATCCAAGGACACCCTGCTGCCATTTCCCTTGTTTCTGGAGATGCTTCAGGATGCAGACCTACCGTTGTTCGAGGGCCCTCTCCCTGAAACGGGCAGAAATCCGTGTCCCTGGCCTCATGTCAGAGAAAGAGTGAGGTGACGTAAGAGAAGCAATTTTAGTAAAATAAAACGAAGATGCTAAATGCAAGCCAATAACTCCGTGAAGACACGGTGTCAAATGCCAATCCAAGTTCAAGCACACAAGTCTGAAGTAGCTTGTTTGTGAGAAAGTCCTGCTGGTGGTCGCCGGAGGGGTCGGGGTCGGGGTCAGGGGACGGGTGGACAAGGGGAAGGGGAATAAAATCAAAATGTTTTGTGTGCAGTGCTAGGATTGGGACGAAAGCTTGGAACAGGGCTAGGGTTCGTGTCTGGGGTTCGGATTCGCAGTCAGAGCTGGTGTGAGGGTGGGGTTTGGGCTACTGTGAGTTACCCCGGAAAACAACCGGCTCATTTGTTTAGTCCTGTCGGTGCAAGAGCACAACGGAGCAGCTGGGCCCAGAGACCACAGGGCCCACAAAAATCACTGAACACAATTAAAATGAATATTGCAAAGAACTATAAACAGAGAGTTGGGGGGCAACTGCCCGTCTGGGAATGCGTAAAAGCTTGAAGTTTGAGAGGAGTGCGTTTCTTCCATTAGGAGCCATTAAGTTAGAGACACGATTTTCCCTCCGAACTCTGCTTTCTAAAACACACGTTCATCTTCAGAAGATGATTTCGTTTTTAACTCAGAGGCTTCACATACACCACAAAGAAGAAAAAGAAGGGGAGAAGGAGGGAAGGAGGAGAAGATGACGGTGACGACATGGTCAAGCACAAATGTATAATCTAACTCCTGAATCCAACGTTCCCAGCCTTACATGGCGCCCACCTGGCAACGTGAGAATGAGCTGGTTTGGGCAGATAATCTATTACATTCCACTGTCTCCTCCTTTTTATGGAACTTATCAAGAGTGGCACTGCTTCACAAAATTATACAGGCTTCAGGTACACGTTCTACATTTTACATCTCACAATCTTTTGGGGAATTTTGCTGATTTTAAAATATATGCACAGGTACGTATGCTAATCTAATGTAGCTTCATCTGAGAGGCACCGACTAATTACCTACATTCAAATAAAATTACAGCTAAGCGGTTTTGGGTACAATCACCATCAAGAAATAAAATAAGAAATCTACTCGACAATTAGCGGTGATGGGAATTAAACTCGAGGAAATCATCCCTCCGCAGGAGCTCGGGTGCTGGTACACCCAGCGTGCGCGGCCGCGCGGCCCCCTGGTGGGGGAGAGCTGAGCTGGCGCGTGTGTGTGTTTGTGGGTGGGGGCTGGGTTCGTCACATGGACTTTGAGTTTTAGGCTCAGTGGTCCTCGTGCCCAGCTCCGTGGCTCCCGACAGGTAACCACAGCTTTCTCTGCCGTGGCTTCTCACCTCCAACATAGAGATAGCGGCCGTACGTGCTCCGTGAAGTCACTTCAGTGGCCACACTAACATACACGGTGCCCTGGATGAGGCACACGCAAGGATGAGCTTTCGTTATTGATGTTTCAATAGATTTTACCACCGCCTTCGGGCACAATAACTCCACAGTCCAGAAGTTTTTCTTCCACCTGTGATTGATGGTAGGATATCGATCCATCTAATACACACAGTTTTTTAAAATTACCAAATTATGATGACTACCCTGGCCTTGACTCCATCACTTTGAGTTTCTTCGTTGTAACTGAAGAAGCTCGATTTGGTGCAACAGGGCCGGGACACAGGTGGCAGCCCTGAGGGCTACAGGGACTGGTGGGCGTGAGTTCTAGTGAACTCAGAGAACACACCAGGTTTCCCAGCATCAAAGGACACTTGGAAATGGACAGCATTGCCTTTTTTCCCCTTGGTAACAATGTCCCTTTCCCCCTTAAATGTCGGTAAGCTGGCCTCTGGCTGTTTGCAGGACTCCTTTGCTGAGCTGGCGCTCCGCCAGTGGCCGAGTATCAGGGACCGCCTGCCTGGCCCCTCGAATCTCTGCAGGGCGCGCTTCTGAAATCACGTGCAGTTGAACTCGGAACTCCAGACTGAGCACTGAAATTGAGTGCTGTCTGTTCGCACGAGGGTTTTGTTTAGAAAATAGGATTGTTTACATAATCACACCCAATTATTTTCCCCGGGACCCAGAGGAGTTCAGAGGAAAGAATCACGAGCTTACAGGATTTAGCAGGCTCTGCCATCGTGAGTCAGGAAAGACGGGGATTTCTTACTCAGCCGTGAGGCAGTGGCACGTAAGCGGGACACACGGCCAAGGTCAGGGTCTAACCTTGCAGGCTCATCTCACCTCTTTAGCCCGGAAGCACCCGGAGGGAAGGGCTGATTTTCATATTCCCCTTGGCGCCTGGTTCTGTTCTTCCTGAAGTAGTTGGATGATAAATTCTTTTTCACTGGCTGTATCCATTCATGGTCAAAACAGTCATTGTTATGTGAAACTGCGGCTCTTTTCATCGGATAACTTGACAAATATTTCTCAGCAATGCTTGACTTTTTTCTCCTTAAGTTACTCCATGGAACCCACTCGCATTTTCCTTTTATTGAAAACATTCCCAATATAAATTAATTTCAAAAGTCATCAAAATATCAATGGTGAAATCCTTAATTTGAATCACAGACATCTTCACAGCATCGGGGTGACTGATTTTGCCCTGACTTCTGTAGCACGCCTGCACACTGTGGCCCGATACTCGCTGGGTACTATCAAAGCACATGGTAGACATGGTCTGTTGAAACCTTGCTTTCCCCGGCGAACCCTGAAATCTGCTCTGAAGGTGGGTGCTGCAGAGCAGTGTGTCATGAGCTGTTTCTATCTGGGGCCGTGGGCAGACACATTTCGAAAGCAAATGACTGACTACGGTGAGACAGCTAGTTCCCAACACAGTCACGGAGCAGAGCCGTGTCAGGCAAGCTGGGAGAGAGGAGCTAGTCCCATGGCGTGTGGTGGCCGGGCGGTCTGCGTGCGGAGCTTCAAGGGAACCCAGCCCGATGGAGGGAGAGAGCACGGGGAACTGAACCGGCAGAATGAGCATTTTGCAAGTGGGTGGACCATGTAAACAGGGGACATGAGTACGACTCGTCATGTTCTGGGATGGAAACCACGAACGTGAGCTCTGCATGTGCACAGTGATGAAGTCTGCATCTCTCGTAATATAGACCCTTCATTTATTCTCAATAACCATGTGCTATTTGTAAAAGTCTTATTAGTGTGACAGCATGTAAATCAATACTGGATTTTATTCAATTCGATGCTTACAGAGATCCTGTGGTGGAATTCCTGAAAATCAACAACAACAAAAAAAAAGAAGGTAAAGAATTGAATGCAAAGTTAATATTACGGGTTACCTACCAGACAATTGCAATCATTGATGTCTCAGTAAATAGGTTAAAAAATAGTATAGTAGTTGCCTAAAATGCCAGCCTCACAAGCATATCCCTACATGATGAATATATTACATATAACTCCAGGATACATGGATAAAAGTTTATTTCCCTTCAGATGGATACTTGTGGATTGGAATAAGGTTTTCTGTATGTTGCCATGCATATATTTAAAATCGTGTATATCAAGAAAATCGCCGGGCAACAAGAACGATGCCGTGTGCTATAAATACGCCGGTTTTAAAGACACACAGAAATGGCCTAAAATCATCTCACAAGATGGGAGCCTACACCCAGCAAACGTTTGGTAGCTTCCAGGCTTTCCCGTGTCAGCGCTGAAACAGTCGGCGCCATCGCGGGTGCTCAGTCCTCGACGTCGCGCAGGAGCGATCCCACAGCACACGCCCAGGAGGCTGTGGGCACACGCACGTCTGTGAGCCTGGGGACCGTGACACTGAGGAAGGGTCTCAGGCGGGAGGGGCAAGACCCCAGCCACAGGGGGGGCCCAGGCCTGGCGGCCTTAGCTGTCTAGAAGGACAGTCAGGGAGGGAGAAGGAGCGAGCTGCCGTGGTGGCGGGGGCCCAGGAAACCAGTTACGGAGACGGAAGAAGGGCCCTGGAGAAAGAGAACAAAGACGTGGTTTTAGGGAAAGAATGGTGGGAGGAGGGGCAGGTGCTCTCTAGAGAGAGGGGTGGGGGCGGGGGTGGGGAGAGGAGCAGAAGGGAGCGGGGGAGGAGAGAGAAGGGCCGGAAGAGGGAGCACGCTGGGCCCCTTCCCTTAAGCGTTTTTATCTGGTTTCCGAAGGCAGGAACTCTAGGGGAGGTCTCAGGGGAGTGTCTCCACAGAAGTGCCTCAGCTCTGCAGCTGTGTCCCTGCAGGGTCACAGTCTCTGCGGATTGGTCGGCGCCGGGGCAGGGGGTCATGGGTCATGGCAGCTGGCCCTGACGTCAGCCACGGTGTCCCCTGGTGTTGCTGCTTTCCTGGGCCTGGGGCTGAAACCCAGCTGAGGCCTGGACGTCACCTCTGGCTGGACGGACACACAGCCTTGGTCCTCAGGCCTGGCTCCTGAGGTTACTGGGTGCTGATCAGAACCTCGGGTCCTGAGGGCTCAGTTCTTAAGGGGGTGGCCGTGCCAGGGAGGAGGAGGCAGAGGGGCAGGGTGCTGGGTGGGGCCCGTTGGAATCAGCTGTCTGCCTCGGTTTCCCCATTCCCCCTGCCAAGGAACTTTCCCAGCTTCTTATTATCCTGCCTCAAAACCAGACAAATGAAGAACTCCTGTGGGTGCCGCTATGTGAAGCGACACCCAGAAAGCACGCATTGCAACTCAGCAGTGGCTCCTGGACGGGAGATGCAAAACCAGCCAAATTTCACAGCCTGATTAGCATTAATTCACTCACAATTTGAAGAAACAGCCATTAGCCGGGGAGCATCAGACCTCAGGAGCAAGCGGCCAAGTGGCAGCCGCTGCCAGCCTCCGCCAGCGCCAAGATCTGGAGGCCCGCACGCTCCCAGAAGCGGCTCTCGTTGGCCCCTGCCCTGGCCACCGCCATCTGTCCTGCCCCCGCACAAGTGCTCTCCCCTGCTGCCTGGTACACAGGGCTCTCTGCACAGGGCTGGTGCCGGGTCTCTGGAAAGCACTCCCGGGAGAGCGCGTTCTTTGTCGCTGGCGTCTGTCTGGACTCCTGACACGACCCACCCACGTCCCACTCCGGAAGGCGACCCCAGTGCAACTCCCGTGGGAAACATCCTAGGTCTTGGATTCGTCACTGCTGCCTGCCCCGGGCAACGCTCCCGCACCCCAGGGTCCCACGCGTTGTGATTCAGAGATGGGTTGGCGGAGCAGGCATGGCATTTTGGTGTCACTATTTATATGAAACTGAGTGAAAAAATAAACCCAGATACATCACACTCACGAGCACGGCTCCTTAGCTGTGATTGCCAGTGTCTGTTTGTCTCGGCCCCCCTGCCTCCTGGAGCCGGGCCAGTGGCCCCCAGTCCACAGACGCCGGCCGGAACGTCTGGGCCGGCCCTCGGGGCACGCTGGTCTCCTAGGAACAGCGAGAGCGCGTGCTCATGGTGACGGACCACCGCTGCCAAGGATTCGGTTGGAAACAAGCCCGGAACTTTCTATGTATTTATATTCTATTCCACTCTTTGTGCTGGATCAGGGTTAAATGAATAAAAATTCTGTGATGAACTTTACCCAGGATTCACTTACCTTTTAAAGAACTGAAGATCCAGTCTTGGGGTGTCCAATAAAGGGGCAGTATGGCCACCCAAGGATGCCTTTCATGTGCACACCGGTGACCCCCAAATCTCTTTGAGAAATGCGTGTCCCAGGGACCCCTAAATGCTACTTCTGCCCTGACATGGAAGTCATTCAACTCCACCCCAAAAAGCTTAACAAAGGAGGATCTTACTGAATTTCTAGGATACGAATTTCCAGTCAACCTTCTCTTCCCTCCATTTCCGATTCTTGAAACTTAGAAAAGAAAGGGCGGGGTGCCTTGCTTGGTCTTCACTAACGGCCTGATCATCCGTCTATCGTGTGAAAAAATAAAACACTACATTCACTGTAGCTTCGTCTTCTCTTTCTCCCTCAAAGTAGTTTTCACGATAGCAGTTTCTACTTTAACTAGAAAGTTTTAATAAACAATGGAGACATCTCAGGGAGAACCAGGGGCTCCATCTCACCTCAAACCGAATGCTAACATCCTTTTATTTAAACACTCGATCTTGAACTCAGAAAAATCACAGCCTGAACTAAAAACGCCAAGTCACCCTGAGCATCTCAGTTGTAACGACAAAGCACTTGACTGCACAGAAGTCGGGCAAAAAGGAGTCAGGAATTAAACCAGCACCCTCATTTATTTCATTTGCTCACAAATTATCTTTTTGAACACCAGTGCATTCAGAATGGGCGCCTACATTCCCAAGGACATGCTTGGCCAAAGCCTGAGAAGAATGTGAAAACGGGAGCTGTTCCGGGGGGGGGGGGGGGGGGGGAGGGAGGAAAGAGGGAGAGAGTAACACCACGGAGACTGCGTCCTGGGTTTGGGGTTCCGCGCCCGGCTCACACCCTTAGTCCTCCTTTCCTGATTCTTTGAGACGGCAGGTACATGGAAGCTTAGTTTCCTTACCCGAAAACAGCGGGAGAAATAATGATACATCCTCCTCCCAGTCACAGTGAGGATGCAGCCCTCACCTGTCCGAGGGCACGCCTGGGTAGCGGTCGACCCAGAGGAAGTTTGTGAGAACGGAAATGGAAGAGCGCCCCAGAGGGGGCCGCACAGAGCCAGAGTGGGGTGCCGCTCAGACACCGATCTGTCCGTGGCGCCCCCCCCCCCCCCCGCACCCCCCCAAGGAAGGGAGGCCTGTGCCTCGCCGCCAGAGCCGCACCCCCCGGCTGCTGGAGCTGCATGGAGACCCAGATGATGCTAAGAACCTGCCTCTGAACTCACGGTGGTGCGGGGCTGAGGCTGGGTCCTGGGTCAGGACTCACGTACACCTGACCCTGAAATCCCCACTGCAGACCCAGCCAGGAGGGACGTGACTTCTCAGCGGAAGCAACCACAAACCCTCGACAGCTTACAGGAAACAACGGACTTTGGGAAACGATGGGGCGGGACCGGCCCCAGTGCCTAGGGGAGCTCTGGGTTCCTAGCGCCTGTCACCCACGCGGACAGTAGAACTGAAGGGGTTTCTACTTCTGTTCAAGTAGACGTGGAAGACAAGAGGTTTCCGCTACGTGCCTTACGGACAGACGGACAATAAAATGGGCGGCTTGTAAACTTTACGGTGAGGAGCTTGCAAAAGTCGAGGAAACCAACAGATCCTTTGAAACACAGAACAAAAACTGACACGACAAGAAATATAAATTAGGAATGACCAATGTCTTTAAATAAACCAAACCCTAACCAGTAACCTTTGTGTAGAGAAAACCCCAGTCTCAAATGTTTTTGAGAATTCTCAAAAAGGTATGAGAAAGGTGAGAGCCATCCTGCATAAACATTGCAGAGGATAGTAAATGGAGAAAGCGTTTTCAAACACATTTTATGAGACTAGCAGACACTTTACGCCCACACCGTGTAAGGAAAGCCCAGTTAAGAATTAGCAGCTAACACAGCTCGTGAACATGGATGCTGGAATACCAAGAAAAATATTAGCAAATGGAACCCAGTTACACATGAATAGTGGAAAAAAAGTTCCAAGTAATTGGATGCATTCAAAAACCACAGAGATCATTTAGTATATTCAAAAAACAAATGAATACAATTAATCATATTAACAGAATGAAGGATAAAGTAATCACTTCAATGATATAAAACAGGCCTAAATTAAAAAAAATTTCCTTCCCCACCTCCCTCCCATTTCCACTGAAATTCCCTCCCCTCTCCCTTCTGGTCACCGTCAGCCTGAACAACAATTAAAATAAGAAAAATTTTAAGTAATTAGTTAATTCATTTAAATTTTTTCCTGATTAAACTCTCAGCACATGAGGAGTGGAAGGAAACTCTCAGTCTGATAAAGAATGTACCGTAAAAACGACAGATGATGCCCCAGCTGACGGCGGCGAGGTTTGGGAGGGTGTCCTCGCGGCTGAGTGTGACACGGGGAGGAGCGTCTGCCGCCCCTGCAGCCGGCATCGCGCCGACACCGCAGCGAGTGTGACAATGCGAGCGAACTCCAGTGACTGCGGGAAACCAAGTCAGCACACAAACAGCAGCTATATTTCCGTCTACTAGCGAGGAAGGAGGGTTTTAACGCAGGACACGAGCTACCACAACAATTTAAAGTCACAAAGTATGTAGCAATCACTCAGGTGAAGCGTGTGTGCACAGCTCACACCCTGTAAGTGTGTGAACACCCAGATCAGTGGAGGGGCGACATAGTGCCCCTGGGTGACACACCTGGGGGTTTGTCGGTTCTCCCTAATGTGTCCATCATGCAGCGCAGAGGCATTCAAGCCACAGCAAGGATTTTAAGTAAATGATCATCCTTATTGTAAAACTCACATAGAAACACAAAGATCCAAGAAGAGCCATTAACATCCTTAAGTGGAGAAGCAAGAGATCTTGTTCTACCGGATAATAAGATGAAAAGGCCCCCCTCACAGATCCGGGATCTAAGAGTGTTTGCTACTGACCGATGGGCAAGGCCACAGAAGAGGGGGTTCAGTAAGGAGTCCACGCAGGTTCTCGAGGTGACTTCACAGAGGCAGAACGTGAGTTCAGCTCAGCTCAGAAGGCGCGGTCTTCCTGGTTAATGGCGTTGTGTCTCGCCAGGATCGTTATTGAGCGAACGAACAAAATGTGACTTGAGGTGAATCACACATCTGAAAGTAGCAGCTAGAATGTTCAAGGCTCTAGAAGAAAGCCTAGGAAAATAGCTTCATAATTAAGAGAAATCCATTAAAGGACACTCAAACGGCACTTGTCGTAAAAGCAATATTTAATAAGTTGACTTTAAAAATAAAAAAACCCTTGACTCCTCTTTTCAAACAGTAAAAAGCCGGGCCTCGGAATGGATAATACATTTGTAATAGATTTATGTAATAGGTCCATTCGTCAACACAGAGAACTATTTCCAGTTAATGAGAAAGTAGACGTGAGCAACGGCAGTACATGCTTCACAAAAGGGAATATCAAAATACCTACTAACAAATGGACAGTTGTTAGACACCGTCATTCATCGCACAAGCGGAGACGGAGAAACAAGATGAATCCCACCGCGCAGCAGAGCGGAGACCCAGACGCCTGGCCACTCCCAGCACGTGGAACCCTGGGGGAGCTGAGCCGGGCACGTGGAATGTGCTGGAGCTGACCCCATGCCTTTCCTAGCTGCAAGTTTGTACCCTGACCAGCGTCTCCCCAGTCCCCCCACCCCCAGCCCTGGGAACCACCACCCCCTCTCCGTGTCCACACGTGTGGCTTGTTAGAGATCCCACCGGTAAGGGACGCCATGCAGCATTTATCTCTCTGCTTTGTCTCCCTTGGCCTGACACCCTCAAGTCCCATATAAGTTTGGGCCAGAATTCCTTGTTAAACATCATAGACTCCAAACCATCCTGAAAGCATACTTGGTACTGTCAGGAACGGGCTATATGCCCCGCCTCTTGAACTCGGTAGTCACCAAACGTCACGGGACTCACTTCCTCTCCCTGCAGACTCCGGGGTGACGGCCCAAGTACGCGCAGCGGCTGTTGTTAGGGGGTTAGATGATAAACACGCTGCATTGCCTCCTGAAAAGTCAAGGAATCCTGAACGGCATCTGCCCCTGAAGGTTTTGAAACGGATTGTTGACCAGTTTTAAGACAATTAGAAAGAAGTTCTTTTTCCTCTTAACCACTGCTCTTATCAGCAAACTCACCACGTCCCGGGTTCCTCATGTATGAAGTGTTCGCAACAACACATGCCTCTTAGGTACAGTTTGACTATCAAATAAACAGATATTTAAAATGACTGCAATAATTGCTAATATCCAACTTTTAATGGATGAGGGCATTTTTATAACCCTTTCCTATTCCTTGTTCTACTTTATTACTAAATTAAACATTGCTTTTTAATGCTTGACTTGAGCAACAGCCAGCGAATTATGAAGCTCTCTTCTCTGACGGCCCTGCCAGGGAGACGAGACCCGCACACCCCATAAGCAGTTATAAAACACCTACAACCACAGGCTGTAATTGAGGTCACGTGAACACGGTCTCCTGCCTCTGAAAGCACCTCACCATCCTCACGCACCTTTGCACGGGAGGCATGCACATTCGGATGCCTCGGCACTGCCCGAGTCACTGCTCATGTGCTTTGGCCACTGGTGAGTGAAGTGAGGGCGGCCGAGACACAAGCACAGTGATGCCGAGATGGTGGAACTGGTCAGGAGGCCGCCACGGCCGGGCTCGCGCAGGGAGGAGCTCAGCCGGACGCCTGCTCTCTCGAGGTTTCACCGCGCTACTCAGAAGAGGCGGAGTTTGAAACTTAGTCATTTATTTCTGGAAGTGTCCGTGTAACCCTTGAACCTCCAGTGCAGCGGGTCACCGCGGTAACTGACTGAGGGGGACCGCTGTGGTCCCCACAAGGCCAGCCCCGCGTTTTGGCCACTTGACCCCTCTGTCCTTTGCTCGGTCCCCACCTGCTCCAGTGAAAGGGACTCGTTTCCTCTCTGTCAGCCACAGGGAAGGCGGAGAGTATCGCCTCTCTGCGGGGACCAGGGCGTGCGCTTTAGGACCGGGAGAACAGGCACCTGGGCGCAGGTGGGGTGTCTGCCTTCCTGGAGACCTCCTGGACCTGGAGACCGCGCAGGTGACTGGCAGGTGCACCTCGGCACGGCCTGGGTTCTCGGCCCGCCACCCCGGGGCCGGGCTCGTTCCCTGCCCCCACTCACAGGCTGCACTGCCTGCAGCTGCCAGGCAGCTTCACGGTTCCTCACAGGTGCCGGGCCCTGGCCGACAGCCGGCAGGAATAAGTGGCCCAAACCCCTGTCTCAGTCCGGGACCATCTCCCTCCAAAGCCCCCTCCAGGGCGGGCCTCGGCCTCGGGGCAGCCACAGGGCCGGGAGCTCACCCTGCCCGCTCCTGCCTGCCCACAGGTACGTCCCCCAGAGCTGCCCCATGCCCGACAGGCCTTCTCCTGTTCTGCACGGGGGCTGGCTGCTCAGAACTCAATCCAACACAGACACTGCTTTGTTTGTTAAGTCTCACCAGCTATTCGCTCTGCAGTGTAATGAGCTGGGCCCTCGGGGGGCACCGGCTCTGAGCGCTGGACAGGATCACACGAGATTAGGAAAACACGCTGATGCTTTGCACTCACCTTTTCAACAAAAAGAAGAGTCAATATTTGCATTTTCTTAGCATTCAAGCACAAAATGGAAACTCGAATGTCTTCTAAACATTAGATGTTGATTCTCAAATTTGTCATATCTTAAACTTGGCTGTGGTGGGGAGGGAATGTGGGGTTGGGGAGGGGCATGTCAGGATTTTAAGGGATTTTTTTTCCCTGAACGGTCAAAAGGCACAGAATAATAAACTTCTAACCTTGGGTCACCTATTAGTATTTTCCCATGTAAATGGATAACTTACTTTGCCTTCTTGGCCATTTTTTTGGTCTCAGATTAAGGCTGTGAAATTATTTTTGAGATTAATCCTGTTACTGAATTTCTGTGAAAGTAGCCATTGAGGTTTCGGGTGGCCAGTAAGAGGGGAGGCCAAGGGAGTCCTGAGTGGCAGGTGTCGGCAGAAGCTACAGAGTGAGTGAAGAGGACAGGATTTAAGAAATAGTTAGAACTCTGGGCTAAGTTTTGAGGCTCTCCAGTATTTAGAGGTAACGGGTCAGCCACCCTAGAATTGTCTTTTTACTCCTTAAGGAATGGCAGGCATTAAAATGGAAGACAAAAATAATTGGAGAATTAAAAGTGAGAATAAATCTAGATTTATTAAACCTCACATAAATTTATATGGTAGAAATTAATAGCATTTTAAATGAGGAAATAGCATGCGAACCCTGGTAACATAGGAAAATGTCAGTTTCGATGCTTGTTCCCTGATTGATATGTATTACACAAATATTATACAATAAAAAATAATTGCAAAATGTCAACTCCCAACTTCCCTGAATTATGGTTTTTCATTTTTTAACATGTCATAGAAAATAATGGGTTGATTGGTCTGACACTAATATACGGAAGAAAAAATTTTCAGCACAGCTCGTTAGAATCTCGTAGCACCTCCTTCTATCGGAATTTGTCCACGATACGCCTTCCCCTCAGTGTCCCCTGCTCAGGGGTGACTCAGATCCCCCACATTGTTTTCCACGAGCCACTAGGTCTTGGCATCAGGCCCGTGGTTGGTTCTGACCAGCCGAGTGCACGGGCTTAGACCTCGCTCCGACATCGGGAGTGTGACCCGCCAACACCGTCTGTTCAACGAGAGTGCCCCCTTTAGATCCGTGTTTGGTGTGCAAGGAGCCTTAAGGAAATTCGGGCACCTTCTGAGTCTGACTCAGTGGACCCCACAGACGCACTTGGTGTCATGCCTGAGGGACGGCGTTGCTGGAGACAACCGGCCTCTTTGTCAGGGAGTGACTGTGGAACGATGCAACCCGTGTCGCCTTGCTTCACAGAGGGAGTTGACACACGGTGTGTATTTGTCAGAAGAGGGAAAACAGGAGAAAGTAGGGCAAGCAGGAATGAAAGGTGCAGGACGGACCCCAGGGACGCAGGGTGAGGAGGATGCGGGCCGGGGCTGCCCGGCCGGCCTGGGCTGTGGAAGAAGGGCCCCAGAGGGAGAAGAAGCCATGGAGGGGACACTGTCACGTCCAGAGAAACTGAGAGAGAGGAGGAAGGTGACAGAAATCCCTGCAAAGTCATTTTGGAAGAAAATGAACATGTTTTTGCCCCCTGAGCTGAAATGCGCAGGGAGTGGAGGGTGCTGGGCGACATTTCATCTTTGCCCAGCTGTGAGCCCTGCTTCCCTGCATTGCTGGCACAGCCCGGGGGGCTGTGGGGTCTTTGGAAGGCCTGTGCCTGTCTTGCTCAAGGGACTCGGTCCTCACAGCTGAAGGTCTCAGAGCAGAGACCTCAAACATGTCCACGGGGAAGGTTGTGCTCTTCTTGCATCATGTGACCAGTGACCAAGCATGGGCACACGCTGCCCACGATGGGACAGGTGCAGCCTCGTGCGTGAGTGGCAGGGGAGTGGACATCGGCACAGAACATGGGAGCCCCGTGGGTGACACTGGAGTTGGTCTCCACCGCACCGTGGCCATCATGCCCTCTGTGTGGTCAGCAAAGGGCTGGGCACCAGCTGGGCACCTGGGTCAAGGCAGCTGGGGAAGATGAGCCATGTGGAGCTCTTCCTCACTGAAGCAGCAAATTGCCCAGCGAGGGCCGGGGACACGGGGCTGTGGACAACTAAGCACAACCCGGGCTGAAGGGGAGACAGCGGAAACCACTGTACAAACACGGCCGGAGGCCGGGCATCTGGTCTCAGGAACCCGGCGCCCCGGGCTGCAGAGATGCGCTCCACGTTTTCACACCAGACTCCTTCCCGTCTTTGGAGACCGGTCACGGCGCTGGGGACCGTGCCGGCTCGGGCTGTAGGCCACGGTGGTGACAGGCACAGTTAGGCAAGGCCTGCGAATGTCAGGGCTTCCGAGAGGCACACACACCTGCTGTGTCTCGGAAACACGGCTTTCTGACTTTGCTCTGGTGTGTCATCGCGCTCACAGGTATTGTACAATTTTCAGCTAAGAAAATACCACTCAAATCTCCTTCTTCTTAATTCATATTCCTCTCCTCTTATTGATCGAGTTAAACAATGTAATTGAAGCGACACAGTTTCGGAGCTTTGCCTGCAGTCAGGATATGACCCCCCCCCCCATTTTGGGGAGGGAGTTGTATATAATTATATTAAACCGAAGCTTTTCAAACTAACTCAATCGATCCTCAATGGAATATTGAATTAGGTAATTGATGTCAGGAATTTGTTTTTAATCTTATTCCCTGTGAACTGAACGGCCCCAAATGTTCCTGCACTTGAATGAGTCCATTCGTCTTGGCCGTACGTTACCCCAACCCCCCTTTGGTGCACAGCCTCACCCCTCCCTTGTGTTTATCCCTCCGTGTCTCTGTGCAAAATGTGCCTGCAGACCGCTGTAACCCTTCAGACTGCTATAAGCTCCCAGAAGTGGGGGAACACTTCCAGTGTTCCACATGATCACTGAGGGCCAACCATCCATTATAATCAATCATTCATAAAAGTTTAATACGGAAGGAAACTTAATAGCAATCCAAAAATAATCTTTTTATCACTAAGAGAAACATTGCCAAATTATGCATGAATGCTAGCCGTGTAAGTGCATCCGATGGCTTCATAAAACATTGACAACGCAGAAGCGGCCTCCTGTACATCTGGCGAGCCTTACCGGAACGCCCCGACACGAAAACCGCCGTTGTATTTACGGCGAGAGAGTTGCTTCGCGGACAGCAGGATCTATATTTGTAAGTGGGGTCGGGAAGACCTCGGTGCCCGCATTAAACTGTAAGACAGGGGTCCACGGTGAAGAGTGATTGCCGGTGGAACAGAGCCCCCTGGAAGCCTGCGGCAACGTGCGTGTGCGAGGTCCTCCGTGAGCCCGAGCGCCCCGAGAAACGGGCTCGGGGGGAGGAAGAAGCAAGCACAAACGAACCGCAAGTTACAGACGGACGCCTGAGTCAGCTGCGGAGTCTCGCGCCGTGTTTCTCAGAGCCACTCGCCTCTGTCTGTTCCCCATGCGCCCAGACATCGATGTGTCTGGGCAGGTCCCGGGTGCCAGGTGCCGTCCAGCTTACTGGCAGGAGACCGGGGGTCCCCCGGGCGAGACTGGGACTGCAGCTTTCGGGCGGAAAGAGGGGGAGGAGAGCCCTGAGCCATGCATGCTTCTGCCCTCGCCCGCACTTGCAATGCCTGTGTCAGCAATGCCGCCTGCCTTCCCCACAGCAAAGCCCTTGAGCGTGTGATCCTACAGCACCGGCTGTACCGTCACCGCCGCTAAAGGAGAGAAAAGCCCCTGAGTTCCAGATTCTTCACTGGGGAGTAGATTTGATTATTCGAGCAGCCAGAAGGCCCCTGAGGGTGGAGGGAAGTTTTCATCCCCCCCCCCCCCGCTCCCGACATCCCGGGGTCTCCCTGCCAGTGGGACATTCGGGGGCAGGAGGGGAGGACCGCGGGGACAGTGCCGTTCTGCTGCATTGGAGTACACCTGGCTGCAGTGAGAAACGGAGACCAGGGAGGCCAGGGGGTGGGAAGGGGGCCCACGGGGCGCTGGGTTTGTCTCTTGAACGCACACCCCTCTGCCCCGTAAGCAGACCGCAGCGGCGAGCCCCCTCTGCTGGGGGGGCCTGTCCCGCACTGTGTCTGTTCCTGTCCTCACCGCAGCACCGGGGCAGTGACGTCGGCGTGCCCGGCTCCACGGGGACAGAACGTACATGTGCCTGTGACTTCCAGAGCGCGGCTGAGCGCCAGCATTTGCTTGGGATGTGTATCAGTAAAAACGTGGGTGAAGCTCAGCAGTCTCCTACCGAAAAGGAGTTTCCTCTTTCCGGCTTTGTACCGCCCTGCACGCCCCAGTTCACTGCTTGGCCCTGCGGCTAGCTGGCTCATGGGTGCAAATAGCTGAAATGCGTGGATAGGAAAAAACCACAGAAAACAAATCAAATGTATGTTGAGAGTTGTGAAAGGACCTCGAATCTACGCCACTTCCCCGCTAACACTCGCCCCGCCCGTCTCAGGAAGCTGGCCGAGACACGAGGGCCCTGGGCCGGACATGAAGGGCGTCAGCACTCCCAGAGACGGGAGCGAGCGAGGCTGTCGGCATTTTATCTCTGTGCACAGCGGCTTCCACGAGCCCCGATTCCCTCCAAGCCGCGGGCCGGGGCCAGATGGCGCCTCTGGGTACGGCGCGCTGCGTCGCGGGAGAGGAATCTTTCTTCGGGAACATAACTCTCTTATAATGGCCAGTAAACACACTTGCCTTTCGCTCTGGACAGAGATGCCATCTCTGCCCTCCCAGACTGATCGCTATGGAAACATCCTTGACATTGGGGAGCAAAGAGATTATGAAACAAAGGCAGTCGAGACCTCTGCTTTATTGCAGAATAAGCAGAACCGTGAGAGGCCCACGGGGAACTGTCTTTTGATAATAAACCTCCTCGCTGCCACATCGGTTTGGCTGTCAGAGTCTCCCAGGAGCGAGCCCCTGCATCCGCCACTCTGATTAATGCGACCTAAGGAGGGAGGGACTGAGCCCCTCCCCTGGTCTCCTGTGACATCCGGCTCAGGCTGCCACCCACAGGACTCCAGTGCGGTGCGGGCCTCACCTACGAGCTCCCTGGTCCTGGGCTCACCCAGGGGCACAGATGCCGGTCTAGGGACCAAACGGCCATGAGACAGGTTAGTATGAGCCAGCCACCAAGGCTAAGGCATGCATGTGTACACGGACGCCACATACATGGAGTGGAGAGCCAGCGACCCCACATGCAAGGAAGCTCCAAAGACAGACAGGGGACGTGGGTCTGTAAGACACGCTGAGCTGGGGGAGGGCTTAGGGGCCTTGGGCGCCTCCGAGGGTCCGTGCAGGAGAGGAGAAGAGCGGGCACTTGGCACACAGAAACGTCCTGCCCCACGGACAGGTGGCCGGGGCCTCAGTCAGGTCCTTCCAGGCACCAGGCAGAGGCGGGGGTTTCCCTCGGGCCTGAAGCTGCAGTCGCCTTTAGCTCCCAACAACCCAGCCGCCCCAGCGGCACACCCTGGGGCGCGTGTTCTGAAGCACCCCCGGGGACTTCAGCAGCATTTAGACACCCGGCGGTACGTCTCCACTTAGACCCGGGGAGGCCGCTGCGGGGCAGCCTGGCGAGCAACACGCGTGCACACACACACGGTCCCTGTTCACAGGCTCAGGGCCACGTGGGCCCCGGAAGGGAGTCAGACGGGCCAGAGCCACTGGCAGGCCCGACGCGGAGGGAGACAGACACCACGATGGGCACAAAGACGGATGGGGTGTGTGTGAGAATGGGCAGGTCACGTCTGACTGCAGTGTCGGCCTAGCGAATGACCGTCCTCGGGGCAGGGTTCTGCGCCGAGACCCGGACAGACAACGCCGACAGAAGGGGCTGTGGTCCCGAGTCGGAGGTCCCGAGGCAGGGCCGTGGGGAGCAGGGTGGGGAGGCTGCCGGGTCAACACTCAGGCAAACGAGAGGACGGGAACGTGAAGACAGGCCGTCGGGCGAGGGCTGGCCACGGGGAAGAGAGGGCACCCCCTTCAGAACCCGGCTATGTCCTCCCAACTCACGTTCAGGGTCGGGATTTCCAGGTGAGTCTGGGGGTGATTCCCATCCGCATCTCGCCAGCCCCTCTGGCTTCTTGAGCTGTCCCCTGTAATGACCCTCCCTGGGCCTCAGGAGGGACCGCAGGCTTGGGGGGTGAGGGGGCCTCCCGCGCCGGGCACAGGAGAGACCCTCTGTGTGCCCCTGCTGGGACAGTTTGCTCTGAGTCACAGGGGCCCGGGAAGGGAACGGGAGAAGAACTGACACCAAGGAAGGGAGGTCTCAAGCAGGAAAGGTAAGCGTTTAAGAGGCAGTAAGGAAGACAGGAGGTTTGTTCAAGGTGCTTCCCAGTGTAACCCCAAAGGTGGGGGCACGGGGACACAGGGTCAAGGCTGCAATGGAGGGGGGCGTGGTGGGACAGAAAAGGTAACCATGGGCCACAGAGGAGCTACCAGTAACCAAAGGAGAGGACAGGTGCCTTAAAATTCGAATGTTTATTTAAATAGTGGTTCTGATAAGGTTGAGCTGTGGTCTGAGGCTTTTCTCTTGCAGTGACTTTTGGATAGTAATTTGCTAAAACGTATTCAGAAACCTTAAAAATACTCAACTCTGCCCTGGCTAGTGTAGCTCAGTGGATTAAGCGTGGGCTGCGAACCAAAGCATCGCAGGTTCGATTCCCAGTCAGGGCACATGCCTGGGTTGCAGGCCACGGCCCCCAGC